>NC_143014.1:161229053-161580053 GCF_055824585.1 Amblyomma mixtum | reverse complement strand
CCTCGTGAAATTTCTTCTACATGACTATCAGAACAGCAAAAGCTAAGAACAGCAGAACAAAAAGCTAATAAAGACTGTAACGTCATTATTTATCGCGAAGTTGAATCACTTACGTACTAGACCTAGGTAGAAGCTTGCTGTCGCTTGTCATGGGCTTTACCTAACCGCATTTGTGACTACCAAAACAAAACAAAACAAAAAATGGGTCACAAAAGCTGTTTGTCGTTGGCGGCGCCCTTAGCTACATAGCCGCGACGATTGCATGATCGGCCAGCACATTGGCGCGGGTAGGTTACTAGGCTGCATTAAGCCACACCTCCAGTATGATGCCGGGTGCAGATGATTGTGAAGCGAAAAACGCCGTACCCTTGCGTTCGCTAATACATATAGGCAGAACCAAAGCTCTGTAACTTAACGCCTCGATAAATAGAATGTGTCAGAGCTCATCGTGGGCTTTTAACGGTCAAAGAACAGGAGGCTGCATAACGCACAAGGTCGCATACCGCGTCGGCACGTCGTTCGCGGTCGGCTCAGGTAGGTCTTGTAGGGGCACATACCATCAAGAAGCGCTAAAACGTGCCTAGGAACCGAGAAAATGCCACCGTTTGTACGCTAAAACTGCGTGAAAAGACTGTCAAACAGATGATGGCATCGAGATGTTGCTGGTGTATCATGCACCGATCCTTTTCTTTCGCCTCTGTACTAATTTTGTCGTCTGCCGATAGAACTTGCCCCTCCCCGATATAGCGGGGACGTGCTCCAAACAGTGAAGAAGGGCGAAAAGGAATAGAACTGGAATGGAATCACTACATTATCCTCGCCCTGGGCCGAAGAGCCTGGCGTACTTCCAGGGCGCAGTCTTGCAGGGCGTATTAACGTCGCGTCAACTCTCCTCGCATCACGTTACGAAGGGGGCATAACATGATTTGTCCGGCGCGTCCCGTCGAAAACGTGGCTGTTTCTTTTTATCTCTGTCGAAGCCAGTCGCAGGAGAAAACCGCTTTTGGGCTACAAGCACACGCTGGTCAGACATGACTATAGCCAATTTCCATTGTATACGAGCGGTTTGCTAGTACGACTGGGTCGACGCCGTTGGCGCAGCGTTAAAAGCGCGGCGATGTCTTTCCTACCGCTTCACGAAAATTCCCCTGTTTGTACATTTTACTCCTGCGTAACACTCAAGTTATGGGAGTCTGATGGGCCTTCCTCGGCTAGACCAGCAAGGAGGGGGAGGCTGCCCAAGAAAACAGGAATTAATGGTGCGCAGTACGCGTGGAGAAGACGAAAAATGGGAATAGCGGCAGTAGTTAAATAGAAAGCAGAAGGGTGCTGCACTGCTAATAGTTTGCGGCGATTAATTATACACATGCGTTAACCGAGCTATACATTCGGTTGCGGCAGCGAGCTGTAAGAAGAGAACACCGTGCTTTTGCACAGTGGCCCTTTGTCGCATGCAACTATTTCAGAATTCACTGGGTGCTCGCTGCCATTCAGTCCCTGCTGAACAAAGCGCAATCGAGTCCCGGAGTCGTTGAAAGTGAACCGAGCTTCCTTTCTCCTTCATCTGTCAAGCACAGTTGGAGGAACATGCATGCTGAGTTTTCAATGCGCTCAGGGCCATGAATGCAAAAATTGTCCGGCGGTGTCTGTGTGAAGCCTCCGCCTGCCAACCACGACAGGTGCTGTTTTAATGCATGACATTTTGGTGGAGGTGAAGTGCGAATGAGCCCGAGTGCTGGGCAATGTCAGCGCACATTAAGATCGAAATTGATCCGGAGCCCTCCACTACGACATCCCTCACAGAGCGCAGGCGCAACTCCGCGACGTTAAACTCCACAAGATGTTAGCGTTCACGTGAACAGTATTTTCCTACCGCATTTTACGAAAGGCTTACTACCTGCATTGCAACGAAACGCAAGTGGCAGGACGCTCTTCTGAAATGGCCTTACGGGGTTTCGATGACCGCACGGTGGTTGACCCAACCTTTCCACTTAACGCACAGTGCTGAGTAATTTAGCACCAAGAGGCGACAAAACCTGACAGCTTCTACAAACAAACAAAACGGTTTCCTTGCACGTGAAAGCGTTTTTGTGTCCCCTTAATGGGGCAAACTTTTGCGGGCAGAGTACGATTTTTGTTTCATTATTTTTCCCAGCCAACCCTAACGAATTTACGGCGCCGGAAGGCACGAAAAGGCTGCGCAAACGCGTTCACGTTAAGTTACAGGGTCGGACTAAGGTAAACTGAGCGCGTTTCGCCACTGTGACTGCGTGTACGAATGCTATAGGGCCAAAAACTAGCGCCACAGTGCAGTCGCGCGCGACCGTAACAGCGATGTAGCATGTCCTCCCAATTTCCTCTAGGCGACGCATGAGTGGAGTTCGAGCGTCGCATATAGTGCCTGGCTCCGTTTACTCCTATCCGCTGCCATATGACAAGGCCCTTCTTTTATTATTGCGCTATTTTATCTTGCCACATGAAAGGGCGTGTGTCCGCAGAGAGCAGAGGCGCAGTGTTTGGGCACGAGTTTGCAAAAACGAAACGGCTGTCAGTAGGGCAGCTGCACCTGGACAGAAAAGGGGGGGGGGGGGGGGGGTATAAAAGCTGCACGCTGAAGGAACCTCGCTTTACTTTTAATCACTGCGGCAGCAGAAACAATTATTGGAGTGAAGTGAAACGTGAGGAATGCGTTTTCTGATTCCTTTTTTTTCAGGTGCCAGCCACTCGAAATGACCGTGCGGAGTATGCGACTCGCCTGTCACGTGTCATCCGCTGGCTCTGACACGTCCGTCGGTACAGAGCGAAATTTTTCAGTCGACCTTCCCGTCGCATGTGCGCCGCTTTCGTCAGTGTTGCGACTATTCTTATATGTTTCAAATTCTTGCTTTAATACACGCTCGTCAACTGTCAGAAATGGCACGACCCGCCGTGTATGTGTGTGCGGTCGGCGCACATTTTCATTAGTCACAGATATCCGGAGGAACGAAGGTACACCGTATTTGCGCGCGTATTACAGCAAGCATTGAAAATCGAAAAAAAAAGGGGGGGGGGGGGGGGGGGTCCGAAATTGGGAGTGCGGGTTGGAGGGTGATTTTCGGTGAAGGTCGGCTTCACTGCAATGCGCGCCGTCCCTTGGCGAGTTCGCAATCCTTATCGTCATCGGCTCACTGCGGCTCCGATGGATCACTGAAGCGAGGAGGCGGTGGAGCTATGTTGCAGCGGACACGGTGCTCAAAAGCTTCAAGAAGTGTTCCATCAGGAATAAGATGGATGCATTGTTTGCTCAGAAAACGACGAAAGCTAAGACAGCGAATACCAAGCTTAGGAAAACAGAAGTGACAACGATGATAGAATACGATCGTGAATTGAGCATCGCAGCGGCAATCTTAAAATGCGCTTCTTTCGGGCAAAAAAACACCGGACACTGTCTGCACACTTCTAAAAGGGCATACGGCAAGTTTCCGCAGGTAAGCGCGCAGATAATCCGTGGTGGGATTTTGCGCCCTGTCGTGAGGGTCCGAAATTAGGGTTCGGGGCGGGTAATGCGCACGAAAATACGATAATTGCCTCACTGAGCTGTTTAGAAGCCCTGAGCAGTACGCTTCAAGACGGCTTAGCTCAATCAGCGTGCGCGCTTTCTGATTTCATTTTTCAGGTCAGGTCGTCGACGAAACGACACAGCGCACCAACTTTAAAGTGTGCAACGCATACACAAAGCCCACATTCCCCATTCCCCCACGCACTTCCTAGCGGACACAGAAACGAAGGTCGACGAGAAATACGACGACCGCTGCCCATCATTGCACAAAAGTCGTACACGTCGTGCCGTTCTTTTTTGTTCTTTTTTTATCGGTGCACACCGACAAAGCATCGTTGACTGTCTGGCGGACGCCGGACCTTTTCAAGGCATAATACGAGTATCAAACGCCTAAACGAAAGGGACAAAAATGCCAGCGTGCGATGAGTGTTAATAGAAAACCATGCTCTGCGCAGTTTCCTAACCTCGCGAGTGCAGCGCAGTGGGGCAAATGAAGTTTCGGCAAGCTGCGTGTCGCGTTATGTCTATCGACATATCTGAAATGCTGGGTCCGACTATTTGTTCGGGCAAAGAAAAAAAATCACACAAGTGAACAGCTTTAGTGAATGATGGCACGTACAGATGTCTTTAAAAGGTACCGGCACACAGAATCCACAAGAAAACTGAATATCCTCCCTGCTGGGAGGCGCATATATAGCACGGAATTGAGGAGTGCACAACGCAGGTCGCGCGTGGAGGTGAATCGCACACTCTCCAGTTCGTGGTTAAACTGGCATGAAGTCACGCGTTTTCGTTGTTCCCATGTTGCGAGTACTTCTGCGGCACCTGTACACTGCCACAGTTCCTTTTACCTGCATTGCTTGTACAAACTAAAGCAGAATTTTAAGCCCGTAAAAAGCAAGTATAGCACTTAATGACTAATAATGTAGAGCGGAACAAAGTCTGCTTGTGGCGAAATTCGGATCTAGGTGCACTTTAACAACGTGCCAATCCAATTCGCAGTGTGGCCGCAGTACAAACCACTTTTTAAAATGAGCTAGTTGCACTAGTCCGTTCCGCGAATTTGAAGCCATAGGTTTCCTAATTTGTTATGGCGGTGAGACACTTAAATATGACGTCCTTTTTTTAGTAAAGGTGCCATTTTTTAAGCACTAGGTACATATGTAGATCTCAGTGAGTAAGTTTAAAAGAAATTAATGCACTGTGGAAACCGTTCATCAATTATCCACGATAAATGAGCTATTCGCGCGTTACATATTAGCTTGATTCTGCAGTGGTCCTGCTGAGAGCACGACTCCACAACACAATTCAGAATCAGAGTTCATCAACGGTTCTTTGTTTTCTTGTGCGCACACAAACTTTTCCAGGATCAAAAAAAAAAAAAAGCGGAATCAAGTCAGAACTTGCATAAAGCTCGTCTTCCCAAAGGGCACAGTAATGAAAGTACCCCCCCCCCCCCCTCCCGCAAAAAAAAAAAAAAGTGTTAAATAAGTCAAGCACCAAGACGGGCTGCACGCCAATTGCCTTCCACGTAAACATTCATTCATCACACTTGCGCTTGCTCATTTTTGACGCCACCAGCGCCCCTCTGCCAGGCGTCATCAACAGAGCACTGCAGGCAGCTATACTAGTAACATCTGATAGCTGCCACGCCCAACACTCCACTGCTCAGGAACGGCTGCCAGAAATTGAGTTAGAAAGGTAGCCATGCCGCCGCTCCGGTTTGCCCCCCTACCTCCCACGCCACAGACTCCGCTAAAGGCCGGCACGCCCATCCGTCAGTCGAGCAGATGTTCCCTAATAAGGAGGCAAACAATACAGAGGCAAACCACACGCGGAATACTTTTGCACGCGTGACAAACACCAAGTGACGGTGCTTCTTGCCGACTGCGCTCGCTGCCGCAGAATCTCCGCGAGCGCCTTCTCGTCCTCTGAGACGGCGTCGAGCGAGGCAGGCAAGCGGCGCTATCGCTAGGGCCTCCGAGGAAGCCTCGTACGCGACCAGGTATGCGGCCCGTCCGCCTTGAAAGAAGCCGGGAGGGATGAGCGCACGGACAGAAAGTGAACGGGAAGAGAACAAACCAGTTTAGAACGCGGGAGGCCGCGGGGCACAGTTCCGCTGCTAGTTTAATCGGCCTGGCCCGCATTTTATTCACTCCGCGAGAGAGGGCCAGCTGCTGGGAAGCTACCGAGCCGCCGGCGGGTGACTTACGCCACCACCGCAGAAGCGACGGGCCACGTGACGCCCTCATGCTTCTCCCTTCTTCGCCCGCACACGCTCCGACAACTACCGCCGGGGCGTTGCGCTTTGCATTCGCTTCGCGCGAGGGAACAGAGAGAGAAAGGAAGAAATGTTATTCCTGCTACGACGCGTTCTTTAGAAGCCAAGAAAGAACTGAAAAAAGAAGAGCAGAGGCGATTTCCGCACTAAGCAGTATGGGCCTTCAGTTGATGAGCTATGGGCTCGTGCTTTGTGAGAAAGCAAAATCCGCGGCGCTTAATTAACATAATGCTCACTCCTACACCCCTGTGATGCTAGAAAATTTCGAATTCGCAGCGAGGAAAAAAAAAAGATATGGAACCTGAATTAAATATATCTTCATTATGACTTTCAATATAACGGATAAAATTTTGAAGGGCTACATGATCTCATTTTAGGTGACACAAACAAAATTCCCCCGAGAATAGAGGGTCGGGAAGGAGTTTCCAGAAGTCGCAGGCGATGCTTTTTGTCTGTATATTTTCACCATCGTGCGTGGTCATCCCTAAACTAGAATTTTAAATACAAACAAAAACTGACTCGAGTGGGGTGAATTGTTAATTACTGACAAAAAAAAAAATAAAACGGCTCTCTCTGTCATGTGGATACGACGCAGTGAATGAGTCGTAACCAATTCGTAAGCTTAGCCGCTGGGATTAACACCAGTATGCAGCAGTAAAAAAAAGGAACTGGTGACACAGTGAAAACATCTGTGAGTAACTCGACAATTTGCGTTAACATGAAGTGCTTTTTTTTTATTATTAGTTTACCAGCCAGTGTCCTGGGTGACGAACTCTGCCCGCCGTCGCGCTTGATATGGTAGTACCGGAGCGGGAAGTCAAACACGCCCGTAACCTTCCGTGGGCTGTGAAGCTCAACGTGTGGCGAGCGTCGCGCCTAGACTAGCGGAATTGTCTAAGGCGGTTGTTTGATTCTCTTCCTAGCTTAAGCTGCTTCTGAACTTCCCCCAGCAGTATTCCTCGACTACGCCCGAGCCCCATTCCAACAAATTAGCATAACTCAGTTAGGCAGTAATACTAAAGCCCAGTTCTAAATTGCGTTTGCGTGCTTGAAGAAAACATGTAGCGACAAAAAGAAAATGCGCAGAGAGAAAGCTTGCTAATGGATAAGATACGCTCATATGTACGAGCCGCTGCGGCAGCTACACACTCCAGCATTATGCTAGCTTCACACGCAAGCGTCACGCATTATCATTATAATTTAACACAGCGTACAGGGCGACATCGCCTCTGTTTAGGAGTAATTAGGCTGAGAAGGAGCAATAATAACAACAAAAAACGCGCCACACTGGACTCAGCTGGGCAATTTAGGAGCCACGCCTTTTTGGTCTACCAACATCACCAAAAAAGGGTAGTACATAGTACGTACGTCTATACCGCACCAAGTATTTCCTGCCCTGCTTTCTAGGAAATAACTCATTAAGGAATATTGCATTCATTATACATTAGGATGATCTTTCTTTGGAGCATCAACAGCCATTTCGGTGTGGGCGTCATGTAACCTTGGTGTTACAACATTAATCCCCCTCCCTCTTTTACCTCCGTAACAGGAAAGTCTAAATCAGCCCCGTCTCTCGTGACTTCACTTGAGGCAGCACGCACGGCTTTCTATATGTTGAAAATCAGGGCTGCACATTTTGTACTGCGAATGAGTGACTTCAAAAACTACGTTAGAAGGAACTGGAGCAGCGTATGATGAAAGCAAAATTTTCTGGAAGTGCTCATCGTCGACGTGGGCGCAACGTGGCTACGGAACCTACCGAAAGTTGCAAGGTCTTGTGAACATGTGTCTATATAACGGAAATTCCCGTCCACATGCAGACAGTCGAAGTCTATCTATCCATGTACAACACAGACGCGTTTATCGTGCACGCGGATGTGTTACGCAGTTTCTCAAGCCACACGTTTTCTAGCTTGTCAACACGCTTTTCGAAGGCCAGCACGTGTCAGTTGCGTTTATGACTAGACTAAGCTCGAAGAAAGCAAGAAATCGAGCATTAAGGTATGCTCACTTTGTTGCGCTTCTGTTATATACTTCAAGTGTTATGAAAATGCAGGTTGCTCCCAGTTACGAAAACTTCGGTGATGATAGTACAGCAGACAAAAAGAAAAGAAGGTCAGTTTCATCAGTGAAAAGTGTTGGCCATTGCAGCATTACGCTGTCCGGCGAATATTTTTCACTGATATTGAGTTTCTTTTCGGCTGCCAAGAGCACCTGAAAAAACACGCTGAGACCGATGGATTAACCAAGTCGCACAGGAAAGCATTCGATCAAGAGAGCACTTTCAGCGAAACTAGGAGACATCACGGTAAAATGAAGTGCACTTACCACTTGTATCAGCTTTAGGATTCCAGGGACAGTTTTGAAGTAGTACGGGTTGAGCCTAAGTCCTTCTCCCACGGGCAGGGGCTCGACTTTCACAGTCGCCGTAACCCTGGCGGACCGCGAGGTGTTTGTCTCTGTCTTCTGGGTGTTCTGGTTGTTCATCTCGGCGTCGCGGGTCATCTCTTGCAACATCAATACTCTGGAAATGAAGGCGGGTGGCCTCTCGCAAGCACGGATCTCAACGAGTGTAGTCGGAGGTGCAGGGATGCCACCAACGCGAACGGTACGCTGCCGAAAAGGCTACAACGGCGAGCCACGGCGCAGAAGACCCTCCAAGCCTAGAAGACGAAGTTGCCGCGCCAATCCGCATCCACAGCAGCGGGGACAGGCCAAAACCAACCGACACTCGTGGCAGGAGTTTCGCCGGCGTATTCACGAGCGCGGACGAAACGTGGAAGTGGTATGTGGGGGAAAGCGCGGCGTCTGGGTGTCACACAGCGACGGGCGCACCTTCCGTCAACAGAACGAGGAAGCGGCGGCGGTCCCTACACGGGCTGCGGCTACGGCTTCGCGCCGGTGCCAGAGCAGACGACGCGGCAGGAGCGCTGCGTTGCGGAGACACGCGTCGAAGCGGAGACCCCCGGCAGCTCTGACGGAGGGAGCGATTCGCCGCGCAGCATCCTCCACACTCTCGCCCTCTGATAACAGCGGCGGCGAACCGGTTTCGATGCACGGGCGACGACTCTACGCGCGGCCTGCGTACAAAAAACTGCCGTAAAGTGTCGCTCGCAGGCGGGCCTCTCTCTGGGTTGCGAAAAGATGCGGCGCCAGCGGCGAGCGGTGCGGGAACCGGGCCCAGTCAGGCATAAACAGACTCGTGACAGCGAAACCAACAGACGTAATTGAAAACAAAAACAGGCAGAGGACACAACAACGCTGCTCGGGCTGGCCCGCGTGCGGAGGCTGCGGATAGGGGCCGTATAGCAGCTTGTCCAACTGCGCACAGGCTGCTCCGCGGAGAGGACGAACTCTGCTCCACTGAGCGGATACACGTGTTCCGTCTATTCAGCCGCTTTGTTTTTGTCGCTTAGGCTCGCTTTCCACGTCTCCCGCAAGTGCGACTCTTTTTTTCTCTTTTCCCTGCGAACAACTGGCGGGCCCAATATGACCTTCCTTCATGAGGAGCTTCGGACATGAGCTTTCCTGTATTCAATTAATTTTTTGACTAAGAATTTGCCTGTATAGCACAGCGTTAAGCGCAAGTTCAAGAATGCCGTCGTGCCGCAACCAATAACATGCACAAGGACCTAACACTGATGTGAACACATGAAGCAGATGTGTTACAACATGCACTCGTGGGTCCCACAACCGATTAATTGCGCACCACAAAAAGTGATTAATTAAGGGGCTAAGAGCAAATTATGGTGAACATTGTAAAAAGAAAAGAAAGCACCCATTCCGCATTTACATTATCTTATTTTTTTTCTTTCTCTTGTGGAAAGGCGTGGAATTCTATGGACATCCTACACCACGATGTGCGCCCATAAAATTTCGCCAAACTTCCTCGACCATTACGCGGCGTACAAATACTCAGCGGCACAGCCTGCAGCCACGGGAATGTGCTCTGCTGAATGCTCTGGTGTGGGGACCGCGGGACAGCAAAAATCTTTGTAATCCCCCACCCCCCGGCAAGGGTATTAACCCTTCCTCCAGAAAAAGTGACAACGTAAACTGGCGCCCAGCATGGGACCTTGTTTGCATGTGCATTCGAGGGTGCTAGCTCTCGGAGGGCACCGGAGCGAACCGGACTTATCGCAGAAATAGCGACGAGTCGCTGGTTGCGTACCCCCGGGCAGTGCACGGATTTCACTGCGCCGAACAAGGAGCGAGCGCACATAACTTTTTCTCATTACTTGCATGCGGTCTGCAATTGCAAAGAGCTCGACAAGTTTGCTGCTGAGGCGCCCAGCGTTCAGGCTCAGTTTGCAATGACACGTGCGCGTACCGGCTGCCACCCTCTTCGGAGGAATCCTGGAGCCAATTGAGCCCCTGGCGCAGCGTTGCGTTGCAAAGAGGTGAAGTCATTCCTCTAACTCGACTCGCTTCACGGGCGAGTGATCGCTGCCTGAAATATCGGACTAAATCCAAGTGCAACGCCGCACCACCTGATGGATGACAAGTGTGCCGCTGCTTCTAAACACCTTCTCAGGTGGGAAAGCAAGTATGGAAGTTGTCCTGGTACTGTCGACAAAACAACACGAGAGCAGCCTCACTCGTTAGGCGCAGCTATCAACCAGAAATTTTGAACTTTCCTTCAACCGCCCTCAGACTGACCGTATAAGCTGTGTACGGGGATAAAAACAAGGTGCGCTTGCGGCTAACTGAGAAGTCTGAGAGCCGCCGCCCATAGAGACCCTCATTACAAGCATTTCTAAGAACAGCGCAAGGGATGAGGACTTTCTTCCCGGGAGAAGACTTCACGGGCGCCAGGAGACGCATCTCACGCCAATCGGAAGCGCGAGCTATTCTTGCCTCCTTGTTCGAGGCATCTAACCCAGTTACGCCTTCACGGTTGTTAGTTGCATCTGAGACGCAGTCCCATTGCCCTAATGCATATTTTTACGGTATACGCCCTCGTTCGTAATAAGCGAGCATTCGTAATAACTTCAGTCGTTACAAGTGGTCCCGACTCTCTCTCTCTCTCTCTCTCTCTACACACACACACGCGCGCGCACACACACACACACACACACACACACGCACGCACACACGCACACACGCGCACACACACACACACACACACACACACACACACACACACACACACACGCACACACACACACACACACACACACGCACGCACACATATGCCGCCGCGGTGGCTCAGCGGCTATGGTGCTCGGCTGCTGACCCGAAAGACGCGGGTTCGATCCCGGCCGCGGCGGCTAGAATTTCTTTGGAGGAGAAATTCTAGAGGCCCGTGTACTGTGCGATGTCAGTGCACGTTAAAGAACCCCAGGTGGTCGAAATTTGCGGAGCCCTCCACTACGGCGTCTCTCATAGCCTTAGTCGCTTTGGGACGTAAAACCCCATAAACCAAACCAAACCACACACACACACACACACACACACACACACACACACACACACACACACACACACACACACACACACACACACGCACGCACGCACGCACGCACGCACACACGCACGCACGCACGCACACGCACGCACTTTACTTTTCTGAGCGAATTTGTGAGGCTAAACGCACGTTTCCCGCCAGCTACCGAAAAGTGTCTCCGACCGAAAAGTGTCTCCCAGCTACCATGTGTCCCGCAGAAGGAAAGTGCCTGCTCTCCGAAAAACAACGGAGCCGGCAGCATTGAAATTGCAGTTAATCGCCGGCCAAGCACGCCCCTACAGGCTACAAGTTCAATCTGCGAGCGAGAATGGGGCAGCTTTGAAAGCGAAACTGTAGTACACGGCCGGTGATCATCCAATGACAGTGATTTGATAAGTTTAAATACCAGTCATGAGGTATGCTGGTCCACCCAGTCACCTGGCGTGCGTCGTCTGCCCAATGGGATCTCCGCCTTTTGCGCTTGCCACCAGTTGCAGTGAATGTCTCAAACACTAACGGTATTATCGAGTTCCTAAAGCGGCTTGTCCGCAGAAAAGGTCTCTGCTAGATGCATATGACTGCGTTGGAAAGCTTGGAATGGCGGCCTCATAGGGTCTGCTGTATGGAGAACAGGGATATATACGCCACTTATATGCGCCTGCATTTTTTTCTTTTTGGTGCAACAGGGTAAGTCCGCTTGAGAACTTCGAATACAACTAAAGCACCCCGCATGACCGTCAGGTCCGTTCTACGTGGGCGTCATATATATATATATATATATATATATATATATATATATATATACGTCAAAACCTTATTGAACTACGTGTGGACATCGTCAGACAATGAAGCACTTTCATAACTTGCATTAGTGAGGCATTCAATGACGTGCTCGAAATTATACTGGTTTTGTACCAACCACCCGGGTTCTGTTTCTTTTTCACTTTTGCAAGTTTTATAGTGCAGTTATCCGTGATCTCGTGAACGTTCTAGAAGATGTCTAGACAAGCAAAGCAAGTGGGAGTTCTCTCTGCATGCATGTCCAAAACGCGCATGAATGCTTCAAACTGTCTGAGTACCAAACAAAAAAGTAATTCTTTCTGCGTATCAAGCGTATTATGTTGCGTCATAAGCTATATAGCATGCTCTTACCCTAACAATAAAAATTTTCATTCTTGAACAGATATGTACAGAAAAGAGCAGAACAGTGAACATGGATAGTGAGGATATCCAAATAACGCAAGACACGACGGAAAATAGCTGGAGGGCGAAGTTTAGGAACTGTTTATACTGGAAGCCCGCAATGCGGATGAGAGTGCTGACGCCATAAAGTGCGCATCTAGGATGGAGGTCTTCAAGGGAGAGGAAGAAGGACACAGAGAAGAGAAAGCAGAAAAAGCGTAGCGTTTTGTGATGGACGAGTACAAGCAGCTGGTTGCATGTCGTCTTGCGGGCGCTCACACTGTTGACACGTAGAAGCTTAGTCAGCACAGCCTAGCAAGCCAGACGTACATTAAAGCCAAGTTCTCACCATACGAGAAGCATAACTGAGTGCGATAAATAGAATCAACTGAAAAGTGGCGCGTAGAAGAGTGTAAAAAAACTTCGCAAACCTCTGATAAAACTGAAATTGATGTTTTGGGCCTTTCTGTTTTGCTTCTTATACTTCGTTTACGTAAAACTACTGCTGTCAGCTACCAGCACTGTTTCTTCTTGAGTTAAAAGCATACCAGTGGTAGAGCTATCCACTTTGTAAATGCATTCGGGCAGCTGGAAAGTATTTCCTGACAGGCTCTTCGTTAGTCGAATGCTGTTACGTGCGAGTTCGCGTCAACTGCTCAACGGTTTCGCATGGCTTAGTGCTAAGCGTAGCTAGTCTGAACCAAACCATAATCAACGTCTTCATAGCCGCTATCTCGGGGAGTCATCAGCGACCAATATGCACCGCACACTGACTGTCAGTCGCAGTTCTTACCAACAGTGATTTGCGTGTGTGGATTGACATGTGCGCAGGCGCGCTGTGAAGTCACTTTTTTTTTTTTTGCGAAGATGCAAAAGAGTGAACCGTTTGCATAGGAACTGCGGCTCCTTAAACCTGGCCGGGCACCCGTGGCAGCAATTTTTGCCGGATACAAGCACGAGGGTCGCTTATAGCGACACATGCGTCTTAAGGATGCTCAATACGCATGTTGTTCACGACACTCTTCTCGTTGCGTCACATGGCACAGACGCTGTCTGTAGCAGTATATGAATCGAGTTGTAACTACACAGTGATTCCGTTTTGTTACGTAAGCTTCCGACACTGAAACACTGAATTAGCACCGGCCTGACACTTGGGCACAAACTCACCCTCCGTGGCGATGGCCTGTGGGCAGGGGACCCGCTGACTCATAGTCAAGACGAGGCCAGCCTCGGTGGCCGCGGTTAGCCAACGGCAGGGAAGAGACAGATCGTGAGCAGATGGCGGGGCTCCGCTGTCGAGCTACGCAGCTGCAGTGAGGCGCGCAGCTCGTGAAGCGTGTTCTTCGGAAACACCCGACCTGCTTTACGCGCCACAGCTGCGTCGAGAAGTGCGCGCCACCGTATTGGGCGAATGACGTTCACTTAACGTGCTCCGCCGACCGAAACGTAAATAAACGGAGGAACAATGCATACAAATGAAGTCCCGTTTAGAATTACGAACAAAGCTCCGCGTTTTTCAGTAACTGACAGCGTTTTCGATCTTTTTTCTGTTTTCTTTGCACTTTCTCTTCCTTCTTTCTCTTCTGATGCGTCACTCCCGCGCACCGTACTCGCACGCTTTTGTTTCTGCATCCGCAACAAAATGTCAAAGCACATCGCTCGTTAAACATAGGAGAGATGTTTCTCACGTCCTCAATCACTCTTAATCTACGAGTAGTTCCACATAGGTTGCCGTTGAGAAGTGGAACTTAAATGTAGCTTTTTTAAAATTCCACTTCAATAAATGGAATCGCGTTCCGGACACAGAAATCAGCAAACATGTGGAACAATGTCCCAGTTGAATTAATAAGTTTTATGCGGAATAGTGTTCCCCATACGACTGTCTGGAACACCTCCCCGGCTAATTTCGAAGATTGTTATGAGGAGCCGCGTTCCAGGTAGGACCTGTTTGCAGGAGTTAAGCAGCCGGCCCTTAAAAATAGCCTGACATTGCGACTCTGCGGGCAGGCCCAACCTCTCGCAGCTTACCGTTCTCGCATCGTGTTTGCAGTGTTGTGCGTACTAATACTTCAGCACTGTTGGGCAGGGCTGAACTCAGTTACATACAACTCTGTAAGGCACGTTTTCCCATGGTTGATAATACCTTGTTCCCATCAGTATTCGCAATCCAAGTGTTCTACTCATTATATCTTCTGACATGAAATAGCAATGCCTAAATGACAGTATACACCTCCTTCACGCTACGACGTGACGAAGATGTGCTGGCGCTGAGGTCGGTAGCGACTTCCGTACAGTAGGCAAAACAGGTTCTGCCTCAGCGTGCCTGCCGCAGCTGCCGCAGCTACTGGTGGGACTGCGCGGCTGCATCGCACATAGCGTGTTGCAGAAGCAGCGTGTATTGAGCAGCTGCGTCACTGGGGGATTCGCGTAGAAGCTGAAAGGGAGGAAAGTAGGTGAGCCTCGTTATACGTCTGTCGCAGATAGCTGGCAATGGGCCACGGCAGAAAAGCGCAAAGTCTGGGTCTCGATGCTGTCACTAGCTGTAAGCGGCAAAGGTTTAGTAGCTGGAAAGCTGTTACGCTCATTCGCCGATGCATTAGCATAGCATGCTTAAAATAGTGCAAGAAAAAAAAAAGATAGGTTTACCTGCGCACGTAATTATCGCCTGGAGCCGTTTTGGTGCGGACGGGGCGCCGGCCGGCTCACCCGCGGCCAAGGGATGCTTTCTTTTGTAGGTGGCATATCATATCTTAACGTGTGTAGAAGTATGCACGAACATCAGAGGCCGTTTTCCCGGCATTTAATATTTACTTGGCACTATTTTTAAGTATGACAGACATAATTCGTTCGTGGCGAGAGATGTCTGCTAACTTGTGTCATTCTTGCGCGGTGACGTTTGTATGCTTAGAATAGCGTTCATTATTGCGCGCGAAAAGCAACGTAACACGATCAGCTCTTTTCCTTGCATGGTGTGTCGTGCGTTGTTTCATGAAGCGGTTCGTGATAGCGAACATAATTGTTTGCAAAAAATAACAATGACGAGGCGACGAGCTGGTATGACATGGGCATACAAAAACTGCCCCAGTGGGTGCAAAAGTCGATAGACCGAAATTACACTTATGTACAAAAGCAGAGGAACGTTCAAGCTTTGAAATTATATATATTACTTATTGAAAACAAGAGTTCCTTTCTATTTCCAAAACAACCGGAGAGCTTATTTTTGCCATCACCCTCATATTTCAGACTGCCATAGAAAATCAATCGGGCACAAAGAATTAGATATTACAGAGGTGATTTCTAGTCACTTGAAAATTTTCCAGTGACTCTAGTGATTTCGAGTGATAAGCGCCGTGCAACTCGAGGTGGCAGCCGTGCAATATAGAAACGTCTGTCCAGCTTTCCTGGGCTCGGAAGAAAAGCGGAATACAGCCTAGAACGGAATGTGAATGTTTGAAACGAAATCGCGTACAAAAGCGTTGTGTTTTTGAAACATCGTGATACATGCGCATTTCCGTCCCAGCATCATCTGTAACTCGGCATGTAGCATGTATAGGGTGAGTAGGGGCGGAACATGAAGAGGTTAACTGCTGGCAACAGTTCGATACCCATAACATAGTTCTCAAATGAGACTAACCCCTTGTGGTCAAGAATGACTGGCTTATTTGCCTGCAATGGCTAGAAGCTGGCGTTCACACTATTCGGTTTCCTAGCGTGCAGTGAATAGTTCGATTTTGCAGCTGCGATTACATGGCGTCTTAGATACGCAAAGCACAGCGTGGTATGTGTTTGCGCTGTAAACTCCGCGACGTTTATCCAGGCGTGTGCAAATGTTTACACCTCTACTTTATTCTCCGCGCTTATATTAAACACACGTCTCCCGCTTCCAAGACACTTGTCGGATTCACTCACTTCTGAAGCACCCTTGTCTATAAGAATAGCGGCGCGGTTGTGGTCGGTTGAGCTTAAAGGGGTCTGAGTAGGAGCGTGCGGAGCCCTTGAGAAAAATGAGGACGGCACTTCGCCTGTGACCATCGCGGTCCCCGCGAGCACTCTAGCGCCTACACCATGTCGTCCACTTCACTCCGAAGGCGATGTCGCACAGCAAGTGTCCGCTTATATTCCATCGCAAACTCACACGCGGGAGATGTGGGCAGATGGGAGGGCTCCACGAGTGCGGACCGAGCGTGGTCAAAGGAGAGCGCGGTGCCGCGTGGGGGGTGAACGCGGCGTTGTTGGACGTGGGTACCGACTCGCTATCATGTCAGGGACCACAAGGGACAATTAGGAGGCAACCCTTGAGGGCGTTTTGTTTTTTTCTTAAACTAAAGTTGTTGCACCTCCTTCCCGAGTCTCTTTATATCCAGTCATAAGAGCAATGCTACCTAAAAAAAAAAAAAGACAATTTCTGAAGCCCACTCATTTAAACTGAAACTTTCTGTACATAGTAGAGAGAGGTTGGGCAGATGGCTCTTGATAATCACAAAGTGAACAAGGAAAGAAAAAGCCTCAGGGTGCTTGCGAACGTTTCGCCTGTACATAGTTAACTAAATTTGGAGACACTTTCAGCCAAATTTTACAACTGTGTGCTTGTTCTGGCAGAAGTTATGCATATCCAGAGAGTGCTGTTACTTAAGAAATCTATGCTTTTGTAACAACACATAAAGCTCTGAGTATTCTGAGTGACGCAGTATTAGTAATACCCGCACCAACGGTGCTGCGCAGTCATGTTCCCACGTTTCAGATTTTCTGCGAAAAGAACAATGTTTGAACACAGGTGGGCCTTGTTCTCAATGGTCTCTGAAAAAAAGTCAAACAAGGAAATAGCAACATCCTAACCGCATCGGCTACTGCGCTTGCCTCTTGCCTTGGTGGACCGATGCAGTGTTCATGTTTTCCGAATGCCTGAGGGGTGTTCTTCGTAGATGGCACTTTCTGGGGAAAAAAAATACACATTCAAAGGTGCAAGACTATCAAGACACTTCCAAGGCGGTGACGAACCAACGCGGTGGCGGGTAAAAATGCTTGATTGGTCGCGTGTTGAAGTTTACGCTAACCCAATCTCGGATTTAGTTTTTCTAGCCACTGAGTCCTTGCTACTTCTATAAGTTCTTGTTCCTCTTAAACCCCATAAATCAAACCTATATCTTCTTGTTCGCCCTTGAAAGTTCATGTTAGTGCTCTTGAACGACCTTTCAAACCAGGGCCCACACGTCACGCTCGCTTATTTCGCGCTCCGCACTCGCACTTTGAAAACGGTGTTCGCAGCTCGTTTTCAAGGACTTGAAGCAGCATGCATTGGTCACGAACTATGCACAAATCATCATTCCTCGTTTTCTGGAACACGTAAAAAAACAAGTTTTGGGAAAATGCTTGGGAAAAGGGTCTTGGATCAATGCCGTTGCGTTGGTGGTTCGGTGATTCGTTCCGCCGTCAAACAACTTAAATCTAACTCGTGCGGCAAAGAACACTTTTTGGTCCGGTACACTTTTCCCAAGCATTTCACCCGAGAAGAGCCGAATACCAGGCCAGGGGAAATCTTGTACCCATTAGAAAACTGATGGGCATCCGGCGGCACTGGGAATCGAACCCAGCACCTCCCGAATGCGAGGCGGATTGTCCATCCAAGACCACCGCTTCTGGGCCACCGCTTGCCTTGGGTGCGCCTCCGGGCACACGCACCGGTCGCCTTCCGCCACCTTGGCAAAAGCAGAACTGCGGTTTTTGGCATTTTTTACAGCATGGAGCGCCACGCGTAGTTTCTGTGATTTGTTTCACCACCTTCAAGAGTGGCCCACAAACCTGTCCCTGCATGGTACCACTGCTATTTATAGCGCGGGCGTCGGCTTTGTGTGAAGATTGTTGGTAAAATATGCCAAGATTTTTGGTATTGGCAGTTAAAATTATGACATAATTGCCGATTAAAGCCACTATGGCGTTCAGGCTTCTCCTTATAGTCTTGTGCTCTGCGGAGAAGCCCGGTGATGCCGCGATATATAGCCAGGTTTGAGATTTTCGCTGCTTCTGCGCGCGCTGTCGAGCCTCGTCGAATGCCGCGAAGCAACGTAGCGCGGGCTTTACCTTCGGTGCGATTTGTTTTCTTCTTTCAAGCAAGCGTATCTGCGCTGGAAATATATGGCGGCCGTAGATGACGTCATCATGCGGCTCCTTATCCGGCGCTGTGCTGTGCGGAGAAACCTAAACAGCGTCGAGGCTGTGAATAGCGATTATGTCACCATTTAGAATGCTAGCGCAAAAATAAATAATAATAAAATTGGCATGATTTACCTACAATAAAGCTGCAACATGGGATTGTTGGTTCACATCTTGCAAGGCTTTAGAGCAACCGAAAACAAGCGATGGAGACTGATGTGGACAACACACAGCTCAAGCATCTGTAAGTTTCGCTCATTTGATCGAAAACCTGTTCATTTTCCCTTTGATGTGCACTGACATGGCACATGACAGGGTGCTTTGCACTTCGCTGGCCGCCGCGACCGAATGAGTGGGAGAAAGCGATGCCATGAAACGCTGGGTGCGGGATTGATTATGGGGAGAGGAAAGGGCCCCTCTCGTTGGACACGTCAACCGCGCCTCGATGGAGCTTACTCGATAATGAAATAAAAGGAGGTTATTTAGAAAGGGAAGGCACGGTCATGGCCAGAAAAGTTGTGCGGGGTTGTTGCGGCAGTGCCACCAGCCGTGCTGTCAGACAGCCGTGCTGTCTACATCCGCAACAAGGTTTTACTGCCTGAACTCCGCCGCTTGTTTGGAGGCTACCTACCGTCACAAGGCCATGGCATCAGGATGTGCAAAATTATGAGGTCGGAATGGCAGGAGCTTAACCGCTTTCATAGAGATGCTTTGCACCTTCAACTACAAGCAATGTGTGGTCAGCGCCTGTTTGTACGTCTCTTCCTCTTGTCCGTGTCTCTTTTGCGCTGTTTCAGAATGAAATTTTTAGGGGCACCACATGCTCCGAACGCTCCGCAAAGTTACCGATGCCAGTGCACATGATTAAGACAGGCTTCACGACCAGAGCATGGTCTGATAATGTGGGCTTAAAACTGTGAAAATGAACATCAGCAACGAATTAAAAAAAAAAGGCAACGTTACTCTGAAAGCAGAAACTATACAGTTTCTGTATAGTTTCTGCATATAGTTTCTGTATGGAAACTATATAGCGGCGACGGGGTGCCAGGCGTCCGGCTGCCGGGAGCTCAAGGATATGGAGTTCGCATGCCGGTGTCTCTCTGGAATGGTTGTTTGTGTCTGCGTCTAAATGAAATAGTCATAGCAAAGGGAGCAAAATTTAATCGCAGGAAAGACATCGGAATTAGAACGGACGGCAAAACCGACAACCTGAACACTACCGCATTTCCTTCGTTAAAGAATCCTTAAGAAGGCCATTAATTTTTTCACTGTGCTCTCTTCGGCGGTTAGAGCACTTCATACCAATCGGATGTTATGACAAAACTGTTACAGTGTACAAGCACTGAGCCGTGTTCTGAACGCCCTATCATGCCAAATGCTAATGACATGAACGTCAGACGCCGCAAGGGTGGAATATCAACCACTGCTCTTTCAATACCTTGGTCTGTAACTTCTGAGAGTGCTGCCTTAAGTGCCAGGGCCTTGCTCTTTTTTTCTTCCAAGCGGAAGTTGTCTGTCGTGAACACTTTCCGACTACGCCGCCTGTGCATCAAGATTTGTCGTTACACCTGCCCAGATATTTAGGTCGCCTGCATACGAACGGATCGCTTGAAGACGACGTACGTACTGCCACGGCAAGGATCTCCGGGCTTATAAGCCTGCATAAAAGTACGCTGTTTCGGTGGCTTTCGCCTGCATTGCCCATTTTTTGGTTTTGAGATTCGCTCCGGAAGACGGGGAAAGAGTCCAGGAACAACACCGGGCAGCGCGCAGTTTCCGCGAGGAACTTCGCACTTCTTGTCCGTTTACAACGTGCCTGTCATCCTTGATAGGATCGTCATCTTAAAGATGACGCTCAAATACCATAGACGTGCGACACAGTTCTTCTTGCGACGCAATATCTGCTCCTACCTTTTAAACTGGCTGTTATCGCGAGGTGGTGAGAAAAATTATGATCGGTGGCATCGTTTCTGTTGTTGCCCCTTGTGCAGCGTATCGCAAAGCAGAATAGCGTGTGCAACACTCACTTGAAGTCATCAAGTGCACAAATTTCAACGCGAAGAAGTTTTCACAATCCCTACGAGCACCATCCACACAACAGCCTGAAGATCCGACTAGCCTGTCGTTACTCCAGCGAACGAAACTTCCGCGCCGGCAGACGATGTAGAATACATGAGTCTGCCGCCATTTTTAGAGGATATGGAAGAAATCCTTGAGTCGGAAACTAAAGGCCTTTCTTTAATTACAGGAGACTTTGACTTTGATACCTCTGCCGGTTTAGCGGCCCGTTACTCATTGTTGCTGCAATCAAACAATCTTGCTCAATAGTACACTCGAGAAAGGATGTAACGATCCAGGATATTTCGAAGTATTGGCTATATTGAACACACAAATTACCTCACTGAAAATCCTGCGTAAAGTCGCGCTGTATGTACAACTACAATTTCGCCGGTCGGTTGGTGTACCGAATGGCGCAGCACGACCCTGCGAGTGGCGCTTCTCCTAATGGCGCTCGCGGAGAAGGGGTCGGCTGCGCGACTTTGGGCACTTGCTTGCAGCACTAGCACTGTGAATGGGCAAGCTAAGGTGAATAGGAGGGGGGGTGGGGGGGGGGGGGGGTGCTTGAGGGTGGCGTTCGAACTCCTGTACTCAAATTCACATCCACATCGCTGCCATGCTGTGAAGCCAACCTAACTAAAGCCTAGCAACGGTCCACTCTTGACGTGCTTCATTCGCTTCGCTGCCGAAGGCGTGGCGGAAACTAGCTGCACCTGAATTTTAGTGAGTAATTATTCTGTTTATAGTGTACTGGTAACAGGATTATACATCTTTTTAATAGGTAGCAGCTAATTCCAAACAACCTTCACGCGCTGCCAGCGCGCCGGCGGATGGCGCGTCGCTACAATAAGACAGTCACTAGCGTGGGTGCAAACCTATTCTTGCTTTTAGGCCGCAGATAAGCTTCTACACTGCCATTTTTTAATCTCTAATTACCAATATGTCGAACTGTTTGCGATTCTCTTCGAGTTCGATATATCTGGGTTCGACTGTATTGCTCACTAGAACTGCAGCAACAACGGCTACAATTTTAGATCATGTTTTGTGCAGCATTAACGATTTATTTTCGGTTGTATATAACGTAGTTACATCTTACCGCTCAGCAGTATTTGTATTCCTTCGCATCGGAAATACTGTTCATAGTCGCAGAATGTATCCATGGCAGCCCAGAATCAACTGTGGCTTATTATGGAGCGAACTTGGGCATCTGAAATATAGCTATGCCTGTAGCGATGGAGTTAAGGCTGAATTTTCGAGCTTTGTTTCTATTAAAATCGATTTAAAAACACGGTGTTCCACGTATCCTAACAGCAGTATGACGAGCCAATATGCCCTTGGATGACTACTGCTGTACTCAATGTGATAAGGGACAAACTCGTATGGCATCAAAAATGAATGGCGAAAAAAAAAAAACAATAATCTCTGCATGCACTAGTTTCTTATGATTAAAGCAGAGTTGTCGCTACGACAAAAAAAAAAGGAAAAAAGAATTTAGTAGTCCACTTACGCAACAGTAGGCGCAAGGATACACGAACAAAAAAAATGTGATTGTTATAGCGTAATAGGGAAATCGCCTCAACCACACACAGCTCCTGACTTGTTTGGTCCTCTTGCAATGCAGCAACTTAACAGGTTTTTTGAACATAAGAACCGAACTAGTTAATCCGGTACCCTTAGCTAATTATGCTACAAGTGCTGATACGGTACAAAACGGTTTTATCCTTGATGCCACAGATAATTTGAGAATTGTCGTTGTAGTTCCTAGCTTAGCAAATCGCAACGCTCCTGGCTATGATGGCATAATCGTAACGATTCTACAACAGAATACTGATATATATGGGTGCCGGTAATGACGGAGTTATTTAACTACGCTTTGCGTCGTGGTGATTATCCGGACGTTTTGGAAGTAGCAAAAGTTACGCCGGCCAACAAAGAAGGAGATATTCTTGATCTGACAGTTACCGACCCATATCGGTGTTAAGCGTTCTAGACACGGTTTTCGAAAACCTCATTTTTGTCCGGCTGCAAAAATATCTAGATGAAACTAATACAGTTACGTCTTCACAACATGGTTTTAGGTCTCATCGGTTGTCTTCCGCGTTAATGGAACTAACGCAGACCATCTACTATTAATTGTGTAATGGTAACACAGCAGTATTTTTCTTTTTGAACTTAAGAAGGAAGTTTTATACAATCACGCATTCAGTTTAGTTTGATACTGCAGTATGACTTTGAAAGAAGAACTTTAGAATTCGTCAGTTACTAAAGAAACGCTAACAGTGAGTTTGTGTAACCGACTTTTCATCTTCGCGCCTAACTATTTTAACGGGAACCGCTCAGGGTTCTGTGGTAGTGCAAATTTTATTTTCTCGTACGTTAAAGGAATATAGACACCTAATTTTGGTGACGTGTTTTCTTTGATATGATGCGTAGGACATTACCATACATGAATCGCCACGTGGTATTAGCCTGTATACGGCCGCTAAATAATCTATAATCGAATTTTTCTCTCATGCTGTTTCAGTTCCGGTTCCAACAACTCAACGACGTCAAAATTCCGTTCGGTCACGTGAGGCATGAAAAATGCAATATAATCGCTTTGGCTAAATTGGTTTCGATGCACGCTTTGTTCATTCAGAACGCGTTTGACAGCGTTACAATACTTCAGCTCAAGAGCGCGTTCCCGTTTTTATATTTCGCGGACTTTCTTGAAATGCTGGACAAAAAGGACCACGTAGGAGGTACTTCGCTACAAAAATCTAGATCAGTTGTTTCGTAGCCCCCTCTACAACTTTACGAAACGCATGTGGCCCTAAAGTGAATGTTAAAATTTTCCGCAGATAATAAAATAATAAAAATAATTATAATAATAACAACAATGGCTTTGACCTATTGGCATGGCGTCGCGGTCCACCTATAGCATGTGAATTTACAACTCTAATTTGTAAAAATCATAACCGTTGTTTTTTGTGTACGCCATTAAACATGCGCCGAATTACCTTCGGATTACCAATTACGATCGCCTTCATGGTGGTCAAAATTCATTCGAAGCCGTGCACTGCAGCGTACCTCAACGTGTAGCCTCTATTAAAAACACGTTGATTGGCCAATAGTTGCATTGGCTGAGGTGTAAATGGGTGTAACAAAAGCGGTGTAAGGTGTAACAAAAGCGACGTCGTTCAAAAACAGATGTCAAAGCCTTACCAAACAATACCAAGGGAAATGTGGGAGCTCAGTCAGCATGAAGATAGCGATGCCATGTCTGCAGTATAGGAGAGCTTCCTGAAGTTTAAGCTGGCTTCACCGCAGTGCATTGTGCTCAGCTAAAGGTGGGTTAGGCAGTTTTCCAAGCAGGGAATATAATAAGTAAAGTCCGCGCACTCCTTGACGTGGAATATGTCGACGTGGTTTCACTGTCACCAGGTGTACGCGTACCTTATATCGAAAAAAAAAAAAAAGATGAATTGTGTTTATATTTCCTGCTCGGAAAACGGGCTTTTCGGTTATTAGTTGGGCAAAGTACATTGCGGAGAAGCCAACTTAAGAATGAGGAACATTGTAAACCATCAAATTAAATTATTTTCCAAATAAATATTCGGCCAGATTTTCTACGCCGATATAGTAAACAAGTTTTCTGCACTAAGGAAAAAAAAAAAAAGGTTTCAGAAGGTACAAGCCTAATATAACAAGTAGTACCGTACATCATCTTACTAGCCGCCGCGGTGGCTCAGTGGCTATGGTGCTCGGCTACTGACCCGAAAGACGTGGGTTCGATCCCGGCCGCGGCGGCTGGAATTTCTTTGGAGGAGAAATTCTAGAGGCCCGTGTACTGTGCGATGTCAGTGCACGTTAAAGAACCCCAGGTGGTCGAAATTTCCGGAGCCCTCCACTACGGCGTCTCTCATAGCCTTAGTCGCTTTGGGACGTTAAACCCCATAAACCAAACCAAACCAAACCATCATCTTACTCTCGCCAGTCATACTACTACGAATATCATTCAAGCAACGGGGTACGCTCACTTGCAGCGCAAATGATTCCAGCGGGTAGGACAAGCTGTATAGTCGAGGGTCTGTAAAGCAGCACTAGGTCGGAACATGTTCTGTAGATGCGCGCATTGTGTAGACCTTTATTTAAGCTGGTCCTATCGCACATCCACGTGTGATGCATTGTCTTACGCCTTGTGCAAGCGCGTCACGCTCCGTGAGCGTCCGTCATCCCGCAGTGCTGCTACATGAACGCATAAGCTCTCGGCTGCATCGCTTCCATCCATGCCGCTACAGGCGTGAACGGGAATGTCAGTGAGATACACGTTTGCTCTAGTTTTGTTTCCGGCACTGGATACAGGTTCGTGTGTACACGTTAACGGAATGGTGGAAAGTTGGTAATTATTAATCTTCGCAGCTTTCGAGCTACATTATATGATTAGCCGATAACGCTGTGTGAGTGAGTGAGTGAGTGAAGAAACTTTATTTCCGCCAGAAGAAGACCCGTGCCCCTCCGGGTCCGCACGCAGGCGTCCGGGGAGGGGCAGCGTCGCAGCTGGAAGACTAGCAACGGTATAGTCGCGCAGCTTCTGCTGCCAGGCGGGTAGCGTATCGTTGTATGCTAAGGTCGGCACTTCTGAGTATGGTCTCCCATTCCTCTGCATTATTGATTCTGCCATATCCTGGGGCACTGGGGCATCTCCATAGTATGTGTTCGAGTGTAGCGGTATGCCCGCAGAACTCGCACACCTCCGCATCCTCCCTCGTGTCACCTCCTGTCCAGCTCCTCCAGAGCGGGGATGCGAAGTTTCTAGCTTGGAGTCTTCTCCAGTCATAGGCCTCAGCCGAGCTAAGCGATCTATCCGGAGGAGGATAGATCCTTTTGTTCTTTTTCTGAATGTCTGTGATGCTATTAAAGGTATTGGTTTCCTCTTTAGTGCTGAATTCGCTCCTCTTTACCTCGGGGAGCCGTGGACACCTCAAACGCTGTGTGAGAGCGAAGCACAGGTGCGTAGAGAAGTAAACGGAGCACGCTATTGTCTTCGAACACTATTTGCGCGTTGTCTAATTAAAATTGGGACTTACGGTATGACAGACTACTAGTGACCGCAGGTGCAGTCACCCAAAGGCACTCATTTGTTTTTAATTTTTGTTAGGGGAGATGCGATTGGGCTTAAAACAAAATGACATGCTTCGTTCACTTATGTACGGACCTGTGTACATACCTGCGATGCGACATTGCAACTGCGTGCGAGCAGGATACAGAAATGAAATAAGATCACCAACTCTCTACCAAGCCGCTTATTCTAAACTGCAAGCACTTGCATTGAAAACCAGGCGTTTTTTCCCAGTACAGTCTTCTTTTCTTTCCTGCATATTGAACCTATAGCATATAGCAGTGTGAAAGGTGCAGCAAGCGAGAATAAGGATTTTGGTCTGGGCTAGTCGGTTGATTGCTATTAACAGACCAATCCAGCTCGAAGGACAGCGCCTGTCCTATGTCGGGTGTTTTTTCGTGTCCTCGTTTATTCGTGCTAGATTAATCTGTTGACAGTAAGTGAGAGTTTTTTGTTTCTGAGAATCCGATAAAAGCAACAATTCGATGAATAAAAAGGCCCAGTACTTCAGAACGGCATGCAAGCACTACTGATGTTTTAAGACAGTATTCGAGCGAGCACATAATATTCTATAGAATGCTACGGCTGTCAGATCTGCTTTCGGGGGGTTCTCACACAGCTTCCACCCTCGCCGTTCGATGACGTTCCACGTCACACCAGCGGTAACTTAGGACGTACTACGTCCGCCGCTTACGAACGTGGGTGGCGCTGATGAACACTCTCAAGGTCAGGTCACTTGTAAACATAAATACCCCTGAAAGCAGATGATCAGACAGCCGTCGCCGTAGCTCAGTTGGTAGAGCCCCGGACGCGTAATTCGGAGCCGTGGGTTCGGTTCCCACCGGTGGCATGTGGTTGTTTTTTCTTCTGCTTTTCCAGTCAATTATATTTAATTGATCACATAACCAGTGATATTTTCCGTTGATCAACACCACAAAATAAACAAATATAAATAAAATCCCCTATGTTCCTTGGTTTCTGTGGCTGTTGGCTCCTCTTATGTGCATAACGAGCCCCTCATTCCGCTTCCCTTGTCTGCTTAATTGCTTAACGAGGGCCTCGGTTCTGGCAGCCTTGACGTCATAGGAAGCATAAGGGGGTTCTCAAACAGCTTCCACCCTCACCGTTCGATGACGTTCCACGTCACACCAGCGGTAACTTAGTGCTCTGCAAGCAAACAATCACTTCGGGTCTTTTAACGGTCTGAACAACAGCGGTAATTTAAAAAAGCAATTCAGCAAGCATACGTGATACGTGGGATGGTCTACAGCGATGGCTGCAGGAATACCATTGAAGACCTGCTCTTCGGAAAGGATTCGTCACACATTTTAGGAAGGGTCATTTAGTACATATAGATGCACTCTTTAAATCGGTCTCGGCCAGTTGTTTAGGGAAGTGTTCGTCCGCTTTTCTTCATCAGTCTCCGTGACACGTTCGGTCCCAATCTCACGATTTGTCTGCGGCTGCATATAAGCGTTGCCAAGCGATGGAGCGCTTCTCTCGTAATCACCACCAATGTTCTGATTCTCCGCTGCCCGGCATGAAACCTGTGTCGCACTGCAGGTTCAGAAGACGCTGACCGGCTTTCGAATCACCCGACTTCACCAAGCGGTACTACAGCACTTTAATCGCCGAGCACGTGGACGTTTATGCTCAGAAATATCATTCAGACGCACCGCCCCGTAGCCTCACGGTAATGGCCGAGTGATCCATGAGTCTCGTTCGGAACGCACGCAAAGTTTTATTCTGTAATACAACAGCGCGTAGTCGTCTGTCGTGCTCTTCGAGTGCACGGGGCCTCACCGTGATAGCGTTGCCGGTTTCTGAGTGCCCACATATTGCAACTGCACACTCGGGCATTCTCCTTCTTGTCGCCATTCCTGCTACTCCTTCTCCCGGCCGCTAATTCGCGCCGCGTAGCTGTACATCCTTGATGCGCGTGCCCACATGCTTATGCCATGTACAGCTATCGCCGTATAAGCGGCTTAATTACGACAGCACTCGGTTTGTGGCAAATTGTGTATGCAGTGCATGAAAGGGGGAACAGCTTCACCTGGATGAAAAGCCATTAGTTGCAGTTTACTTTTTAGCTTGGGGGCTGGAATTATTTTCAGCCCTCTGCATCTGCATTCTGCATATATTCTGCTATTTACTTTTATTACTCTTATTCGTCATTCCGGTTATACAACTTCAGGTAAGAGCGGGCTGCAGAAATCGCGTTTACCTCATGTTAACACGTCCCCGTGGCTCCCTTTTTTATGGCGTTATCATGCACCGGCACTGTACATATTTCCCTTTCGTTCCTCCCAATTGCGCCGTTGAGAAGGCCACGTTTTTTGTCGCTCATACCATCATATTATTCTCACTTCAATAAGTACGGCGGTGAATTTGTATTACGCCAGCAGAAACGACGCAGTCGACGACGAACGAAACTGTAGGCGCGGGAAGTCTGTAGAAAAGAAATTGCCCCCTTCCGTTTTCCCATCGTTGCTGTTTTTAGTCTTCCATGCCCTCTGTTTTCGTTTTTACCCTTTTGAGAACGCAAAGCCTGGTAATTAAAACCTCCATTTATGCAATGTTTGCCGTGTCAATGTTTCGGCCACGTTGGCTGTTAAAAGGCCCCCTCACCGAAAACGACCTGCCTGTTGCGGTTCCATGAACTGCCAACGACAGGGTCTCGGCGCGCAAGCACTGCTTTCCCCGGGAACTCGCTCAACTCGCTTGCCACTGTAGCGTCAGGGGCACGTGCAGCAGTTAACCTCAGGCTCCGCGCAACAGCCCCGCTGACCCTGAACCGGCCCGGGACACGAGTAGGAGCGTGGAGGAGAGGAGTCTGCCCTGACCCTCCGAGCGCCTCCGCAGGGCTCGCAGCCGGGCTGGTCGAAGCTACAGCGAGGAGGCCATTATTGAGCGGTTCGTCTAAAAGTAGATAACCCTGAGCCAGGGTGCGGCCGCAACGGCAAACAACCCAAATCCGTGACCAAGGCTTTGAACTTGCGTCTCTTTGCTCGCCTGTCACTCCGGCGATAGCTTATCTTCGAAGCGCGAGCCAAGTTGAAAACGGGCGCTGGGCCGCGGCTGCGGCTGACGCCGGCAGCAGCCCCCGCAGACGCCAGGAAAAATAAAGCGTCCGCGCTTGGGCGATCAGGAAGCGCGCGGTCACCAACAGCTGGCGCGAATTACCCGCCCGTCGCGTAACCCAGGCCCGACCCGGGGAGGCATCCCCAGCCGGAAGCTGGTCGCGAGGGGGACTGCGCGCCCGCGGCTTTGCTTCCTTCCCGCGAGGCCTCTCGTTGCCCCAGCGCTGAAAGAAGGAGATTCGGCTACACATCTGCTGTCCGTTCGGGAACTTCGCATACATGTATGAGTGAATGGGCTGCACATTCATTCATTGGTCAGCGTGAGCGTCGTGGTTTCTTTTACAGACCCGATGAAGAGAATCTCACGCCTCCCTCTTAAGCCACGCTCACCTTGATATGTGCACTGCCGTCATGTAAAAAAAAAAAAAAAAGTGTCGTTGCTGTCGTACTTCGCTGAGCAGGTACGAGGTCTGTTAGAAAAGTATCCGACTTTATTTTTTTTTTGCGAACACCTGATGGATATGAAACAAGCGCGCTTACAGCAGCCGACCTTGAACCCTCGTGCGCATGCACGAATTTTTTTCCCTCCTGCCGATAGCGTCAGTCGCTGGGCAGCAGCGTTTGAGTGAGGCAGTGCGCAGTGCTCTCGTCGGTTTTTTGTTGCAAAGAAAATGGCGGAGCGAGAGGAGCAGCGCTACTACCTCAAATTTTGCCAGAAACTTGGCGATAGCCAGGTGGAAACCATTCGAAATGTTCAGACGGCTTTCGGTGGTGATGCTGTGAGCAGCACACAGATTAAGCAGTAGTGCAACTGGTTTAAAGACGGCCGCACATCCGTGGAGAGAGAGCCACGCTCCGGTCGGCCATCAACATGCCGAAATTACCAGGTAATTGCCGAAGTGAACGCTGTGGTGATGCGGGACTGTTGTGTGACTATCCGAGAAGTAGCGGGAGAGGTGGACATCAGCAATTTTTCTGCACATTCCATTATCACCGAATATTTGGCCATGGAGAGAGTGGCAGCGAAATTTGTGCCGAAGCTGCTAACAGTGGAGAAAAAGCAGCTTCGTGTTGAAGTCTCACAGGAGATGCTGGATTCCACAAACAGTTACCCTGACTTCACCGACGCCGCAATCACTAGTGACGAGTCTTGGGTGTACGGGTACGATCCGGAAACCAAATCACAGTCGTCACAGAGGACGCATTCCACGTCACCAAGACGAAAGAAGGCCCGCCAAGTCAACAAGAAATTGGCGCATCCCTCGCGGCATTGCTCCTGCACATTCCTCGCATTTGATTCAGAATTTTCTGGCGAAAAACCAGACTCCTGTAGTTCAACAGGCTCCTTACTCTCCTGATATGTCCCTCTACGACTTTTGGCTGTTTCCTAAAATCAAGAGTCCATTGAAAGGAGCGCGATTTCAGAAAAGAAAGGACATTATGGCTGCAACGACAGCAGAGCTAAATTCCATTCCGAAAAGGGCCTTTTCGGAATACTTCCAAAAATGGCAGCACCGCTGGAAGATGTATATGGAGCCCCAAGGAGACTACTTTGAAGGTTATTAGGTTTCTAACGCTCCAGTTATGCCAGTTTTTTTTCTTCGGCCAAAGGTCGGATACTTTTCTAACAGACCTCGTATACTGTACAGAAAGCTAGGCGTGAGCTACATTGCAGTTCGCCTCACAACAGCCTCGCTAGCACAGAGCCAGTTGCTGACGGAACGCATCAGCCCTCTCAATGACCCCATTCGCCCGTCAAGCATTTCATTCGCACGAGACCGGGAACGAGATGTGTCTGCCCTCTTGCTCATGGGTCTACCTTATTTGAACATATATGAACGACGGGCGGTGTCTCTGTGCGGACGCATGGTGCGTTGCGACTAGATCGAGAAAATAACGTGTCCTTTACAGCGTTCTTTCGCTTTATAGTAGTTCGTACTCTTCTTTCTTGATATTATGCCCAGCACTCTTTCTCCATGTGCTTTGCCACTGCATACTTTCTCTCTTACTCACTAATTATGAACAGAATCCACTCCAGATCCCCACATCATCATGACCCACGTTTTAGATGGAGGTTTCACGGTGGTTAATGCAAAGGTTTACATGTCACAGCTTGCATGTAAATTAGAATACACAGCATGGAAAGCAAATGCGGACCAAGTAATAACCCGCTGACTGCTTGCCTTTAGAAGAGCGCTGGGGGACAAGAAATGGAAGCGGGGAGCCACCTCATTAAAGCGAGCCCTATAACAGCCCGTCACGCCGCTTTTCCGCTGTCTCAACAAACAGAAAGACGATGACGAGTTGCACTGGTGACGCTTGCGACACAACGCGTGTTTCTGTGTTTGCATAACATACAGCCGCCCACACGTGGCTCTGTTCCAGAGGCCCAGGCATTAAAGTAAACTTTGGGCCAAGGGGTACCTGCGTGGGTGACGGCACAATTTAAGCTATTCAGCTGATATGTGCCAATAAAGAACGACGCTAACTGGTGGAAGTTTGAGTTAATTAGCCGCAAGTTATCAGGAAGGTCAAGCATCTTAAACACACGCACCGGAAGGGGCACATGGAGGAACACTATTTTAATGAACGGTGCTTTGGAGGATGATTATTGAAGGGCCAGTGCTAAGCATCCATGAGAAAAGCACATTTCGCCCATCCGCTGATGCTCCACTGTTAACTCCTCTGCATTGGGTACGTAACCTGATCCTGTCCGTTTGGAACTGTTCCATGGCAAACAATATGTTTAATGAAGAGCGACTCATTGCCGCCAAGTGAAGGCGAATTTTATGACCTGTGCGCAGAAAGTTGTTTGTTGCATAAGTTCTTTGAGTATGACAAGTACCTGCAAAATATTCATGGACGTTGTTGGAAGTACGCCTGCACCAACGGAGTGGCCGAAAATGCCTCCTGGAAGAGGAAGAAGCGGGGATATGATGACGTATGTTTGACCCGTGGTGGGAGTGAATTGGTGTTCGGTGAAGATGGAACTTCTACGTGGATGGTTCTACGTGAGCCAGCCATATTCAGAAGGTGTACGGGACCAGCGAAGGGGGCAAAGGAAGTAGGGTGTTTCTGCCGGTCAACCAGCCCTAGGTGCGCATTGGCACGCTTTGCTCATATTAGGATTCTATGACCTCTTTATCAATGTATCACAAAAAATATTTCAAGCGCGCGGTAAGTTCATTAATCAGTCCACTGCAAACCGGTATAGTCAGGTGTATTAACTTCGGGTTATAAACTACAGTTGAGCGAGAGATACGACTAACAATTGACTACTGTTAAAAATAAGCATCATGATTCGCTCTATCCTTAAAGGAAAGTGCAAAATATTTAATAACCACACTTGCATCGGTCATGCGCTTCGTCAGAGTCGATGTTGGCCTCTCTGACGATGTATTTGATGTATGGAGCGGTACTTGCCGCCATGTCATACAAGACATCATCATCTGCATTTAAATGCTTCTTGCGCTTCGCTGGAATCGAAAAGGGGTAAAACATTTCATTTTAGTAGGACGTGCTTGCGCGGTAGCTTGTTCATGTTCAAGAATGTGTAAACTGCGCTAATAAAACGGGGAGAAAAGAACACACGAAATGACACCACGAGGGTGGCCAACTCTTTCTTCAAGCGAAATCACAGGCTATACATGCAGAAAAATCTAAACCTCAAAACTGTCTTGCTATATATCCATTGCGCATGCTGAGAGTGTCTCTAACACAATGCTTTCCCAAGAAAAATTGATACAATGGGTAAACAACAACACAGTAGAAACCAGGGACGTATCGTTGCCGGAGGCCTGCTCAGATTGTCAATGCCATGCCAGATATGACACCACTGGGAGCATCGAGATGGCAAGCAGAAACAAAAGCACGTGGGTGGCGGAATGCCAACAACAAGCACAGAGCAGGTGGAGGCGAGCGAATAAAATGCGATTAAACAATATAAATGGAAGTGAAAACAAATAAAACCACGAATATGAGGGAATGAGAAACAAGAGTATAGGCTGCTTTTTCTCTCGTGAACATTTTATTGCTCGCCCCACAATCGGATTATTAATGTAACCCCGAAAAACAGGCTGGTTTAGCCGCAGTGTTTTTGGTAGTTCGCAAGAGGTCTACGTCCCCGCACCATTTCCTGTCACTTGATCAGTTGCCTTTTCTCTGTTCCTCGCTGTCGTTCGTCATCCCTCTCTCGCGATGTTAGCTTCAAAATATTCCCATCGCGAAATTTACGAACGTAGACAGGGGCTTATTGGCGTTCTCTTCTGGCGCAGTTCTATTCACGAACACTCTGGGAAAAGTTGCGCAGCTGGGACGAATGGCGCGTAATAATGAGCGCCACACGTTGCAACCTAGGTCGACGACTCTCGGAGGCAGCCGCTCTTGACCCGTCCCGTTAAGGGTCAGCTCCGGTGCAGGCGCTTTCGAGGTCTCCATTGTTTAACCGAGGATGGCAGCACTTTACACGGTCCCGGGGGCCGAGGACGACCGCAGGAGCGGGAGATAAAAGTTGTGATCCGATGTGCAGAAGTGGAGCCGGCGTATCCGGCGCAAACTCTTTTACCTTCCCATAAACAAAAAAAAAAAACAATGTAGGAAGGTGACGAGTGGACCGCCTGCCGCCCCTCAGATGGCGTCTATCCTACAAATCCGCTCCACTGCCCATCATCTCTCGATCGTGACGGCAAAAACAGAGCCGATGTGTATACAAAAACGTACGCTAGGCAGAGCGAGCAGCGGATTCTTCGTAGGCACATGGCGCATCCGTGACGCCTGTCGGATAACCCACGCGCAACCAGCGCCCACTTTCTCCCTGCGTGCTTGATCGCTGTGCCACTCCTTCAAGAGCCGGCTTGTTTCTGCGCCCTTCCGCCGCTCATTTCCGCAATTCATGAATTTGTTTATCTGGCCAAAAAGAGCCTTCCACGAACAAACCCCCAGGGCGAGTACAGATATGTCACTGGGAAACGAGTCGCGTGACCATTTGGAAGGCTGCGGCGACGTCCTCGCGGAGCCTGAGCGCCACAATCAGGCCGGGCAGGCCAGTAATGAGAGCTGGGCAGAACGGCAGTGTAACGAGTCTGCACTGCTTAAACGCGGCTCTGCTGACCAAGGTGAATTCCTGCCTCGACCAGACAGCGGAAAAACAATGCCGGGAGCACCGGCAAGGAGCGAAGCGTGGCGCAAGCGTTGGCCTCCTCGTCAGGCGGTGCCCCTCTCTGGCCGGCCAGACCAAGTGCGTAAGTGATGATCCAGTGAATGAAGCGGCGCAGGAAAGAGAAGCCCCGGCGGGGCAGGAAAAAAGCCAGGGCGTCTTTTTTCTGCCTCCTGTTCTTGTCCAGAGGGGCGTTGTTATTTAGGGACCCCCTCCTCCCTTCTCCGGGTGGCATCCGTTGGCACAGTGAGCGGGGCGAGACGCTCGCCCAGAGAACAACGGTGCTTGCGGGAACGGACCGGCAGCAGCAGGTTCCCCCTTCTCTGACAGGCCTGTCATTCACGGATGCCTCGCGCCCGCTGCCCAACCCGCGCTGGTCGGCGAGCGAGCCCCGGAGGTCCTGAAGACGCTTCACTTGTTCGCTCGCCTCCTCCGCGAGTGAGTAGACGCGCGCCTTCCACGCGCCCACCGTCCTGCTGCAGCCTTCCTGATCACTCCTCCGCTCGCTGCCGCCGCCTGCGACAGAGCGACGTCTGAGCGGTGAGCGAGGTGTGACACTGCGGCCGTGCTCTTAACCGCGGTCCAAGGGATTGCGCAACTGCAGCTGCCAACGGTTCAAAGCTTGCACACAGCAGCCGTTCGGGTTTTTACGAGCTGTGAACTGTTGCAAAGCGGCGACGTTTGACATCGTAGAACGTGGAACCATTGCACTGGCACGCAGCTTCGTTGACGGAAAGCGATCAGCTTCAGGGAGACGAGGTTTTTTCAAGATCCGTCTTCGCGGCACCGCTTCGCAGTTTTGGACGCTCGAAGTAACGGCGTCGTGTACGTGCGTGACATAATCCGTTCTTGTCCCACACGTGTAGCACGTACTTCCAAGGCCAGGCCCGTGCGGGATAGGCGACACTTGAAGCAGCCCGGACTGCGATGACCGTCAAGCCCGTCAGCAGTGCCAAGAAGGACCACAGCTCGTTTCAGCAGTAATCGACGCCCTCAAGATGATCTACTCCGTTCCACCAGGTACGTGAAAGCAGCGAATGGTCGCTTTAGCTGAGTAGCCACGCGGGTCCAGAAGCGTGGCAGGGAGCAGGAACGGAGGGCTTAGTTCTTCTACTTCTGGTATTCTCATAGGGGCCCTGGACCACCCCTTGTCAGTCGCGCGAAACGCCTCGGAGACTCTAGGACGCCTTGTGTGCGATATCATCCCGTATAATTTTTTTCTTAACGCGCAGTAGAAACGAAGGAATTAATTTTAAAATGCCTACCTTTCGCTGCTTCATGAGCCTAGAATATTCTCCTCAGTTTTCCCTCGCATACCGCCTCTGGTAGCCGCGGCCGTAACCGTTGCCTGTGGCAATCCAACTACCACTATACACTTTCGGAAGCAGCCATGTTCCAGAAACGTCCACTGAATTGAACTGGAACTGCCGTGCATTGTACTTTATTGTGATGCACATGCGAACCGTTCTCATATGCATCGCAAGATTGTCAGATCTCATGATCAGTATGGAAGAAAAATACGTATACCATAAATTACTTCTTATCCAACCTGAAAACGAGCCAGTGGCTGGACAACGAAATTGAAACGCACCCGCCAAGCAATACTAGTTAATGACAGGCAACTATGACGGTCTAGCGAAAACGAACTTTGTCATGTGGCACACGTCAAGTACGCACACCGCATTCACTTGCGGTCGCGCAAGCGTTATGTTTAGGCAGCTTAATTCACTGCAGCAGCCAGCATTACTTTACTCTCCAGCTCTATGTTCAGTGCGCGTCGCCCAAACACACACATTCCTTCATACAAAGAACGGCACCCGCCTCGAGAGTATGTGCGGCCAGATGCGCACCACGGCCAGAAGTCAAAGATACCGCGTGTAAATTTGAGCAAACGATCACTCCTGCAACGTCCAATCTGACCTTCTTCAGTTAACAACTTAAGGGGATGAACGTTCTGTGAGAGATGTAGCGCATCTGGATGCGCATAAATCTTTTTTGGCTTTCACGGCACCAGTCGATGCACAAGCTCTAGGCAGTTTACACGGAGCAGATAACCAATCTTCATTGGAATATTGGCTGCGGCTGAAACCATAGCCGCGGCACTAGTAATTAAGCACCACGACAGGGTAGGCATGCAGGGAAGTTCACGTCGTCACCGACTCGCAACAGGCCTGTCGGAAATGTGCCAACAGACGAACACCGCTGCTGGCGGCTCAGATCCTGGGCCCGACGCTGGAAGAATACCATCAAATCACGTGGACGCTGGGCCACGCGAAACTGGAGGAGAACGAAGGGCGAACGCGTTAGCTCGAGTGTTAACCAGCCGAGCGGGGCAAAACCAATCGTCCGATAAATCCCCACCATTTACCTTCGTGCCGCTGCCATCCAATTACGGCGGACGCCTCGAGATCCAGCGGCTTGACCGCAAGGTTTATCCCCCCCCCCTCTCCCCAACACACACAAAAGGCTCAGCATTGAAGACGCAGTAGCTTTCAGACTTATTCAAACAAATACATTCCCAAGCCTAGATAGAAGCAAAATGCACCTGCTAACATATCGTGGCATCTGCCCCTGGTGCTCCGACTCACGTCCCACACGCTTCCACATCTTGTGGGAGTGCGGCTGCAGACCCCAACAATTAAAGCCGCCTAGCACATCATTTGTGCGGTGGGAGGTACAACTGTCCTGCGAAACAATGGCGGGACAAGAGCGCTCGTCCAGTAAGTTCGTCGAGCAGCCATGCATGACCAGTAGAGTCCTGGAATGAGGAAGTCATCCCCTCGATCTCAAGGTCACTAGTCTAGTTGGTTTAAATAAACGTTTCTCCTGCTCCTCAAGTGACGGAAAGGCATGCAGTGAATGTAAATCCGCAATGATACCATTACTTTCGTAAAAATTATGTTCGATTCTTGTCATCCGCCCGTCTGCCTGACTGATTCCAGCGACAGCGAGTGCATTGGGCAATCGAAATGAAAAATAATCAATGATATGGAATTCGAATATCACAACCCTCCGTGGATAAGAACGCACCATGTCACAATACACGCTTGCCGTAATAAGGCTGGTTCAGGTGTCCGCCGATATATGTGAGACAGATAGTGCGCCATTTCCTTTCCTCAAAAACCAATTTAATTTAATAAGGCTTGCAGTAAATACAGTCTCGCATGAAACTCTGCGCGCTTGAAATGTGCCCGTTAGTACTGTGTTCGGCGATTTCTTTTTTTACATATAGCGCTTCGTACTAACAAAAGCCATCCTAGTCCAGGCCAATGATTCTTTTTAGATATATAGACTGGGTGTCGAATAAGAACCGTGCGGTGATGGTCCTGCCAGTGTTTTACTGCAGCGGGGAAACCTGCTGTAAGCATGCCCACGCAGACACCCAGACACCCGTGTAACAGCACTCCCAAGGAATATTTTTACAGCAGAACTCTGGCAACAACATAATACTATTCCCCGCACCACTGGGCGGGGCCGACCTCTACTGCCCGAGTGCGAACTTTCATTTTTTCCATAACCTTCTAGTCGCCACACTGGCACGCCCCGGCTCCAGTGCTTCCAATGACAATTACTCCCCATTAAGTTTGTTCCGGAGGATGTTCCTGCAGCAGGTTACCAAAGCTGCACGAAGCCACCGGTAGTTTCCGCCCGTCGTTCCGTCGTTTCAGGTCAGCTTGTCCATGGCTGTAGTACATCGACGAAAAGTAGGTGACATGGAAACGCCAGTTCAGAGTATTGTCGATCCTTGAAGGGTGCACACATATTTCTTTGTGCTGCTGTCCAGACGACAATAATCGCCGCAGAAGCCTGGAATGCCCTATATGCTTTTACAAGGACTTCCGGCGATGCGCAGGAGCTTCCATAGATGCCTGGATGCTATCGTCGCTCAGCATTCTTCAACCTGGTCTTTGACAGCTTCACATTCTCGCTTCGAGATTCTGTAGATGTCTTGGCAGACAGATAGTGTCCATTTTTCAATTACAATGCGGTGCTTGGCGACTGAAGATTGCCGAACTCTTGACGACCAGAGAGGCATTCCTTGTCACGCTGAAGGAGGCTCCGAAGTCGTTCTTGTTTATGCCTCAGCAGCGGGGGGGGGGGGGGGGGGGGGGGGGGGGTTACGTCGAAGAAGGGCCCGGGGCATTCAGTCAGTGCGGCTCTTGAGGACGGCTCAGAGAGAGTGAATGCATTAGTGACTTGCACAACAGCGCCTGAGAAAGCAGCTGACGTGTGTCTCTTCCCCGAAGTAGCACAAGCGCAGTGAATTCTGAACGACTATCGACGGTGGTGATCTGGAAGTTCTCTTTTGGTCCGCTAATCCAGCCGCACTTGCAAAAACGGACTGTCATGTCCAACATTCTCGAACAAAAATTTGAATACTGAAAAATTGTAAGATACTGTTATGGAAATATTGAAAGTAATGGTCCAGTCTTTTGATGTGCAACAAAAGCTTGATTTTAACATGTTTACATTGATCGTACTGAGCAGTTATGACTGCCATAGAAAACCAATGAGGATTGTTTTTCACGATAGCAAAACGTCAATAGCAAGAAAAACACTTGCAAAACTGCCGTCGGGTGGTCTGCGGATATATTGATTGTTACACTGAAACCTTACATTATATAAAAAATTGCTTTCATAAACTGTTTCCCCACTCATAGATGCTTTTGTCTAGAATTGTTGGGAGGGAGACTGCATCTTCGGACAGTATGCGCAGTTTATTCGCTCTAAAATGGTCAAAAATACAAGCCGGCCAGAGTGGCAATTGCGCCGCCCTGCCTGTCATAGGCGCGCCGGCTAGCCCGCCGAACTTGCCCAATCGAAAAAATTTTCAAAGTCTCCCTTGGGCACCAGAAAGATGTCCCTTAGAAAAATTTTAATAATATCCTGGGGGACAGTTTTGCATCCTGTAGGAAACGAGCTTGTTAGAGCCAATAACAAGAATTTCACTTATGATGAACGGACCAATGGCAGGCCGGTGTCCGCGAAGTTGTCAGTTACCCGCGAGCAGCGCGTGCCCCCCCATAAAGCCGTTTACACACAGTTACAGTACACAGGCAGGAAAACAGCGACGACAGCGCGAAAAAAAATTTCAGGGGACACTTAAGCTCTATCTTAAGGTTTGGTTTGGTTTGGTTTATGGGTATGACACGACAGCTTTAATGGGTCCCTACAGCTTCCGGGGTCCTCCGTGCACATCACTTCGCAAACATGGAAAATGCTCTTCATTACAGAGTTTTTTTTTTTTTTCAATTTACCGCAAGACTTACAAGGCCTCCCTTAAACCAAGTCGAGCGAACGTTCCTAAGTGTTCCAGGGATAGCGCGCCTGCCTCCACGACCCATGGAGCAGGGGTTCCTGTCCTGGATCCACCATTTTTTTTTCAGCGCAGTTGCTTTTCTTTTTTCAGAGGCACTGCGTATTGGTGGTGGAATGACGTCACGGCCATGTAGACCAATGAGCAGTTTTGTAGTGGTGTTATCATTGTAGTACTTAGTGATTGCTGTGGGGTGTCTGAATCACTCGCGCGACGTCATGTAGTTGGGACGACACGACCGTCTCGACCAGTCTCGATTTTCTGGACGCCAAAGCACGGCGGTTTCTCTGCTAAACGGTACCATTAATGCTACCGCTTTAAAACACGCAACCGGCACCGCGTGAACCGTTCTAGCCGCATGCTCAGGAACAAATTTATTTCAGTGCTCCCTCGTGCCCAATCGCATATTAGTATCGAAACCAGCCAAAGGAGCATGCACGACCCCTCATCATCATCATCAGCCTAAGCACGTCTACTGAAGGACAGAATACTCTCCCATATTCATTTAATTAACCCTGTCCTGTGCCAGCTGCAGCTACCTTATTCCTTCAAACTTACTAATCTCACCCGCCCACCCGACACTCTGCCACCGTCTATACGCTTCCGTTCTCTTACAATCCACTCCGTTACCTTAAGGGGCCATCAATTATCCTCGCCTGATATACCTGTAGCTATTCAAGCAAATGAATTCCATGACCGTGCCTAGATTTTTTTTTCGCACACCTACATCCCGTAAAGTTGAGCTGAGTCATTGTTAGCTATTGGTGGGATTAGCCTTGCGGTTATCCTGCCGGCAACTGTTCCACAGAAGCGGCGCCTAGATTTTAATTAAAATAGGGGATCTCCGTGTTTTAATCTGGGCAGCACATAAGATAATGTTCTATATTCCCGCTCATAAAACATGAAGAACACAGCGGAGACGATTTCAGGCCAGTCTCATGCATACACGCTCGGGTACGAGCAGAACTCGTGCGAATGCGGTGTAGTGAATTGGCTTGTCTCTTTACTCCTTTGGTCGCTCACGGCTGGCTGGGTGGGCACCACAAGGATCTGAAATGGCAGAGGACCGTTTCTTTAAAGAACATCTTCACATCTTGAGGGACTGCCGTCTGTACGTAGGATGTACCTTCGCCGTCACTTTTGAGCTGCAGCGTTCTGTCAGCGTTATAAAGTGGACTCTAGCTGTGCTGATCTGCGGATCGTCCCATAATATAACAGCAAAAAATTGTAGCCCTGCGTCTGCGCCTCAAGCAAGGGTGGAAGCATCAGCCTACGCACTCTCGGACTAGGGACCCCTACCACGTCAATCTCTCGCTGTCAACAAAATATTTCCACCACCACCACCTGCGGCTGACAATATCCACTTTCAGGTGAGTGGTTCTAAACGAATGTTGAAGCTGTACGAGTTGGCACATATCTAGCAGGGCTGGACACAATACTTCAAATCTTCGGTACTGATGCACTATACTCTCGAAAATAGCATTTCCGATACCGGTAAAATTACAGAACCGTAATTTATTTCCAATAAAGACACTAAATTCTATATCATCAATACATCGACACATTACTGAAATCGCCAATATTAATAAAGCTGTGTAATATGAGTAGCTAAACTAAGATTTTCTCCGTGGTTTCTGGAACCTTTAAAGTACTTGATACAGCGATACGAATCCGACCACACGGATTTCTTTAAGCTGCACTGTCGGCGCCGCTGGTTTCATTACAACTTTAGCATTGGAGAGAAGCCGTGGGGACGCTTAAACGGTCGGTTCCATAAGCAGTCTACCAAGGCACTCTTTAAGCTAATGTTCTTCATTCGAACCAGTTAGTGTTAGTTAGCACTTTACTGCATACTAATAAACTCGAAACTTTTTCTGATACCTTTAGTTTGTTACTGCCGTATTTACCGGGTTGCATCTGCCTTTCCTCGTGCTAACTGGTGCAAGCTCTGTGCCCTTGGAAAAGCGGAACAGTGATTTCTCCGGCACTGTGTTTAACAGACGCTTGAAATTGAACATTCCGCGTTAGAAGCTAGAAGAAAAACGAAAAAAAAAAATTAAAGGGCTGGAAGTTATATTAGGCCAAGCATATCTTTAGATGTTACATCTTTGCTTAACGGTCCTAAGTTACAGAATTTGCTCAAACCGCCGGTCTGAAAGAGCCCCGCGATGCTGCCGTACTACAAGCGAAGCAAATGAAGAAAGCCTCTGTATGTAGGAGCACACATGCATGTTGTCTTGTTCTATTTAATGAAGGCGCCCTTTATCAAGAGATAAAGTGAAGCATATAGCCCAGTCGTCTAGAGGGTCGTGGTGGTGGTTAAGAAACTCAAGTTTCATTAGCACCTCTTCAGAACCACGGCTTGTAGCACTTGCTTCTCTAAACGAATACAATGCGTCAGCTGATGCATTTGACTCGCGTGTGGAAGAGAGTGTGACTTTTGTCGTGCTGACAAAGTGAACAACATCTTCTTCTGTAAGGTCCTGACCATGACGGCGGAAGTGTTCCATTTCTGTTGGCAACCACCCCGATTAGAAATAAGGGTGAAGGGCAACAGAAACCGATTCTTCCTTTGCTCTAGGGTTTATCCCCAAAAGATGGCCGAACCTGCGGGCAAATTCATCTGTACTTGCATCCAAAACTGCTTAATATCTGTTCAGTATGGGCACTGGCTAGCCCCGCGTGAGTCTGCATGACACCGTTTTGTAGCTGAGCGCGTATTTTGTACTATATATACGCGTTTTCACGAATTGTTCTGGATCTGTCTCACCGTCTGGTGTATAAACGAGTTGGTTGTTGTTTTTACCACAACGGTGAGCCTATATCATCGTCCCTCCTGTCTCCGAGTCTGCAGAACCGCGACAGATACGTCGTCTATCTGCCAGGCAAAAAGCACAGGAAGAAAGACTGACCGTGCCATCGCCTCTTCCTAATTCTTCTTTTTTCAATGTGCTATTGCATGGTCTCAGCGAGCTCCCAAATCTGCGGCACATTTTTTTTTAGTGTCGAGCATCGTTTAAATACACGACACAATAAAAATTTATTTTCGATACCGATACTCTGATAATTTAATTTTTGGCGAGCGATACCTAATACCGATACTCAAAATGTATCGAAAGATAGTATCGAAGATACATGTATCTCCGATACTGCCCATGCATTATATCTAGAGTCGTGGGGGCGTGCCATATTACCACCAGTAGGTTTATTCGCCAATTTAACGTTGCGCAGTGTCGTCGAGGTCATGTGCGCGTGTCATGTAGTCATAATTTAAGGATGTTCGTCGTTTCTCCGCAGAGCAACCCCTGTTCCAAAGGTCATTTTCTTTAGCATCCCCTATGGAGGGTTGACGACGTTCCCCTGGTACCTCTTCATAGGTGCGGCGTGAAGATACGAAACGCGTAAGCGACGGAGACCTGAGCGATTATTATATCTATACGTGGCGCAAATCACTTCGCGTGGTCGCCTTGCCGTTTTGTGGTCATGCTCCATCTTAAGAGAAACCATGGAGGGAGGCCAACACACTAGTGGGACCAAATGATACATTAAGCTTGACTGCAAAGACAGCAGGTGGTCGTCAGGGACATACCCAACAACTTTGGACAAAATCACTTTTCGTAATTTAATGTGTCTTTTTTGTCATGGACACTTGCGTTGTGAATTCGGTGACCGGATTCAGAGGGTAGCGCATGAAGCGAGCGAAAAGTTGGTCGTTAACGCCTTGCATACAGAGGTATACTTCCTTTTTTTCGGTCATCCCAGGGCGGGCGCGCTGGAAGGCAGAGACGTTTCATCTCCCGACATTTTGATCATCTCGTAGAAGTACTGGATGCGTGGCTGTAGTAGCAGCAGGGCTCTCTTTCTGCCGACAACACCCGTCAAAATTTTCAACAGTTGCCTCTTAACCCTTGTCGGCCCAAATTAAGACTGTACAATATAAAAAATTGATATCCAGAGACTTGCATGTATAGGAGGAGGATAATTGTAAAATATCTGAAAATTAAAGTTTCGTGGGTTCTTTACAAGTTTTTACTAGCATGATTTCAAATGAATCATTGGGATTTAGTGGCTGCAAAATACTTAGTTTTGTGATTTCTATGAAAATTGAATTAAATAACAACTGCCTTGAAACTACGCTTGTCTCTGCTGGTGTAGAGGGCGTCACAATTCTTGCCAAGAATTGGTGGGAATGACATAATACAGAGCTTGTACGTCTGTTGTTATTTTTTACTGTGTGTGGGCCAGCATGATGTCCTCTACAAGCGGAATTCTTTAGTTGTTTGAAGATAAGCACTAGTTGTTTATAGACATGCCGTGTAAGAGCCAGGGCGAGCACGCTCCCAGTATCCAGATTTCCAGCCTCGAGCTCACATCATCTACTTACTGCCCTAACCAAAAGTTTATAATGAGAAATTCCCGTAAACTGAGTCGATGAAGCATTTGAAGTATTCGTACGTTGGAATCGCTCCTTGAAGTGAGGGTTCGTATTCATGATTTCTGCCTTGATCAGCAGTATTGTGCGCTGCATCCACAATGCGGAGTTTTCTGTGATAACTTTTGTGGTGACACAACACAAACTCTTGGGCGAGTTGGTCGCCTTTTCGAAGGTTGAAAGCTGCACGGCCTTCAACCTTCGGCGTAGTGGTGCTACCATTCGATTCTACATTGTCCTCCAGTTTATAATTTGCTGCCATGGGCGATATTCTATTGCGGTTCAGTGCTTTTTTGTTATGCTTTGTCACTCGGTTGTTGTTGTTCGCCTACATGCGATGAATGCTGCTCATTCATCGAATGAGTTGACACCTCAACACGTGGGATGAGCCGCTCTTGAAACTTCTCCATTTCCGCGTGAAAAGAGCTTGCACTCAATGTAGACATCTTTGGAGAGAAAAATGTTTATTGTTGCATATATAATGCGAAAGGGGCGACATTTACACAGCACAAGCAGTCACAGGTAACACAAATACGACCGCACTGATTATTCCACAATAGAGCCTCCAGGTCCCAGTTATTCCATTTGCGAAATATATTGCGAAATTTTTTAGCGCTTGTAAATGCGTTCACCAGAAATAATTCGTTTCGAAGGAGTAAAGTGAGGCTTGCTTGTACCGCTCCACGTGATTAGAGAAAAGCTAAAATGATTTTATGTCTTCTACGCGGTGCAAGGGAGAACGTGGCGCCAGCCGATGGCGACAGGAAAGCGTACGCAGTTTCTATCTCCCTCTCTTACCTACTAGCATATGTCGGTCAGGGGAAATGCTGCTAAAATATGTTGAAGAATTGCTAAACGTAGGAACTACTGCGAACGCAGTACGAATTTATCGCCCAATTCAAGGCTGGCGGCGTATAAATTTGATGATTCCAACTGGAATAACGGGGGGGGGGGGGGGGGGGGGTTGAAAGGGTTACACGCATCCAACGACGGCGAAAGGGTCTCGTGATTCTAGCACCGGGTGGTGGCACATGAAGCGCGAAAAAGACGTGCCTAAGCTTCACCTATTTGTTCCATGTCTTTAAAACTGCCACACGCTCGTACTTGTCAAGCCATTCTACATATTCTCAGGGGGTACCAGGAAACACCGCAAGTACTGGCCATTTTTGGGAAGTCGATATCCTCGTCTTCCGGAGTTTTTTATGGCGAGGATGAAGAGAAAAGGGGATAGTACAGCCCCTAGGGGGATTCCTTTAGGATCAGTGTGCATAGACCTTTCCACTGAGGGTTCTCTTGGTTTGCTGGGCTGTAGTGTACTATCAGCAAGAAATGAAACGCGAACAAGACAACTGAACCACACACTGCAAAATAAGCAGATCTTAGCCAGGGGAAGCTGAATATTAGCTCCTGCTATATTCATTTTGAAGGCACGAGGACTCACCTTTAGAAGTGTCATTCAACCGCGCTTGTATTTCCAATACAGGAGCTAATACGTTGTTGTTTTTGTGTTGCCACCTCAGTTTTCTTGTTCGCGTTTCATTCGTTGCTGATAGTACACCCCGCGCTAGCGCGGTGGAAGCGGCAGCGGAACAGGTTTGCAACAGCACAGAGAGGGGGCGTATCGACATCATCCTCGCCCGATGGAATGTTCTATATAGTGCTGAGGTGAGTTCCTCGGTGGTTAGAATAGCCTCCCGATCCGTAAGAAAGCCCCTGACATAGTTATATACCCGCTGTTTATAGTAAGTATCATCTTAAGGTTGGCCAGGATGCAGGTTTGCGAGACATTATCAAATGCGCCTTTTAAAGTTCGGGTGTTTGAGAACTCTTCTTTTTATCTGCAGAAAAATATCCGCCGCAGACAGATGGGTTCTGAAGCAGAGCATGCCACCAGGGAGAAGCTCATATTTCTCTATGTGCTTCATAAGCCTGGTGTTAACTACACTCTCAGAGTTTCCCAAAACATGAGGTCAGGGATGTGGGCCTGAAGTTTTTGACGTCGAGCTCTTTGTTGAGGCTCGGGATAAGACGGATGTCAGCCATTTTCCACGCCACAGGGATGCTTCCCTCTCTTCAAAGTTTCGTGTTGAAGTTGTCCGCTAGTTTTTGTAAACCATAGTTGTCTAGATTGTAGAGGATTTTGCCTGTTGTCTTATACGGGCCCGGTGAACAGTTTTTCTCATCAGGCTCAATTCGGCTCTGAGTTCCTCTATGGAAATGTTACAACTCAAATCTTCATTATCCAGGCCCCCGTGGTCTGGGAGGGGGGCCGCCAGGCCTGTACATAGATATTAAGGAAGGAGTGTACTACTCTCCTTCGTTTATCCGTTAGTACCTTCCTTCCCACGCCCGGATCAAATAGAGAGCTTTTAAGAGGCTCCAGGTACGTGCCGCACCGAGATTTCCGCTGAGACTGTCACACGTTTTGAGCTAATTTTTGATCGGCTAGGTTGGTCGCATACTCCTCAGCTCTGCTGCTCAGTTCTATTATGGAGGTGAGCTTACGGTTAACCATGGCATGTGAGGAAGCGCAAAACGGGACAAGGGACAGAGAAAGACGCACACAGCACAGGCGCTAACTTCCAACTGACAGAAACCAAGGCGACCAAGACGAACGTGATCCGTGAGGGCAAACAGGCGCATGCACCCGGAAAAAAAAAATTAAAATCAGGTGAACGAGGAACTACGGGCATGCACGACTCAGCGATTGTTTAAGAAGGCCAGCTCTTTTTTAGACAAGGAGATAGACGGCTTGTTGACACATTTATCATCCAAAGCAGCGATACGCGCTCCTTCAATAATTTCGCGTGTTAACTGATTCCGGTGTCTGGCCACGATCGAGCACTTATCCAAAAATGGCACCGAACCACACTCCTCACAGTGCAAAGCCAGATTACTTCCAGTAAAAGTTTTCAAGTTGTTTTTGTGTTCACGAAGCCTCTCATTCAAGCAACGGCCAGACTGACCAACATACCGCTTGCCACAAGAGAGTGGAATGCCATAAACAATGCCTTCAGTACATTTCACGAACTTTTTCTTTTCGTTAATGGTGCACTGCAGATTGTGGGGACGTTTATCGGCGGGCAAAATTTTTTCCCAGCAGTATGTACCAACCAGCTCAACTCTCCGTTTTATTGAAGTTTTTTTGGATATCACACTTAGTTTTTCAGGGGCTGAAAAAACCACGCGAACATTCGCTTTTGTCCCAATCTTCTTGAGATTGTGGGACAGGCAATGAATGCAGGGAATGACGGAAATTTCGCCTTTCTTTCTTTCTGAAGGCACAGACGGTAGTTGATCTTCCTGGCGCTTCTTCTTCAACGTGCCTTCGGCGACAGAAACACAGATATCAGCTGGGTAGCCTGCTTCATGGAACCTTGCGAGTTGTTCGTGAAAGCTCTGGCTGATGAGGTGGGGCCATGACTTTTCCAGGGCATCTTTCAAACATAGATTAAAAGATTTGCCCGCCGATAAACTTCCCGAAAAGCTGCAGTGCACCATTAATGGCAAGAAAAAATTCCTGAAATGTACTGAAGGCATTGTTTATAACATCCCACTCTCTTGTGGCAAGGGGTATGTTGGTCAGTCTGGTCGTTGCTTTAATGAGAGGCTTCGTGAACACATAAACAACTTGAAAACTTTTACTGACAGTAATATGGCTTTGCACTGTAAGGAGTACGGTTCTGTGCCATTTTTAGATAAGTGCTCGATCGTGGCCAGACACCGGGATCAGTTAACACGTGAAATTTTTGAAGCAGCGCGTATCGCTGCTTTGGATGATAAATGTGTGTTGTGTCCCCTTATTGCTTTTGTGTGTGTGCGCCCCCGCATCCTCCTCCTAACGACCACTCGCATCCTCCTCCTAACGACCACTCGCATCCTCCTCCTGTTTTGGGAAGCCACTCCCTCCCGTGGACGCTTCTCCGCTCCCTCCTTTCTTCGGGCGGCCAGTTCGGCTCCTGCCTCGGTCGACGCTGGTCGCACCCTCATCGGCTTTAAATAAACGAAGTCTTAAAGTACCGTGTGCGTCTTTCGCTGCATTCAACACAGCGACCGGACACGACAGTGGCGACGAGAAAGTGGATTCGACCCGCGCTACGCAACGCTATTGACAAGCCATGGCTACGCGAGGGTTTCCCAATCAGATACCAGAATTCAACGGCTCATCGTGGTCATCGTGGGTTGGACGCCTTCAGTTCTACTTTGAAGCTAACAACATCACAGACCCAGCCTTGAAGAGGGCCAACCTGCTGACGCTGTGCGGGGAGCAGACCTACGATACTGTCTGCGCCCTTATTCAGCCAAGCACACCAGCGGCAGTGTCTTACGACGACATCGTAAAAGCGCTGCAAAAGCACTACGACCCAAGGCCATCCGAGGTCTACAGCCGGGCTCGCTTCCAACGACGAGATCAACTGGGAGGAGAAACTGTGAACGCCTACGTAGCCGCGCTCAAGAAGCTCGCTGCCGACTGCAATTTTGGAACGCTGTCGACAACAGCTACCGGGCAGGAGGGAGACGCAGCTTCTTCTGCTAACACCACCATGCTTCCCTTGGACGTGATGTTACGCGACAGATTTGTGTGCGGACTGAGTGACGAGTCACTGCAGCAGCGCCTGTTCGCTGAGAAGGACCTCACATTCAGCAAAGCTTACGACATCGCCGTTCGAGCGGAGAGCGCCGGTCACCAGCAGAGAGGGATTCGCCGGAACACCGAGCCGGTACACCAGACAAGCAACCAGGTGCGCAAGCCTTCTGTTGTTGTAAAATCGGTCAAAAAGGCACAACGCTGCTGGCGGTGTGACGACCAACACAACCCCCAGGGATGTCGATTCCAGTCAGCCACGTGTAATTTTTGCCACAAGCGAGGGCATATCGAAAGAGCATGCATTACGAAACGGAGACTTGCCAAGATAAAGTCACCTTACCAGCCTAATCACAGCGTCAACGCCTCAGAGAATACGCCGCTATCTGATCTCCATGGAACAACATCAGCAACACCATCTGTGTTGTACGACCTGAACACCACGAATCTCGGCACGCGACCGAAGATTTTTACAGAAGTAAGCGTACATCACCAGCTGATTAAGTTCGAGGTGGACTCCGGCGCAGCCTGTACTCTGATCAGTGAGGACACGTTCCGAACTTCATGGCCATCTGACGCACCCGCCCTGCAACAAGACGACACGCACCTGCGAACGTGGTCAGGACAGAATCTGCCACTATTGGGCTCTGCCAACGTGCAGGTTAACTACAACGGCCAGACCCATACGCTACCTCTGCTGACATTGGTGAAAACAGCGCGAAAGAAGAAGCCCGAAGGCGAAACGAGGAAGTGACAGGAAAGAGCGCTGACTGACAACTGAATTTATTGAGCGAAACTCGCGCAATATATAGGAAGGCAGTGCCAAAGATAGTCAGATGCAGTCAACGTCACATGGTGCAAAGAGCCATAAAAGCGATAAAAACAAAACAAGGTGAAAAAACTAACAGTGAACTGAATATCAAAAGGGATGGTACCAAAATGAAAACTACACTCAATGACTATACACAGTTAATGTCACATGGTGTAAAGAGCCATAAAAGCGATAAAAACATAACAGGGTGAAAGGGCTAAAAGTCCGCAGAATCTCAAGGGGATGGTAACAAAAAAAAAAATACATGATGACTTAAACAGTTAATGTCACAAGGTGTAAAGAGCCATAAAAACCGATAAAACATCCATAGCAGGTAACAAGGGTAAAACCGATAAAAAATGACGAAATGGAATTGTGGAAAGAATAAAAACTAACTGAATGTAACAACGTATGGCTAAAACATGCACATACCTTAACAATAAAACGATGAAACAGTGACACTCAACGATTGAAACATGCGTAGTCAACATTGTTTATTGTTGACTACGCATGTTTCAATCGTTGAGTGTCACTGTTTCATCGTTTTATTGTTAAGGTATGTGCATGTTTTAGCCATACGTTGTTACATTCAGTTAGTTTTTATTCTTTCCACAATTCCATTTCGTCATTTTTTATCGGTTTTACCCTTGTTACCTGCTATGGATGTTTTATCGGTTTTTATGGCTCTTTACACCTTGTGACATTAACTGTTTAAGTCATCATGTATTTTTTTTTTGTTACCATCCCCTTGAGATTCTGCGGACTTTTAGCCCTTTCACCCTGTTATGTTTTTATCGCTTTTATGGCTCTTTACACCATGTGACATTAACTGTGTATAGTCATTGAGTGTATTTTTCATTTTGGTACCATCCCTTTTGATATTCAGTTCACTGTTAGTTTTTTCACCTTGTTTTGTTTTTATCGCTTTTATGGCTCTTTGCACCATGTGACGTTGACTGCATCTGACTATCTTTGGCACTGCCTTCCCATATATTGCGCGAGTTTCGCTCAATAAATTCAGTTGTCAGTCAGCGCTCTTTCCTGTCACTTCCTCGTTTCGCCTTCGGGCTTCTTCTTTCGCGCTGTTTTCACCAATGTCAGAATGGACCAACTAGCCCAGCAAAAAGTTCTGCTAGCTACCTCTGCTTGTTGTGAAGGGCACAGGATCAAGCCTTCTAGGGAGAAACTGGTTTTCTCCACTAGGCGTGATGATATGCGGCATACACCAGACGCCGAGCCAGAACATGGTTGAGCAACTGCAAGAGAAATACGAAAGAGTATTCTCGGAAGAGATTCCAGGAAACGAAGGGCCCCCGGTCACACTGGAGTTGTTGGACAACGCGCAACCCAAATTTCTGAAGGCCAGGCCGGTGCCGTTTGCTCTCCGAGATTCAGTTGAAAAAGAGTTGGACAAACTGGAGCAGCAAGGTGTCATCGAGCCGACGCAGCATTCAGAATGGGCCACACCACTTGTCGTAGTTCGCAAGAAGAACGGAACCATACGCCTCTGCGGAGACTACCGGAGCACCGTCAATCTTGCGACTAAAGCGTCCTCTTACCCGCTACCGACACCTGAAGAAGTATTCAGTGTACTACGTGGCGCAAGAGTCTTCAGCACATTGGACCTCACCCAGGCGTATCAGCAGCTGAAGGTGAGCGAGTCAACTGCTGAATTATTGGCAATTAACACACTGAAAGGCTTGTACAAAGTCAAGCGACTGCCTTTTGGCGTAGCTGCAGCCCCGGCCATATTTCAAAAATTCATGGAGACAGTGCTTCAGGGTATCCCAGGAGTTTGTGTCTACCTTGACGATGTCATCATCAGTGGCACTTCCACTGAAGAGCATGCAGTGCGCCTAGAGCTCGTTCTCGAAAGGCTAGCAAACGCTAATTTGTGCATAAGCAAATCGAAGTGCTGTTTTGCGGTGCCAGAGGTGCAATTTCTGGGACACCGAATTGATGCGGAAGGCATTCACCCTACCGAGGACAAAGTGCGAGCGATCACAGAAGCACGAGCTCCAACAAACAAGCAGGAGCTACAGGCTTTTCTCGGACTCTTGACGTTCTACGACCGGTTCTTGGAACAAAGAGCTACCGTGGCCAACGACTTATACCAACTCCTTCGGAAAGATGTGACATGGACATGGTCGCCACGCCATCAGCAGTCATTCGATGCCCTGAAAGACCTGATTCGAAGATGTACAGTCCTCCGCCACTACGACGAAAGGAAGCCTCTGCTTTTGGCTTGCGACGCATCACCGTACGGAGTCGGCGCGGTTCTATCGCAAACTGACGAGCAAGGAAGGGAAGCTCCCATCGCCTTCGCCTCACGTACGTTGTCGCAAGCAGAACGCAACTACGCGCAACTTGACAAAGAAGGGCTAGCCATCGTCTACGCGGCGACACATTTTCACCAGTACATTGCCGGCCGGAAGGTGACCTTTATAACCGATCACCGACCGCTATTGGGCATTCTGGGACCACAAAGGCCTATGCCACCAACTTTGTCTCCGCGAATGACACGTTGGTGCATCAAACTCTCAGCGTACGACTACGCTCTGGTCTACCGCAATGGGAGTAAACATCAAAACGCCGATGCGCTAAGCCGTCTGCCACTAGACGCAACTGTTGACGAACCATTTCCACCAGGAGACGTTCTGATGTTCGAAGCACTGCCAGAACCTCCGCTTACAGCAGGCACAGTTGCAGCATCTACGCAGAAGTGCGCAGCTCTCCGGCTAGTTTACACAGCTGTTCAACAAGGCAACGTGCATAAACTCAAAGGGGACAACTTCGACGCTTACCGCAGGCGAGCTACAGAGTTGAGCACCCATCGCGGCTGCATCATATTTGGGTCCCGAGTTGTGATGCCGAGAGAACTACGCGCACAAGCTATGTCTCTCATCCACGCCGGACATCGGGGCATCGTTGCAATGAAAAAGTGTGCCAGAAGCTACATGTGGTGGCCTGGCATTGACAACGACATCGAAACAGTGGTGCGAGAATGCAAGCCTTGCCAGAGCAGCCGGAGCGCCCCGCCGAAAGCTCCTGTCCCAGAATGGGGAAAGCCAGACACACCATGGCACACACTGCACATTGATTTTGCAGGACCAATTGAGGGCTGCACTTTCCTTGTGGTCGTAGATGCCTACACAAAGTGGCTTGAGATAAGGCAAATGGGACAGACGACTTCGGCAGCAGTCATTGACAACCTCCGATCACTATTTGCAACGTTCGGCCTGCCGCGCAAGGTAGTGTCGGACAACGGAACACCGTTTGTGTCTGCGGAGATCCTCAAGTTTTATCGCGACAACGGGATCTCATCAGTTACATCGGCCCCCTACCACCCAGCGACAAACGGACAAGCCGAGCGCTACGTAGCCGAGCTAAAACGCGCCCTTGAAAGAGATCAGACAGGCTCGCTGCAGCGCCGCCTTGCGCGCTTTCTCTTCAAGCAGCACACGACGGTTCAGAGCACAACAGGCGAGACCCCCTCGAAAATGATGTTCGAGCGTGAAATGCGAACCCAGCTCACAGCCATCCTCCCCGAGCCAAAGGCAGAGACGTTCCGGGAAGAAAAAGCAATTCCGCGCTGCGGCACGCTTAATGAGGGGCAGCGCGTCCTCGCCCGACAGTTTCTGAAAAAGCCACGCTGGGAGGAAGCTACAATTGTCAGACGCATAGGCCTGCGCTCTTGGCTCGTCAACATACATGGCACAGTAGCACGCCGACATCTCAACCAGCTGCGTAGATTTACGACGCCGTCTGAGAGCTGTCCGCCAGCGGAGAGAACACGTGCACCATCTTCCCACATAGCCTGGCACCTCTTCCCGGAAGAAGAGACTTCGCCCAGGACAGACCTAGGAGACACAGCGAACAACAGCCAGCCTACAAGTGTTTCTCCCCCGAGCGCACAAAGCCAGCGCGCCTCCGCGCGTGAGCGCCGACCCCCTGCACGATACCAGGCAACTTTCTAAGGGGGAAGGAAGTGTTGTGTCCCCTTATTGCTTTTGTGTGTGTGCGCCCCCGCATCCTCCTCCTAACGACCACTCGCATCCTCCTCCTAACGACCACTCGCATCCTCCTCCTGTTTTGGGAAGCCACTCCCTCCCGTGGACGCTTCTCCGCTCCCTCCTTTCTTCGGGCGGCCAGTTCGGCTCCTGCCTCGGTCGACGCTGGTCGCACCCTCATCGGCTTTAAATAAACGAAGTCTTAAAGTACCGTGTGCGTCTTTCGCTGCATTCAACACAGCGACCGGACACGACAATGTGTCAACAAGCCGCTTTCCTCCCTGTCCAAAAGAGAGCTGGCCTTCTTAAACAATGGCTGAGTAGTGCATGTCCATAGTCCCTCGTTCACCTGCTTTTCATTATATGTTTTTTTCCGGGCGCATGCACCTGTTTGCCCTCACGGATCACGTTCGTCTTGGTCGCCTTGGTTTCTGTCAGTCGGAAGTTAGCGCCTGTGTTGTGTGCGTCTTTCTCTGTCCCTTGTCCCGTTTTGCGCTACCTCACATATCATGGTTAACCGCTACCGACTCGGCCAAGTTTGTATCCTTGAGGCTTACGGGTAAGCTTTTACCTGCTCCGCTTTTTACCAAGCGACTTTCGAGCTTTACACAAGTGAACGAGGTGCAAGTCGACGGCAGGGGGTTCTTCCGTAGTAGGAACGATCGAGGTGGGCTTCTCAGCCAGGCCAAACACTTCCCGATTTCACTCCCCAATGCGTAGTATTGCTTCCTCCGGGAGTTTGGCTGGGTCTTATCTCCAGGCGCCCCTGCTGATCGCCATACCGCATTCATTACGTTTTCTGCTTTTGTTGCATGAGATAGTCAAAGCCGGGATGAAGTCATCGCTACCCATTGGCTCTCCTATATTGTGCCATTTCGATGGCCTGTGATTTTTGTCAAAAGTTAGGTCTAGGTCAGGGTGTGTGTCACGACTGACACTATTACCAACTCGGGTGGGTGAGAGGGATCTGTAAGGAGGGTAAGTGCCTGTCAGCGGATTCCAGGAGCCTGCGCCCTTTGGGGATATTGGCCGGATACCCTCAGAAACTGTGGACTTTAAAATCCCCTGCCAGCAGGGTAAGCTGTTTGCCTGCCCTCCTGAGGAATTCTCTGACAAGACACCGTTCAGATTCGGGTTGCGGTTCTTTGGCCTACTATAGACATTTAGGATGTGCAGACTTTTGGATCCCCTTTTGGGTGGGGCGCTATCTCGGTGTGGCAATGCTCGGTGTAGTTTTCAATACAATCGTAGACAATAACCTCGAATTCGTTTTGTTCAAGAACCCCTCAGATTTTCATGCTGCTCCAGCGTGGTGTAGCCTTTGATTTTGTATTTAGTGTTCGTTTCCTGCCGGAGGGTAACTGCCAGCTTTTCTATGTGTGTTTCTATAAGATACAAGGCTATAGGTATTTTTCTTGCTGAACCCTCTGCAATTCCATTACGAGATAATTTTTTCGTGTTTGTTTTTGCCCATAATTGATGATCTCATCGTCTGCTTCGGGGCTCAGACTCTTGTCCGGGTGTTTAGACTTTTTGTGTTCGAAGCTTCACTCACTGAGACTCGTTTTGAACTCCTCCGTGATTTTTCCTATGGCTGTGTTAATGTATTTTCTCGTTTTAGGTGTCTCCTTTACAAGCTGGTGCTTCACGAAGTGAATCACTTGTTAAATATAGAGCACTGATTTTCCCTGTCGGCATTGATTTCCGCGATTATTTGTTCATACACAGTCATTCTAGAGGCCCGTGTAATGTGCGATGTCAATGCAGGTTAAAGAACCCCAAGTGGTCGAAATTTTTGGAGCCCTTCACTATGGCGTCCCTCATAGCCGGAGTCACTTTGGGACGTTAAACCCCCATAAACCAAACCACAAACCAAATCATAGTTCCTGCCTGACTGTTTTTGGTGTCCTACATGAGTGGAAGGGATTGGTTCTTAATGATTTTTAGCTCCTGAAGCGAGGCATTTTGCCTTTTAAGCTTAACTATTTCTTCCTTAAACGTACCGATCACTGACCAAAACCTGCCATAAGATTATTCGACATAGTGGCGAGCGCACAAGGAAGAGGCACACAGAAAGAAACCAGACAGGGCAATCGCTAGTGTCTAGCGTTTGTCCGGTCTGGTTTCCTTCTGTGTGCGTCTTCCTTGCGAGCTAGCCACTATGTCGAATTATAGCAACCAACCCGCCCAATTAAAAGCCTTGGCATAAGATTATGGTGGAAATGGAAAGACCTTGCCTTATATGTAGGGTCCTTCGTTTTCGGGTGAAACCTGATTTTACCCGATTCATGCATCCCCAAAACCTCTCTTAAAAATCGTGTTAAAGTCGATTTCTGCCAGAATATGCGCCTCGCTGAAAACGTGCTCGACAGTAAAAGGCAGCTCTTTAGAGCAGATAGGCCAGATTCCCAGGCAACACCCCCACTTTGGAAGCGAAAAAAGGCTGCCTATCATCCCTCGCGCAAGGTTATAGCTCGGACAGTACCTGCACACTCGCGCGCGAGCGACGGAAACTTTTCGTAAATTTTTGTAAATATTGTATAAAGGGCTCTCCGTAATCTACTCGAAATCCGGAATGTCGAAGCTGCCTGCAAAGTGGCTCGAAGTGGACAGCTGTCGAAAGGGTACAATGGTTTTTCTTCGCCCCATTCTGAGTCACCACCCATCTCGGGCTTCTATTAAAATCAGATGTAAAGCGCAATCGGCTGGAGCCTGATTCCTGTCAGTCCTCTCTACTAGTGAGAGGAGGAGGTCATTCGTTGTTGACGTCGAATGCATGCCCATATTTGGACATAGCATAAGCAAGCACAGCGCTTTTGATTAAAAATAAATAATTAATTAATCTGAGTACAGCGTCTCGGCGTCTACTGATCGCAATTTCTGCAAATGACGGACAGCTTTCGATTTTCTCAGTGGGTCGTCGTAATACTTCTGTTTACGTTCTCTTCAGTGCGCCCTTCGATGAAAAGCAACGCTCCCTACGCATCGCTGATGACACGCCATTAGCTTTTGTCACTGTTGTCTTTAGTGCTTTGCATTTCGTGGATAAAGTGGTAACCGCGGTCCGCTAAACCCCCCCCCCCCCCACACACACACACACACGCACGCACGCGCGCACACACACAGACAGGCACGCACGCACGCACACGTGTGTGTGTATTACTTCTGAATAACGAGGCATCCACCGCAGAGTGACCATGGTGGGGCGTAGTGTTAAAAGGTTTGGTTTGGTTTGGTTTATTGGGGTTTAACGTCCCAAAGCGACTGAGGCTATGAGAGACGCCGTAGTGAAGGGCTCCGGAAATTTCGTGCACTGACATCGCACAGCACACGGGCCTCTAGAATTTCGCCTTCATCGAAATTCAGCCGCCGCGGCCGGGATCGAACCCGCGTCTATCGGGTCAGCAGCCGAGCGCCGTAACCACTGAGCCACCGCGGCGGTGCTTAAAAGGGCATCGTAGAGATCACTTCGGATTTCGGCCAAAATAAAACGAAGAGTGCTTCGGCGTTTAAACTATAACAGCGCGCTTCGCAAAGAAAATATGAAAACTTCTTGGGGCTATTATCGAGTGCACCAGCGGTATTTTCAAGCATAGGTATTCTCCGCTATGTTGGGCGAAGCTTAAGCGTCATTAATTAGCAGTTAATAAGTATAATCAGCCATTAATTAGTAATTTGTAATTGCTCAGTAATTAGTCGTTAATTATGTGTGACGTCATGCAGTGGTGACGTCACCAGTGCCCCAGAGGCAGTCAAAGTGGTGCGGAAAACGCTTTCGCCTCTACGCGCTTTAGACAAAGTTCCCTCTGAATTTTCTTTTCTTTCTTGCCCGTGTCAAACATTTTGGACAAAATTATGACTATTAGAAGACTGTACGGTACTGATATGGAAATACTGAAAATAATGGCCCAATCTTCTGATATGTAGCAAAAACTTTCATTTGTAGTGTTTCCATCGCTCGCATCGAGCCGTTAAGACTGCCATAGGAAACTAATGGGGAACGCATTTGACGATAACAAAAACGTTAATAGCACAAAAATGAAAGCCTGCCGACGGGAGGTCTGCAGATATATTGATTTTTGTTGTGAAATCTTACAATATATGAATAAATTTCGTTCATAAACTCTTTCCCGTTCTAAAATGCCTTTGTCCAGAATTGTTGTGTATGGCAAATCTTCGCGCACCGCAAATATGTCATTGTGGCGCACTTCAAGAATTTTTTTAATACGTTCTGTAGAGGCTGAGCGATCTGTAATAAACATTTGAATTTCAGCGTCTTCACGCCTTTCCCTCTCTCGCCATTGTTTGCACGCTCAAGGTCGGCGCTCCTTCTCTTCTCTGCCTTGGGGGATTCCCCTAAAACATTTGACTAAAATCACTTTGCCCACCACTCGGCCCCACCGCCGGCTGCCGGCGCGCGCAGGAATTCATCGAGTTCGGAGCTTCCTGACGCGCCGGAGCGAGGCTGCTGGCCGCGGCCACAGCAACCGTGTGACGTCTGAAAGAATCTAACCAACAGCCATCTCCTAACAGAGATACGCAGGAGCGTGGAGGAGCACGAATATTAAAATGTTGCCAGAAAGGGCTCCCTATTGGATTGGACTGGAAAACATTAATTCACCGGCAGAAAGCCCTTCAAGGTGAGGTCTTGGTCGCGCTAAATGGCCGTCAGCCCGTGGCTTACGGCGACCTCGTTGGCTCGTTCCACTGCCCGGAGTTGGATCACCGGGTTGGAGCTGAGCAGCATGGCCTCCCACAGCTCGAAAGTTAGGAGCTGAATTAGGTCCGGAGGAGGTGGATCCTCCGGGCAGTTCCACAGGATATGGTCTAGTGTGGCTCTGTCGCCGCACTTGTTACATTGTGGGGAGTATTGCCCGGGGTACATGAGCGAAAGTACCGCCGGGTTGGGGTGGGAAAGGGTTTGCAAGCGACGCCAGGTGGACTCCTGGGTCTTTGTGAGCGATTTATGCAGTGGAAGGAAGGTGCGTCTTTCGAGGCGAAAGTGGTGTGTTATGTCGTGGAACGAGTACAGTCGACCCCTCAAGAAACTCGGGTCAGAGGAGCCCACTGCCCGGCTGACGAAACCTCGGGCGTAATCTTGGGCTGCCTCGTTCCCCGAGTTGCCCGAGTGGGCCGGAACCCAGAACAGCTCGATCTTCTTTGAGGGATTTGGTGGGTGCTTCTGAGGATTTGGATGGAGATGGGGGAGACGCGGCCCCTCGCAAAGTTGCATAGGGCTGCTTTTGAACCGCTGAAAATAAAGTCAGCTCTATGGCTAATGCAACTGCCGCTTCCTTCGCCGTCTCGGAGCAGGTGGTGTATATCGTGGCGGTTGTTATAGGGCGGACCGGTCCCAGTCACTGCGCCTATCGCGTAAGCTTTGTGTTGTTAGATATTCCGACGCGTAAGTCCTTGTATTTGGCGTGCAAAGCCGGGTTCAGACTACGTGCGCTACGCACGGATCGTTGGTAAGGATCGTAAGCCTAAACGCAAAATTCAGGGGGCACTTTGACTGTCTAAAGTGCGCAGAGGCGAAAGAGTTTTCCGCACCACTTTGACTACCTCTGTGGCACTGGTGACGTCACAACTGGATGATGTCACACATAAGTAATGACAAATTATTAATTAATGACTAATTACTGAATAATGACTAAATACTACTTAACTGCTAATTAATGACGGTTAAGCTTTGCCTTTAGGAGTGGAACGCGACAGCGCATTGTAGCGCTGCCAGGGAGTCCACGGAACGCCGCCACCTGTTCGGCGCGGTGCCTTGCCCTATGAACGCAACGCTTTCTGAGGAAAGGAAATGCCGCAGTAATTCTCTGTCATCTCGGTGGACACCTGAACAGCACCGTACAGGAAGGGAGGAAGTGGATGTGAAAGAAGAAAGAGGAAGAGGGGCCGTAATGAAGAAAATAAAAATTGTAATTGAGGAAAGGAAATTACGCAGTAACCGCCTCACATATCTCGGTGGACACCCGTCAAAAGCGTGCCACCTCTGCTGACAAGCTTCTGTCGACAACGATGAGGCATTAAAGGCTTTCGCCTTAAACAACGCAATGAGTCTGTTAAAACGAGTGTTGCATTGAGCGTAAGGTACGCAGTCTGCTGCCACCGTGGACGTAAATGTAGGCGTAGGCTCTCGCCTTCCCTCGCGGTGCGTAGGGTGTAGGGGGTACAGTGAGCATTCTGCGTACTTCGGGAATGAGTTGCTTCGAGACTTCGGTTAGGGGTTTGGCGTTGATCATGATACGGTGCAGGATGGCCCTACCTGCCTTGGATCGCGTGAGACGTGCGTATTGGGAGGTGAGGTGTGCTTCGCACAGTTCGGGTAGTGTGTTGTGTATGCCAAGGGCTAGCAATCTGTCGGTAGGCGTGTTGTACTGAGCGCTGTCTTGTAAGCTTGACGGATGAGACATTCTATCTTGATCTTCGCTTGATAGAGGTGCAGGTACGGTAGAATGTACACTAACCTACTGAGGACGAATGTCTGAATCAGTGGGCAGTGGTCGTTCTCCCTCATGCCGCGTTTCTTATTGGCTATTCGCCGTATGGTTTGATTGACCGTGGCGGTAAGTTTGCCTATTGTTTCGTTATTATGCGGTTGCTCTGAATGAGAATCCCGAGAATACTAATGGTACGTACTTCCTTGATAGGGTGTCCTCCTACAGTTATTTGTAGCGGAGGCAGGGGTGCCTGGCCTCTGAGGCTGCCTCTCGGTCTATCTCTGAGCACCAGCAATTTCGATTTGGGATGCGAGAATTCGAGCCCCGCGCCCGAGGCATGGGACTCGATTACGTTCACGGCCTCCTGCAGCGTCTCCTCTATTTGGCCGTCACTGCCAGCGGACATCCACAGGGTGGTGTCGTCCGCGTATAAGCTGTGCTGTAGACACTCGAATGCGGCCAGTTTCGGGGGTAGCGTGATTAGGGAACAGGTTAAATACGAAGGGCGAGAGGAACGAGCCTTGCGGCGTGCCTCTGCTTCCTAGGGGATGGGATGCGACGTGAGACCTCCGAGCGATAGCTCAGCCGTTTTCTCCGAGAGGAAAGAGCGAACGTAATTGAACGTTCTCTCCCCTGGGTCGATGCGCGAGAGGATCGTGTTGTGTGTAGAAGCGCATTATTTCGCTCAGGTGTTCATGACAGCACAATGTAAAGATTGAGCGAGTTTATGTATGTTACATCCTTTATTGCTGGCGGCAGGGTACAGACTGGCGGGAAAGCCGCCAACACGTGACACATGGTAACTCAGGGTTGCTTGGCCCTAAAGATTGTCCCGCTATAACACTCCTCCCCCCTACGTCACGAAGTCCTTCAGATACGCAGGGCGGCTGCGTTGGCGCTGTGGTCGCTGGACTTGAAGGGAAGCACTCGCTTCACGGTCCTCACCACAGGAAGCAGATTCGGTACTGGGCTCTGCAGCCTCCTCCAGTCTTTCTCCTTGGTCCCGTCTTCCAGGGTCCTCTGGGCTTGAAGGAATGCCAAGCCCGGAACACCCTGCCGGGGAAGCAACCAGCGGTTCCTCCTCTTCACACATCCTAGAGAGAGAGAGACAGAGATATAGAGAGGGGGAAAGGCAGGGATGTTAACCAGAAAGGTTTCCGGTTGGCTACCCTGCACTGGGGAAGGGAATGAGGGGATAAAAAAGGAAGAGAAGAGAGAAGGAACGAGAGACAAAGTCACAATCTAGCAAGCAAGGCAGTCTCTCGGAAAGACAAAACATTGTATTATGAGCCTTGATGATTATCCCCGCCCTTTCACAGAGCCCAAGATCCTCGGCCCGTGGCCACACATCCTAGAAGCGGAACTGTCCAATGCGTAGCTGGCAGAACGACTTCTGAGTTGGTCAACATGACGTCTCCATCGACGACCGTCCTTGGTGACGACCAAGTACGACACTGGTCCTTTGACAGCATCCACAATGCCCGGCAACCACTTGGGCCCATAGAGATAGTTGCGCACAAACACTCGATCCCCCACATCAAACAGTCGCACTGCCTGGCTACGGCGCTGCATCACCTGCTCTTGTTTCTGCTGCACACCGGACTGCAGGTCAGGATGCAGACGCTCTAACACAGTTGAAAGTTTCCTGCCCATTAGCAATTCGGCCGGGCTCTTGCCTGTTGTAGCATGAGGCAGGATATGCTGGGTCATTAAAAACCTATCCAGACGTGTGTCGATATCGCCTCCAACCATTCGCTTGAGTACTTCCTTGGTTTCGCGCACCATGCGTTCTGCTTGACCATTCGAAGAAGGGTGATATGGGGCAACGGTCACATGTCGGATTTGATTTCGGCACATGAAGTCTCTGAACTCCTCCGAACAAAAGGCAGTTGGTTTGGTTTGGTTTATGGGGTTTAACGTCCCAAAGCGACTAAGGCTATGAGAGACGCCGTAGTGGAGGGCTCCGGAAATTTCGACCACCTGGGGTTCTTTAACGTGCACTGACATCGCACAGTACACGGGCCTCGAATTTCTCCTCCAAAGAAATTCAACCGCCGCGGCCGGGATCGAACCCGCGTCTTTCGGGCCAGCAGCCGAGCACCATAGCCACTGAGCCACCGCGCCGGCTTAAAAAAAAAATGGCAGTTCCATTATCAGAAACAAGTTTCTGGAATGCCATGGGTAGCAAAAAGGAAACGAAGCTTCGCACAAACTGCAGCTGCCGACATGGAATTCATCCGGCACACTTCCAACCACTTTGAGTGAGAGTCCACCACAATGAGGAAGACTTTGCCTTGGAAGGGCCCAGCAAAATCGATGTGTAGTCTTGTCCAAGGACGCTTGGTGAATTCCCAAGAATTCCCTTCTCCTCAGAAGGGGTTTCAGAGCCCCTTTAAATTATTAACACCTTAAGCCTGTTTCACAAGCAAGGATAACGAATCCTGCCACCGCGGCGGGAAAATCGGCTTTGAGTTGTCGCTGCGATCAGCGGCGAGGTTCCAACAAGTGGGAAGTTTTCGCTGCGACGCGCCGCTCAATCGCTCATTCGCTTGCATGTGAACAAGCCATTAGCATTAAATCGCCATGCGAACGAAAACCCCGGTGTCCGCCGGTCGCTTCACGTTTTTGAGAAATCAGGAACAAAAACTTACCATAGTTATGGCCTCCAGCGGGTATTGTAAGACCTCATTAAGGCCTTACAATAATGCGCTGCTGTACGTACTTGCAGAAGCTCTCTGGAACGATCGCGCTACGTATCGCGTTGGTGCTTGCATGCGCCGCTCGCGTTGTTTGGCGCCAAGGGGGAGGAGAAGCAACAACAACAAAAAGCTTGCAAATACCAGTGACGACGTTCGGCCAATGGGAGAGTCGAACGTCGAGGGAACACGCCGTCACGGTGGCCTAGTGGTTGTGGTGATCGGCTGCTGACCCGAAAGATGCGGGTTCGACCCCGGCCGCATTTCGACGGAGAAATGCTAGACCCGCGACTGTGCGGTGGCAGTCCACGTTCAAAAACCCCAAACTGTCGAAATTATCCAGAGCCCTCTACTACGGCGTCGCGCACGCCTGTGTCGCTTTGTGACGTTAAAGGGACCCTACAAGATTTTCATGGTCATATTCCAGTGCAACGGATCTGTACAGGTGATAAGGGAGTAATTACTCATTGGCATCCACCCAAGCGCAGCCATACGGCTACAGCTTTCTCAGAAACTTCGTAGTTAAAGAAAAATTCGTCCTGGTCCGGGGTTCGAACCCGGGACCACCGCTTCACCGGAGCAGTCGCTCTACCAACTGAGCTAACCGGGACGGTAAGCTTATGGTAGGGCGAGAGCGAATTGATCAATAACTCGAAGTGGGAACAGTGTTGGTCAAATGTTTAGGGGCATCCCCCAAGGTGGAGTAAATTTGTAATAAGGGAGTAATTACTCATTGGCATCCACCCAAGCGCAGCCATAAGGCTACAAAGGAAAGCTATACAGCTTTCTCAGAAACTTCGTAGTTAAAGAAAATTCGTCCTGGTCCGGGGTTCGAACCCGGGACTACCGCTGTACAGGTGATCTTCGTAAGCAATAAAAATTAAAGGCTCTGAGTGGACCCCATAATTTTCAAATGCTTTCTGAAAAATCTCTGTTCGCAGCAGCTCGCAACCGATTAGGGAAACCCCTCACCGCGCACCCCCTTGCTCGATGACGTCAGTGACGCACTCTGGGCGAGCCTTCTCATGGGGCGTGCCCAAGTGGCGTGGGGCGCGGAGGGGTGCAGTCCCGACTTAGTTTTTTTTTTTTTTGATGCGTCGGCTTGTATGGACTGAGGACGGCGAAGAGGAGCATCATTTTTAATCTCCTCTCCGACATCTTCGGTGCAATGAATCCTTGCAGGGAGATGACAAGTAATGGAATACTGATCGCCCGTGCGCTTTTCCTGACCTAAGTACTACCATAGTTGGTACTACATACCATTTCAAGGTCCCTTTAAACCCCCATAAACCGGAATGTGTAGCAAAGGTCCCCTCAGCTTACAGTACTTTGCAACTACATGTCTACGATAATACTCGACATAGATGCATGCACAGCCCCATTATTTTGTTAGCAAACTTTAGTTATTGTCCATCCATTATCAATCATGGGGCACCCCTTAGTAATGGTTTGGTTTAGTTTGGTTCATGGGGCTGTCATGTCCCAAAGCGACTCAGGCTATGAGGGACGCCTTAGTTAAGGGCTCCGGAAATTTCGACCCCCGGGGTTCTCTAACATGCGTCGACATTGCACAGTATACGGGCCTCGAGAATTTTGCCTCCATCGAAATTCGACCGCCGCGGCCGGGATCGAACCCGCGTCTTTCGGGTCAGCAGCCGAGTGCCATGACCACTGAGCCACCTAGTAATGGGTATATAATCTTGACATCATGGTATGTTGTGCTGTACAGTGCAGCTCAAGTGTTGCTGTTCCTGCAGAGTCGCAAGTTTTGCATCATCCCAACTGGCGGGCCTGCAACCCTACACAAGCATGCTCGTGTAGGGTTGGTCTACCATTATCAAGAATGCTATGCTTAGGTTGTTTAAATGTTTAATTAATGCTATGGGAAGGTTATCTGAAAGTTTATTTGTAACACCACAAAAATATTAGAAAACAAAAAGACATTAAGAACACTAAATTAACATTTGACCAAAATAAAAATGTAACACTGATGTAATGTTTCAGTGCTACCGGGGAAGTTACGATCGCCAAGGCGGACTTCTTCCATGCATATAACTATGAGGGTTCAAAGTGCGAAGACTTCTGCAAACTGGCCTGCTTCGCCTATCAACGTCTCAGCAGTTTTTCTTGCAAGTAGTGTGCGATGTTTCATGGCGAGTGCTTCACACCGGACGTCACGCAAGCTATATACGACGTCATAAGGCCCGATTCACACGAGAGACCGCGGCAACAGATGGAGTCATGGGCCGTAGCAATTTTTAAAAATTTGTAAATTATCAGCTCGCTTTGAGGCCTTGCATGTGGCATGAATGCTCAGCAGCCTTTATACTACATAATGCACGCTCTTTATAGCCACTTTCCATCAACTTTTCAGATAACACAGTCTGGTGGTTAGTGCCAATGACTAGTTCTTAGCCCTGGGCAAGATGACGCCATATCACTTTCTTAACCGAAAAAGTCGTCCTCTAAATTCCTGCAGCATGAGGAATCCCTTTTTTCCACAGAAAAACGAAACTGAGCGCTTCAGGTGCAGGGAGCCCTGTGCAAGGTCTGCTGGTGCATGTCACAGCAAGTACAGCGCCAAATGCCAAATTAAAACTGTCTACTTTACTGTACCATGGCATGCACTTTCTTATGCTTCATCGCTGTTGGAAGCAATTAACATTAGCTGGCGGTAACTTCCCTTCTCCTTGCAGCAAGCGAAGAAGCAAAAGACATGCATGACGCCTTGTGGGCAGTTCGAATTTGGCGCCATACGCACTGCAACAGGTCACCAGCGGAGCACAGGGCTTCCTGTGCGTCTCATGCAAAGTTTGTTTCACACGGAAAAAGCACCAGATTTCCTCATGCTGCAGGGTTATAGAGAATGACTTTTTCTTGGTTTCAAAAACTGAAATGGAGTCGTGTTGTCCGCGGCTGCGAACTCACCATTGGCACTAACCATCAAACTTTTCGTTTAAAAGCTAATTAGTAAATCTTAATGCACTAGCTAATTGATTATTGAATTTTTAGGCAACTGATGTCTGCCGTGGCTGAGTAAGTGTTCCAGAAACTATTATCTAGTTAAAACACCCTATATTTAGGAATTTTTGAAAGTGCTTGTTTAAATACTTGGTGTATAACAGTGAACATGAACTACAAGTGTAACAAAGATCCAACGATGATCGCGAACCCAAAGGACAGACAGGATGTCTGTGCACTCTGTTTTAGCCGCTTAGGAAACAATTACAGTAAAACCCACAATGTGCGCGCCAACATCTGTAACAGCAGTTCTCACATCCAAGCATTGCCAACAGTGTCATACGCTCCACAACTGTATGCACGCGCTGAAAGTGTAGTAAAAATGCTCTAATATGGCAACATGCTACAAACACAAAAAAAACACCAATGATGAGAAGTAAACTTTCAATATTTAATAAATAGTATCACAGTGTCATCCTTTTACATCATAGTGTATAGCCAGGTGTACAGAATAACAACACAAGAGCAGGATGTGTGGCCATCACTTAAGCCTCTGATGTAAATACAATAGAGGCAGCATTAGCTATGTAGAAAAAAAAGAGTGAAAAACTGAAAGGCACACATTTCCTTCACAGGAAGCCGGATTGATAAAAAGAATCATGTATGAGCCACTAACACAAGTTAATGGAGCTAAAAGTTCTCAGCTGAATGGCACAAACGTTTGCATGTAACCCACGACATAAAAAAGCACTGAAGTGAATGCAGCATGTCAAACCACTGGCCTTGAAAGAAGGCTGTCTTAATAACAGCACACTCCACAAGGCCTAGCACAAACACACAATGGAAAGTACATGTTAAGCAGCTATCAACACACATTTAAGGCAGGTAAGAGTCACTGAAAGAAACGATTTTAAAAGTGTGGACACTGATTTCCGTAGAGCTATCTGTGTGAGTCACATTTTATATGCTTCAAACCGCAAAACAAAACAGGAACTTGGGAGCTACAGCAATCAGCAGCCAATTGGCAACTAATGGTCTTTTCACTGAGCAGAATTAATGAAGGTTTTCTTCTTAGAATTTTGTTAAGCACTACCTTACACCAAATCCAATAGAGCAGCAACATCTTGTTTTTAACATAAAACCTGATGAATGCACACCTGCAGATTACGCTAAGCATAAGATAAGGAAAGAATAATTGTACATTAATACAGCATATGAGACTGGTGAAGTGCCATATAAAACTGCGTGCTGCAGAAAAGTCGCTGTTGGTGACTATATAATTATAACACAAATCACACTTAGCTGCTTTATGGGGTCATTTATGTAGTTACACATGGCTAAAAGACAACCACTCCAGTTATCAAGTGTTCAAAGCATCAGAACTTTCAACCTTCACGAAATCTGCAGTAGCTGCACTTTAGTGGTGGCATGCATACTTTTGATGTGCATGCATTCCCTTCAGACTGCTGCAGTTTAATAGAATTCCTGCAATAAATCCTTCAAGGAATGAGCCTGCTGCACCATTCTTAACATTTACAAAAACTTATCAAGGTGCTCATCAATCCATGCCAATGCCGTCTGCCTCAAAGAAGGTCTCTCAAACAAACATCAGCACAGAAAAAAAAAGGGAGGAAGCCATTTTACAATTAAAAACCTACAACACAAATCCTTGCCTTGATAAAAAAACTCCCAAACCTCACTTAACGAATAAATACAATGCTAAGACATATCATCATCATCAGCCTGACTACACCCACTGCAGGGCAAAGGCCTCTCCCATGTCTCTCCAATTAACCCTGTCCTTCGCCAGTTGCGGCCACTGTATTCCCGCAAATTTCTTAATCTCATCCGGCCACCTAACTTTCTGCCGCCCCCTGCTACACTTGCCTTCTCTCGGAATCCACTCCGTTACCCTTAAGGACCACCGGTTATATTGCCTTCGCATTACATGCTCTGCCCAAGCCCACTTCTTCATCTTGATTTCAACTAGGATATCATTAATGTGCGTTTGTTCTCTCAGCCACTCCGCCTGCTTCCGATCTCTTAACTTTACACCTATCATTTTTCTTCCCATAGCTTGCTGCGTTGTCCTTAACTTAAGCTGAACCCTCTTTGTTAGCCTCCACGTTTCTGTCCCATAGCTGAGTACCGGTAAGGTACAGCTGTTGTATACTTTTCTCTAGGGATATTGGCAAAGTGCCATTCATGATCTTAGAGAACCTGCCATATGCGCTCCACCCCATTCTTATTCTAGTTATTTCCCTCTCATGATCTGGATCAGCTGTCACTACCTGCCCTAAATATACATATTCTCTTACTACTTCCAGCACCTGGCTACCAATTGCGAACTGCTGTTCCCTTGCTAGGCTGTTGAATATTACTTTGGTTTTCTGCGTGTTAATTTTTAGCCCCACCGTTCTGCTCTGCATGTCTAATTCGTTGATCATGCTTTGCAGTTCATGTCCTGATTAACTTAGCAAGGCAATGTCATCAGCGAATCACAGATTACTTAGGTATTCTCCATTAACTCTTATCCCCAACTGTTCCCATTTCAGGCCCCAGAATACCTCTTGTAAACAGGCAGTGAATAGCATAGGCGAGATCGTGTCTCCCTGCCTGAATCCTTTCCTTATTGGAATTTTATTGCTGACTTTATAGAAAACTATGGTAGCTGTGCAATCGTTGTAGATATCTTCCAATATTTTCACATAACACTCTTATACACCCTGATTCTGCAATGCCTGCATGACTGCTGAGGTTTCTACTGAGTCGAATGCTTTCTCGTAATCAATGAACACTATATATAGGGGCTGGTTGTATTCTGCGCATTTCTCTATCACCTGATTGACTGCGTGAATATGGTCTATTGTTGAGTATCCTTTACGAAAGCCTGCCTGATCATTTGGTTGATTGAAGTCTAAGGTTGTCCTGACCCTATTAGCGATTACCTTAGTAAATACCTTGTAGGTAACAGACAATAAGCTGATCGGCCTGTAATTCTTCAAGTCCTTGACGTTTCCTTTCTTATGAATTAAGATAATGTTAGTGTTTTTCCAAGCTCTAGGTACGCTCGAGGTCACAAGGCATTGTGTATGGAGGGTTTCACTGCTTTGGTGAAGCATACAACAAAAACATATACTTTCTATCCATTAGCCCATTAACTCACTTCAGACAGGCAGGTTAATAGCCAAGCATCATCTGACAGCACTGAATTTGGAACTAGAACTAGTAACTCATCAGTCCCACTCACAGAAGTATTTTACTACTTCTCTTACTACAAGATACAACTAGGCAATGAGTAAATGCTACTTAAAAATGACAACATATCAAGAACTGAAGCCCCAGTAAACCATTCAGTACTGACCACTTAGTAACAGTTAACTGCAGTAAGCATTTGTCATGAGCACAACATATCATAATACAATCTTTCAGTTTAGACACATACACACGCTAAAGGCACAGTATCAAATGCAGAAATTACAGGTGACCACTTTGACAACCTGCATTACATGATGGAGCTCACTGAAAGAACAGTAAGGATGCAACTGTTCATATGATAAAATCTTTACATTTTGCAATGCAACTTCATGTGCACAAAGGTTCAACAACATGTTTCCAATATGTGTGTACTACCATTAGTATGCATTGCTTATGTAAACTTTACAAGCAGTATAGCTATAAACGTGAAGCAATACCCAGTATTTGTGATATCACCTGACAAGCCTGCAAAACTGAAAAAGAAACAAAAAAAAAAGATTATCGGGCTACTGCAAAAATATGACAAGGTAAAAATACCTTTGCAACCCTACACAAGTGCAAGATGTGGTGATCCTACTCGGAGACTACAAGGGTAGTACGCCAAGCACCAGGTCAACCCTGCAGTCTTATAGCAGTCATAACAGTTATCCAGAGAAGCACAGATGAACAAAACTGACATTCACACATAGCCTACGCAAAGCACACTCCATTTGCAGGTCTGCACATTTTATACTGCACAAGCACAGCTAGAGTTCAATGTTCACAACACAGAGAAGAGCCAGAGATGTAGCAATGCAGTGCTACGTGCCAGAGCAAAATAATAGTACACGAGAAAAGAAAGCACCAGAGAGTAGACAGTTATGCAAATGCGAGTGGGTTCATGCTACACATGTGGCTCTCAAAAACACAAGCAAGCAACATAACATATTGTCAATACAACACATATTTACAGGCTAAAAAATTAGGCCGTTTAGTCAAAGCAGCTACAGAGCACCTCACAATGGGGATTAGCCTACACATCTCGTGTTAATATGCACCAAACTACCCCTCCTAAAGATCACAATAAGTGATAAAAATGAAGTACCTAAAAATGGTAGCTATGCAGTGTGCTGCAAAAAGATACAGCAATAAGTATGATGAGTCCACAACAGGGCTACCATTACTAATTAAAAGCAATTCAACTGAAGTGGAAAACCACGCACAGTGAGCTATCAGCCCGTCAAACTGTAATAATGCACAACTACAATGAAATCCAAGAAATACTGCCCTGGCCAACAAACACGACAAGGCAATTTGGTCAGTTTGCAAACTGCCATAGACATGGATGTATACCACCTCCAGGTAGCAGTACTGCTACACAAACTGCTCTGCTTGCTGTAAACTATGTATGCGACTGCCAGCAAACATACTTCCACAAAGTAACAAGAACTCTCCAGACAACACTAGTTCCAACCAACAGACAGGCACCACAAACTCCATACTCCCAAGTTTGCTTCATGGCAGCCGATGAAATTCTATTTGCAGCGTGTGCATAGCAGAAAACACTTGGCCTTTTGTGGTTAAGTGCAAATGGGCTCATGGCCTCCCAATAAAACCCTTCTGCCAGGACAGACACGGAGGTAGCCAGTTGATAGATTATTACAAGCAGAACACTTGAAAACAAGTACCAGACAGCAAGCATCAGTGCACACAATTCTCACAGTTGGCTTGCAAATTGTATGCCATGTTAATTAATTTAGCTTTCTTTTATAACATAAAATATGGCAGATGTACCCTGTGATAAAACCTAAATTGTACACGCTATTTGTGTGCGGCATGTGGACATGCAGCATAACGGACTAAAGGGAAGTAGCAAGGGGGCACTGAACACAACAAAAGCCTATGTCACCCACTAGGGATACAGACTGCAAGCAGACTGCAAGAAAAGAGTGTAAGCAGTGCACCAGAAATTGCAGTCTTGCAGTCAACAATGCGCTTTTTTTAGGTAAACGAGCCAAGCAATGCAATATGTATGGCCTTTTATGACGCTTAAGCCACTACTCAAACTGAAGGGTCTTAAAAGTTTGAAAAAGGCAAGAGAAAGTAGGTGCTCAAATGGCAATGACATTGTTAATCACACGGACACCCTGACCACCTGTGTAGAAATTATGATCGCTAATTTTTCAAGTGTCCAAAATGCAGGCATACGCACACACCCACATTCCTGCAGAAGCTAACAGATAAGCATCCCAGTTTATGTTGGGCACTACATGAAGTCAAGGGCTTGCACCCAGTCTGCTTCTGCAATGTGTTTTCTCTGCTTCTAAACTTGTAACATGTAATATTTAGCAAGCATGAATAAAAAATTTCTGAACCCTATCCCTTTGGCACATAATATACTGCTTCCATACTTCCCATGACAAACCCAATCAGTATCCTGAATCCAGCCAAGTGATTACAGGTTTGTTACTCAACCTATTTACCTCATACTAGCTTGCAGCATATGAGAAAAAAAGTCCCCTAATGACCACTTTTTTAGATCTAATTCATGATACCCAATAACTAGAGCACCAAAAAAACTGCACTGCTCATTGTAGTAAAGCTTATTTGCAGCAGGGGGGTACAGTCATGAGCAATACGACAGGGCAATATGACAGGGAACAGTTTGAGCATTCACTTACTAATTATTCTGGTTTCTAATTAGTTTCCCTCCTGGCATACAATAGCTAAATGTCATTTTCAAATTTAGTGAAGAAATAACGAGAAAATTTGCAATTTTGTGCAAGCAGTTCGTTCCCTCTCGTACTGCTTACAATTGCACAATAGCAAAAAAATAGCAATTTTTCAATGCTTCAGTGCAATGTGAGCTACGTTCCAACAAGAGTTAAAGGCAATGTTGTATATAATGCATAGCATACCAAAAGGGTCAGAGAACATCACGGTGAAACCGTTATGAATGATGAAGACGTGAAAAGCATTGACCGCAATCGATCTTAAACTGAAAACCAGAATCTAGTGCCAGAACTGCCTCGGAAACACCCCATTTTATTGATAGTAGCCTGCATGGTCTGATAGTTAACACAAAGAGTAAAAATTGAAGAAATACTCATAGACGCATGTAAGACTCCTACCAAAACAAACTCAACCAAAGAATTCTAAAAAAGGGAACACGTGTGAGTGGAGACTATGTAGAGACCCTTAACCAACTGCAAAAAAAAAAAAATAATAATTCAGAGCATGATACTAGATAACGGCATAGAGAATAAAATGGTAGCATCAAAATAAAAACAGTTTCTTTCCTGTGCATTGTCACGGCTGCTATCAGTATTACTTTTTACTCATTCTTTTGCAACAATTCATTATCTGGTGCAAGCATGAGCACAAAAAGCCCTGTTGTACACATGTATTCAGCTCGAACCCTTGAATTCACAGATAAACTGGCTTTTGTAATAGCCAAACACACTCAGAAAGGTGGCAACCAGCAGGCTGCAATGTGAACGGCATTTAGCCTGCTATGATACTAATTCAGCACTAAAGGCACGACACTTTGCAGTAAAAACAAATGTAATGACTGACTAAGATAAAAGTGCCAAAACATTTGCCTCGTGACATTAAAATACACTATATTAAGTTACAACGCTGTCCCTGGCAGTTGTCTTCGGCAGACCCAGTAAAATCTTCGGCATAACCACACAATGCAGGCTACTTAAAAATGCACACAAGAAAAAGAACATTGGCAGTAACTCGTTTCCTCACAGATGTTATTCATCCTGTGTGGCACGAATATAATTTCTTCCAAGACATTACATCACCACAGCCAAGTCTCACATTAATGTCTTGTCTGAAATGACATCAAGGTCGTCTCTACACCGTGGGACGAAAAGCGTGCAACATACATGCTCCCATACATCTTGTGGGTAAGGTTCAGCTTCTTCCCAACCAAGGCTGCCATCCAAGTCAAACCTTTCAACAATTCCACTCGCCCTATCAAATGTTGTGTCGCTATGGAAACCGCCAACTGTGTACAACCAGGAGCCAAGCACAGCAACACCAGCATGGTAACGCGGTGTTGGCACTGCTGTCACGGGTGTCCATGCATTTGAAGCAATGTCATACGCCTCAACTGACTCGGCAAGGACTCGCGTGCCCGTAGCACCATCTTCATACCATCCACCGCAGACCACAAGCCGATCACCGTAGACCACCATGGAGTGGTCAGCCCTGGGTGTTGACATAGGTGCCATTGTTTCCCAGCTGTCAGTGCGGGTATCGTAGCGAAGAAGGGAGTTGAGCACAGAGTCTGCATTGAGGCCCCCAGAGACAAACAGGTATGGGCCCCACGCTGTTCCAGCATGCTGAGTTCGTGCCCCAGGAAGTGGGGCGACTGGGATCCACACATCAGAGTGAGGGTCGTAACGCTCACAGTGGGCCTCTCCGTCCTCTGGGGTGTCAGTGTCACCTAGCACTTCACCAGCACCGCCCACTGCATACAGGTGGTCTCGAGCCACGCAGAGGGCGAATCGACAGCGCTCCCAACGCATGGGCGCCATGGTCGACCACTCGCCAGTGAGCGCATTGTAACGGAATCCAAAGGGGTGCACATTCTCCTGGTGCAGGCTCTGGTTGAAGCAGCCACCAACAACATAAAGCTCGTTTCCAAGAACAGCTGTACCAAAATTGCACTGCTCCACATGAGGAATAGAGGTGAGGTATTTCCAACGAGCTGCACTTGGCAGGTAGTATGTAATTTCATTGGTCACCCCTGACAAGCCGAATCCTCCCACCTTGAGCAAGACCAGCTCCATACCTCGCGTGTTTACTAGGCTTGGGGGTGGCTGACCACCAATGCCGGACAGGTGTGGAGGAATCCTTCGTGAAAAAAGGCACTGGAGCACTGGAGAGTCCCACAACTCGGCAAGCTTAGAAGCTGGAATTTCTGAAAAGCAAACGTAAGACACCAACTTCCGCGCCTGTGAGAGACGGCCTGCTACATCACAGGCAACCCAGCTGAGTACGAAAGACAGCACATCCCCCTCAGGGCAGTTGACAGGGAAATCGCAGGCAAGCAGGTGCTCCATCTGAGTCGTTGAGAGCCGTTGGAATTCAGGCGTTTTTGCGAATTGATGCAAGTTTGCACAAATAAAGCGATAAACTCGCTTCCGAAGTCTCCTCAACGAGTATGTTTCAGCAAGTGTGGCAACATCAATGCAATTTTCAAGGTCAAGCTGATCTTGGAGGTAGGAAGAGCAGGCTTCAACGACAGGGGTGAGCCCAACATGATTAGCTGTAGCCAATACATCTTGAATGTTTGCCAAACTTAGCACCAGCCTAGATGTATATGCATACTCCAGCAGACATCGCAGGCCCTGGGCACTGACTCCATTAAGACAAATCTCAGGCTGCCGACTCTCAAGCATGGCATCCGTAAACATAGCCCGAAAGTAGTCACTGCAGGCAGCAAGCACAACACGGTGTGCTTTGAACTCTCGTCCACCAGCAATCAATGTCACGTCAAGAAGCTGACCTCGAGCCCGCAAAAGGTTGAGACCATTAAGAAGTGCGCTGGCATGTGGTGGTGACTCAAAGTGAACCATCCGGAAACCCGGTACTGTTCCATCACTGTGTCTTGAGACTTCCTTCATCCTCTGTTCTTTGATTGGTTACAAAGAATGCTGCTTTTGATTTGCTTCTGCCAGTCTGCTCAGCATGAAGAGCTGCCTCTTGGTAGAATCATGGCCACAACCACACCATCAGCAGTGCTACCTGGGCATAAAGAGAAGACCTGCTTTATAATGCAGCATTATCAAAACGGTGAGTCAAGACAAAGGGCATGCACAAACCAAAAGGAAACTCATGCACCACTGAAGTTTATCAATAAAACTCAAAGAAGCCTGCCTCCCTTATACTATACCTATAACCTATACTTTCGCCACTGTTGCTGTAGAAAGTCTACAATTTCAATACATACACTAAACCAACAAGCGAAAAATTTTTCGCGCCCACTGCAACACTCACAATAAACCAGGCTGCTCATAACAAGCAACCCCATGTGTTTAAGCAATACGTTAATAAACAAATTCCCAATACAACAGGAAATCATTCGAAAAAAAGAAAAAGAACTAGTAACTTTAACGTGCTCATTTTATTGACAGCGCTCAATCTTTATGCGGTGAACGCTACTGGAAAATAAAATATAGAAGCAATGCAAGAAAAAAAAAAAGAAACTGTGTTTCTTGCAAAATGTGGACTACAGGTTGAAATTCACAAATGGCTGGTTCTTAGGGAAACAGCGCAACGGCACGTGGCCAAAAGGAGAAGCCGGGATGAGACACAGCTTTTTCGCAATGAAATTTACTATGTGCTTAATTCTGAGTAATTATTTCTATGGTATGGTATGAAGGGTTCAACATCCCAAAGCTGCATATGGGCTTTATATAAAAGCGTCGTAATGGAGGGCTCCGGATTAATTTCGACCTCCTAGGTTTCCTTGATGTGCATTGACATCTTACAACACATGGGTGTTTTGGCATTAACCTCCACTGAACTGTGGCCGCAGAAGCTGGGGTTTGATCCCGAGACTTTAGGCTCAGCAGCCAAATGCCATAACCACTAACCACGTAACCACATTTTAATAATAAAGTTCACAATTTTTTTTTACAAAAACACCTAACTACACCAAAATCACAGCAGCAGCAACGAGTACAACCTTAATTGAGAGCAGCATCAGTATTAACTTTAATATATGGTTCCCTGTTGAAAGGCTCATGCTTAGCACCACACTTGGATTGTGCGTAAGACTCTACAATAATATATTTACCACCTGCCATGACACCACAACCTCTGTGCCCTCTGCTTCCATGATTTAAACTTGACTCTTCCACAGTCACAGAGCAAAAAACAATCACGCACGGCATGCCAAATCTGTCAAGTTGCTCGCTCTTTCTAGTGTTTGTAGGCACTGTGACAGAACAGCAAGGTGGGCTGAAAAATGGTAACACCACTACCAAACCATGTGTCCCTAGCAATAGCCTCTTTATCTGACTGCACTTAATGACTTGATAAGAAAGTGCCATGTCATTATTGAAGATTACAAAGCTGGAAAGTTGAGTTGGGGCCATATTACATGTTTGAAATAAGCTAAACATGTGCACTGAATCCCTTTTCTAGCACACAGTTGTCAGGTTTTTGAGGTTGACGTGTGAATCATATGCAGCACAGATGCATGGCTAAATATACTTCTCTTTGCAGAGCGTTTTCGAGCCACCCCGAGCTTCAGATGCATGCCGCTATCATACCGCACACAGTGGTTGGTTTTTCTGAAGCGTGTAGTGGGCACACTTGTACCAGTACAATAGACATCCCATGGTGTGTAATGCAATTGCTAAAGCACTATTTGCCGATGCAGGGATAGCAGAAATTACCGTATTTTCTAGACTAGAGTCCGCACCTGGTTTATAGTCAGCAGGGGCAAATTTCGGCTTAAAAAGAAAAAAAAAAAGTTATTGCTTAGATAGCCCACAAACGGTGTATCATCCGCAAGGATAATTTTCGGCTGAATATGAGTTCTTCGGATTGTCCACGAGCAGCATACAACCGGTATCAGACTTCCAGTGTCAGTTTTCCGCCTCACTTTGACCCACCATGGTGCGCTGCCAAACACCTAAGACGATTCAAGTTGGTAAACCCAGAGCACCACGACACGTCACTCTTCCATTCGTGAATGCCTTCTCCAGAAGCCACATATGAGCAACCAGTTTTACATTCTCCGTCGATACCGGGTTCAGTGTTTCCTGTGGCTGCTCTACCCATGATGCAAGCTTTTCTTCAAGGTTTGGCCAAGCTGGCATCTTCTACCTCCGTGCTTTCTTCCGTGCAGGCATTTCCCTCAGGTGTTTCATAGAAGCAGCCCATTTTTTAACCATGTCGAATCCTTTCGCAGGGTGATCGGTTAGATTTTAGTGCTTTCGCAAGATCGACTACACTAAGCTGGAATGCTGCCGTGAAGGCTGTTAGTTTTTTTGGAGACATCGCACCCATTCTTCAAGGACGACATCCCTGCCCCTAGCGTTATTCATCTAGGTTTTTTGAACGTCCTCAGAAATCAGCACTGTAAACCAGCCACAGCGAGCAGCATTCAATTGAATATCGAGGCTATACTCCATCTCACAACATGTCTGCAGCACTACGAAAGGTAGAGCTCTCTCGTCCAATCAGGATGGCGTGCACTACATAAGCAAGATAGGATGCGCACATGGAACAATCACAAGAAAGAAGACCGGACAGGCGCCTTTCCCGTCTTCTTTCTTGTGATTGTGTTGTGATGCAGGCCGGGGCAGCCAAATCTTGATGGCGGCGAAATGCAAAACAAGCCCATGCGCTGCACGAGAGTCAACGCAAAAGCAGTCAAAATTAACCCGGAGCCCTCCACTAAGGTGTCTGCCATATCTCATGAGAGACGATTTCATTCTCATTTTCATTACTCTCACTGCCAACAGTACTGAATGGTCCCAACTTTTACGCGCACATTAGCAGGTTAATAGAATGCATCTCATCGTCCTCATCACAACTCCATTCAGCACTGGTGGTTGTGTCATCCTCCAGGTCGACAACAATAGCCGGTCCTCGGTCAACAACATCGTCGATGATGTGGTCCAGTTTCCTCATTACACCTTTCTCAGCAGTCACTTGGATGATGCCAATTGCCAAACCAGAGGCTCCACGTCTTGGAGCTTAAACGTCGTGTTTTGACTGGCCACGAAACCCTTGACATCGCTCCAAACAAGCTCTATTGGGTTCAGCTGGCAGTGGTAGGGTGGCAGGCGCACAACGACATGGCCAGCAGCTTCGGCGATGCAGTCCACATGGCATCGGTCCTCATCTATGTTCACATTGTTGACAAGGTTCATGAGCTCAGCCTTCATCATGTCGCTGTTCCATATGACACCTTTTCAGACAGCAAAGTCTGTATGTCCTTTTTTGAGGCCATTCATCCGCCGCACTTTATCCTGCTTCACAGAATGACATGGCGCGTTTTCCATCACTGTAACGCTGCCAGCTTCTTCGGGGACAACATTCGGCCCACCTTCAACGTCTGTGTTGTCCACTGGTAAAGCATTCGCTCGTTCACCTGGTTGAGTTTTGCCGTCCTCTTGATGAGGTTTATGTATTATAGGGATTTAACGTCCAAAGCGACTCAGACTATGAGGGACGTCATAGTGAAGGGCTCCAGAAATAAGGTCAGCGGAATTGAGCTATTCCCTGGAGCATGTCTGAAATCTTTCTCAAAGTCATGGGACACATGACAATGCTGTGTAAAAGTCCAATAAACCTAGCAGGACCCAAATTTTGTTCTACTTGAGCATCTTAAAAGCAACTTTCTCTTTTCATATGCATTTCCCACATTTACTAGGGTCAATGTTGATAACGCCGCCAAAGCAGATGTTCAAAATGCAAGCACGCCATATACTACCAGTAGCTGACAAAGGGCTAGAAAGCGAGACGGGGCAGCGCTGAATTACACAAGTCATCTTTCTCGTCACACATAAGGAGAAGGAACCGGTCATGCCACTGCACATTAGGTAGCAGCCTAAGCCTCTTCCCATTCACCGCTGCTCTCGGTAGCTGGAATAGTACCCTGGAGCAGCCTTGGATTAATTTCACCAAAAACCGCCTATCTGTAGCAGCATGTAGCAGGTTAATTGCAGTGGAGATGGTCGAGCATTCCCACCACCGTGATGAAAAGACCCTGCCAACCAACCTGCAGCACGCCTCAGCAAGCTACACCAGCAATGGTAAAGCTTGGTTCTTTTCCAGCAAAGTATCATCACAGGAGCACGTGGTTATCGCATACTGCACGTAATATATGTTTCAGCGCATGCAAAGCTTCTAAAACTTGCAAAACGCCAACGCCTCCTGGTGTTAACTACAATATGGCAGACAGACGTAAATTTTCGAAGCAATCTGGTCCAGAACTGAGACCAAGTATACATGTATTCCGGAGGCACAATGCATTACGCTTTTCAAAGCCTTCCGTTATTAGCGATCACATCAGCTTTCACTCACCAGTGACGTACATAAACTTCGAGTTAAAGCAGTCTGCGAGAAAACACCGATGCAGAGAGCAGCCACTGCAGGCGAGGCGCTTACCCGCACAGTACGTTCACTGCTAAAATGCGAGCGACTGGTGCAGAACTGTGCACAGGGATGTGGCCGGTGCGAAACACAAGAGTTTTGTTTTGAGCACAAGCGCAAAATAGCCCAGCCAAAGAAGTTTCACTGCATGAACAATGATTACGTTTCCAAGTTGACGAAACGACATCAAACCTAAACCAACGGAAGTTCCTGCATACTGAATTGCACAACAAACTTACCTACAGCACGCCTTATGCAGGCGATTCCACGTAGAAATATGCATGGCAAGGTGATGGCAAACGAGCCGCAGCACGGAGCACCGAAATCTCGGTCAGCTGTGTTATTGTGGTATTCGAGCTAGGACTAACATGGGAAAGAAACTCGGGCCAACAAGCACCCAGATTACGCACGCTGGCAAAAACACAAGCCAGGAGTGTTCAAATACACGGTGCTAACAGATTTACCCCCGATGCCCAGTAAGGTATTAGTAAGTGGGCGAGCGCCAACAGCAAGTAAAAGCTTGGGATTAGCTAACGACCTCTAAAGTGAAAGCGCTAAAAAAATACAAACGTTCGGCTACGGTAGCGCTTGTGTTGGCTTGTGCCTAAGCCAGCATTACAAAGAAAAAAAGAAAGGCACTGAGCACTGAATAAAATTAAGAGTCACTAACCAAAATGCTGTCCAACCTTGCGCTGTCTTCAAACACAAGTGCAAAAATGAGTTTTAAAAATATCAAGCAAAACTTTTGCCTATGAAAGCAAGGAAAGCAGCATGTTTTGATGAGGTCGGCCAGATTTCTACGGCATGAAGCATAACAGTCTGAGTAAAGCGCAATCACTCAGTTTTAATTTCTCGCAACCTTTCAGTTGTCGTCGAAAATACACGAGCTCTTTATTTACCTCTTTGTACCACTCGTAGGCGCTATGTTTGGTTTCCGTAACTTTGTGGCCAAGATGTGAATGACAAAAGCCTGCGGTTGAGAAATTCGAGAACGCCGGAGTCAGACCACTGACATTGCGAAGTTCTTGTACTGCCTACGTCTGAAAGTTGCAGCGGTAAACCAGACATAACTTAAACATTAAAGCACTTTTTATGTCACCATCTTGCGTGACAAGAACCGAAACCGAAACTCACAAAAAGATGGCGCTATCAACGCGTTAGCTTTGTATATATACGTTTACTTTTCCTGAACGTCTTTTCTCGAGAACAAGCAAGCGTGGAAGCAAGCCTAAGTTGCGGGTAGGCCGACTGAAATTGTTTCCTGTAATCCCGGTGCACAAGTCTGGGGTTGTGCCCAGGGTCGCTGTTTGCAATCGATAAAGCAGTCAACGATTCTCCGCCACATTTGTGAGTACGCGAATTTTCGAATTTGTCGTATTACATGCAGAGTGCATATGTCCGATGCGGGTTGCTCAGCATAGCGGGATAGCGGTGCGCAGAACAATCCGTAAAAGGCTACACGGCTAGTCGGTCCGGCCGACTTGATTTGTTACGGAACGTTCAACTGCCGGTCAGCACAGGGAGGAAAGATTGAGATCGTGCCAGGTGTATCCGTCCTGAGCTGACCTGCCGATCACAGTTACAGCGATACGGGTGCCGTTGTCAACCGCGCCACTAACGGAGTCTTTACGGGTGGGAGCGGCGCTGAACTCACTCGGGCTGGGGAAGGCACAGCGGCGCGGTCGGCGTAGACACGCCTACAAACAGGAAATGTTCTCACGCGCGCGCGCGTGATCATCGTCTTGGTGGCTGCTTGACTGACTTCCTTGATATTGTAACCTTATGTATTGCTGTGCATTGCTGTGCATTGCTGAGCGCCTGAGTGTTCATGCTCGCGTGAGGCTGCAGAGAAATGAACTTGGCCACGTACCGTTCTGGGGAGCTTTGCACCAGTCTCCGATTCTGGCTACGCTCCATTCTACTGCTTTCTCGCGGCAGAATATATGCATCGGTTGTTTTCGGTAAAATAAATAGTTGCGGCTTGCCTTCCTTCCGGGCTGCTAATTAACGGAGTTCCGCATCGTGTTGTATTAACTATGCGACTTCTAGGCTGTATTGTATGTAAGTAGGTCGCGCACGCTACTTTCGTTTAGCTCTTCCTTTCAACTTTTTTTTTTCTTTTTTCCCCTGCGACTTTGTTGCTTTGGAAACTTCGCAGTCCCTTCTGTGCTGCTTGCGCGCCTGCGACGATCCTTGCGTGCGTATTGTTCGCTATGGCGTCGGGTGACTCACGGTTATGGGGGAAAAGGAGTCTTTTTCATTTTTGCATTATGCATCCTAGAGATGGGAAATAAGTGGACTTAGGTGAGTTCGTATTCTAATCAATTAGGTCTGCGTCTGGTGGTCGCAGATCAGAAGAATACAAGCCATAATTTTACTCCAGTACTGGCAGTCTTACTTTCAGTATGGCAGAGAGAAAACTGTGAAAATGATTAACAATTGTTAATTTTGCCTTCAGCGACACTATTGTTGTGCGAGGGATATTTTCATTATCTTGGGCGTGTGTGGTGCGGCGTAGCTCTGTTTGAAAGCTAACGCGGCCCGAGTGTGTGAATGACAACGGCTGCTTATGTGCGTGTAGGGTGCGCGATCGTCGTTAAAATCCTTTCTGTAAGACGCTCGCAATATCCGTCCGATCGGACTTTACAGTGCGCACACGGCAGTTCTAGCTTGTTGAGGTGGTGTGGTTGAGAAATGTACTGAAGTCTTGCTTGGAATGATTTGAGCGGTTTTGACCAGAGATAACGGTTCATGGGGTCTGTTTTCTGCAAATGACGGCGGCCTGCTGCCAGTATCACTTATCATAAGAGCTAAAATAAGCGTTGATGAAAAATCGCCCATCTGTGAGCTCACTGCTACGGTTCGGTTGCGAGTCGGCTTCGTGCAGCTGTTTGCTTCGTGTCTTTGTTGTAGTGTATGGGTACAGCGCTAGGGTGTTGTACCGCAGGACGTCATGGGAAGAAGAAAAAGGGAGGGGGGGGGGGGGGGCTTCTTTGTGTTTTGTTTATGAAGGTAATCATGAAGTAGTCAAGCAAGGGAAACCAAGAACTTCGGCATGATGCAGACGTGAGAAACCTTGACTGCGCTTGAGCGCCGTGTGCCTGACACCGCCAGTAAAATGAAGAGCCGTCGTCTCGTTAAAAAAAAAAAAAAAATATAGTGGGGAAATTGGGGGTGGTTGGGGACATACAAGAAGACGGGCGATATGGTGTTTGCCTTGACTGTTTTCTTCACCAAGTAAAACACCATCTGAGTGCTTTCTGTGCTCTTCTTGGGGTCTTGGAGTTCGTTTGTGAATGTTTTGTGTGTTATAACTTATAACTAGCAAAGAGAGAGAGAGAGAGAGAGCGATGAAAGAGCTTATGAAAGGATGAATTCGCAGGCGGGGCGCAAGCAGAACACGAACACAGCGCTTCTGTTCACGCCCCGCCGCTGTGCTGTTGTGCTGCACCTGTGTGAAACGTACGGTAACCGGCCTGAGTGAATGCAGTGCTTTCACATCCCCATCACATGCCGTTTCTAAACCCGAGCTCTTCAAACAAATCGTGAATTTTTCATGCAAGTGGCTGGTTTCCGCCCGTCGTTTGGCGGTTTTTTTTGGTTTGCGCCCACGGTGTTTGCTCTGCGCGATAACGGGCGCCTTGTTTACGTCGCGGGGAGATTAAAGTGACGCTCCTGTGGAGAGGCCTGGCTCCCAGGAGGAAGCACGGGATCGATGCCGGCCGTGTCCCGCTGTTTGCGCCATTCCGGTCCGGTGCCGGCGCGCGCCGCATCATGCGGCGCCGCACCTGTTGGGGAGCGCTGAGATGAACGGCATCGGCCGGCTTTGGAAGAGCGGCGCGGCTGTGCCAGGGTCCCTGGGCTTTATTCGTTCGTTTTGTTTGTTTGTTTAAGTTCGCTCTTTATTTTTCTCTGGATGGCATTCCTGAACTGCTGCGTCGTATATGTCACTGTCGCGCTGGGGTCCACGTGATGAAACGAAGGGCGGTGCCAAGCGTAAGTTATGAAACGGGGAATTTACTGTCCAGGCTTTTCAGGTGTCGATTGCGAAGAAGGGAAGAATAGCGATAGAAACGAAACCTCGAGCAATTTCTGTGGGTTGTACTCAAGACAAATTAGGGTTTTGTGCTTTGGACAAACTCAGTAGCTTGGCGTACGGTGCCTTTCATGTGGATGAAAGACGAGTTTTCCGATATTGCTGCATGCAGCGCTAACACCAGCGAGACGACGCGGGTTACGGAGTGAACAAGATGGCGGACTTGCTTGAAAGCGCATGCGCGGTACAGCGATGTTGACGAGGGCCTTATTAGCTGTAAGGCGCGTAAGCTGTGTAAAGGCGCCAGTGCATCAGTGCGTGACTATGGAGGCCTTGATGGCTCGGAGACCTGTGGATCGCGCCTTAAAAACATTCAGCACGTTAGGGGTCTGCGCAAGAGCTGCAGCTTCCTCCGGAAAATTCGATTATTAATCGTGAGTGCTCCGGTAACGTTGCATACTCAACTGGGCTGCCCTTGGCCTCAAGCCAGCACAGTTCATTGACAGCTGTTTCTAGATCGTTTCATCACCGTTGACTAAACGCGGGCGTATCATTTCACCCCTGAGTCGTAAAGATTTTCTTCTGCAGCGGAAGCGCGTGGACTGGCAGCGTCTTTAATTTCAGCTGCTCCGTCAGTAGACAAGTCTGCAGTATTACGAATATTTGGTTCTTCAAATTCGCTGTCAGTGTGGGTGTCGTCACCAGTTGTTTATCGGTCGGTAGTGCTTGCTACAGTCGGGCTTTCGAAGATGTATGTTTTGCGCTCTGATGGAGATGAAAATGATTAACTGTCATTGGGTGAGGGGAGCTAGCTGTCTTCTTTGAAGGTGCTCTGTTTCTGTGGTACTGTACACGCTCGAATATGTCTTTAGAACCATTTGACCATTAGGGAAAGTCGCCCGCGAATTTTCGGCGACCATAACGTGGTTTTCGCCTATTGCACTCCGCGAAAGAGCTTCCGGGTGGTCGCTATAGCTGTCCGGTGATGACTGCAAAATTGCCGGAATATATATATATATATATATATATATATATATATATATATATATATATATATATATATATATATATATATATATATATATATACTGTCCCCAAGTGAAGCGTTGTGATATGTGCTCCACCGCAGAGGGCAGCGACACCAAGAAATCGGAGCATTTTTTCTTCGTCTTGCTTGAACGATAAGTATACTTAAAAGCCGGCTCTTGTTGAGTGCATTGAGCTTCGGCCTTCATACTTTGAAAAGGAAGCAAGCGTGCGTGTGTGTCGAGTGTCCCGTCGTCTTTCCCCTTCCGTTGACGCGTAGCTGCGAATTGCTTTTAACAATGGGTGCAGCAGATTTTCCTGCTAATTAAGCCGCAGTTGACTTTATGGTTCGCTTTAGTCGATCGCCCGAAAACGCCTTGACCGCAGTCACCGCTCTTTCCAGTCATATCAATATTCAATATTTTGGAAACTTGGACTGTTTTCTTGGCGGTCCTTCCGGGACCGAATTAATCGACAATCGGCTGCACGTTTCTATCTCGATTCATCTGCTTATGTATGCGTTCTCCGTGTTCACAGTTCATTGTTCTCCCTAACACGTCCCTGGGCGTACTCGCGGATGGTCGGGAGTTATTCACAGATAATGGCTGCGTTTGGGCGAGTTGGTTAGACATGTTAAACCTGGAAAGCGCAATAAAAACAACGTTGTTTTTATTGCGCTTTCCAGGTTTAACAGGTTTATTCACAGAAGGATTTAGTTTTGATCATCTTGCGGTCAAAAAAGGCAGATGTAAGTCCCTGTGGTCTTGTGTAAAAAACAGTGTGCACAGGTCAGTTTTTCTGTGGGATGCTGGGTTATATTAAAATGGGATCCATCCATCCGTTGATCTATCCCTTGACTATTGGCAGAAAATTTTTACCTATATTTTTGAACACAGCGAGCCGTTGTCTTCGACCATGATACAGCACTCAACTGCGTGCCTCCATATGGCCTCAGCACGCCCCTTAACACCCTACCGTGAGCAACCCGACACTTCCGGGGTTCTTCTGAAACGCCCCTTATGGTTGGCTTTCGTAACGCTTACCCCTCCCTCCCTTTGCCCTTAAAGAGGGTCGCGAATGCTTGAGGGCAGGAACGCAAGTGTGTGCTTGCGTGTGTGTGTGTGTGTGTGTGGGGGGGGGGGGAAGTATTGTCTTCTGACTGCCGTCAGCTTCACAACAAAGGTACAGGCATATACCGGGGGTTTCGTCGAAGATGCTCTGCGATTTTTTTTAAAAATAGGCTCTTTGAGTTAGAACAGCTCTTTTTTTTTTTTCGGCATAGCATTGTCAGCGGTGTAGCGCATCAATACAGCTAAGACGTGCCAACTAGTAGGGTGGTTAATTTGTATTCAGCAGTTAACTTTTCACGTATTGCTCCTAGTATCCTTATTTATTGAGTTGCGTGCGGCCCACCGTAAGTAATATTCATATCGGTTTTTAGAATTTCGAAAACGCATTTACCCTCGGCGCTGTGGCCCAACACATTTTGCTTATATCGCGCCAAAATAGTGCGCTTTCGAGAAGCTTTCAGGCAAAGCAATTCCTCCAGTACTTCGTCGAAGTAGCCAAATTTTGTTGGACCGCAGCGCGGAGGGTAACTACGTTATCGAAATTATAAAAGCTGATATGGATATTACTTATGGTGGGCTACACACCTATCAATAAATAAGGAGACTAACGGTAATAGCTGAAAAAAAAATTAGGTGTGATCAATTGGATTGGTGCGGAGGAAATGCGATGGAATTCTTCTTTCATTTTGCCAATCTATTCCGCTTTTGATTCTGTTCCAGTTCTGAGTCGATTGCCTTTCACTGCCCAGTCAATTGCAGTTCTGACTACGCAACTGCGCAAAATGTGTCGCATTGTTAGATCGCTGCGAGCCCTCATGCCACTACCGGCGCAGCGCTTCAGCGATGGGCCTCTGCACTGGCAGGTGGCTGATTCCAACGCAGCCGCCTCTCTTGCGAGACCCAAGTTTGCTCTTCCCGAGATATATGCGAGAAGGAGTATCTCCCGCAAGACTCATTTTTGCACAGATAATTATTCGGGAGGGCGCATATTTTGCACGTGGGTGTGCTGTTGTCCGAGTAATTTTCTTAGTAATTTTCGTTTTTTTTTTCTGAGTAATTCTGCGTCAGGCTTCTCCCTTCTCTCCCCTATAAGTGGAGAGGGGGACAGTTGACAGGTGGCAGGCGGAGAGAGGCAAAATGTAACCACCATCTAGCGGATGTAGGTATATATATATATATATATATATATATATATATATATATATATATATATATATATATATATATATATATAATATATACCGGGTGTTTTTTTTTTAGAAGGTCCAAAATTTTTAAAGAAAGGTAAATTTCTTTAGATATATTTTAACCCGGGGGCTATACAAGGGGTGAAGATCGGATGGATCCGGTAGAACATAAGCGGAATTGGGTTGACACCTGGTGGAAAAACAACTTCCTTCTAACGTTTCGGCCAGCGTCTGGTCTTCGGCACAGTGGCGCCCAATTCCGTTTATAAATGCGACAGCAATTTTCTTTTGCTCGCCAATCTGTCCTAATTCTGATTCCACTGCGCATGCGCTGTAGGTACCCGACTGGTCCGATCGATATGCGTTTACGTTAGCACGTCTCCGCTGTGCTTTAAAAAGGGCTGAATATGCGGCGTTGACTGTGCACGCATCAAACCCGCACGCATTTGCGAACGGAGTAGCTTTCTTTCAATTCTCTCCTATTTGGAGGCGCGGACAAAAGTAAACTGAGCATGCTATTAGACAGTTTGAGCGTAGGCGGACAGCCTTACGGCAATTACGGTAACGCGTTGCCGTTCGTTGCCAGGATAGCCACATTTGCCGTAGGGTAGCAGTTATACCGTCGTTGCCGTGTTCATCGTTCCTAAAGCTCTTCAATGCGTTCCAGCATTTTTCACGCGTTGCCTAATTGCAATTTCCAGCTACGTTATGTGCATGCTAGTAATGGAGGCTCGTGTGTTTTCTCATGGACAAACAATTGATCTTCATTCCCGACAGGGAAGGCGTGATTGCACACAGAACGGAATAACGTTCCCTGTTTACTTGTGTCCGCAGCTGTATACATGGCTTCCAGAATCGAACTTTCAACCAGCTGTACAGATGTGGCGGCTATAGCCTGAATTCTTTGCCTCGTTTTTTTTTCTTGTTTTTTTTTTTCTTCTGTCAGTGGAATTGAGAGAAACGTGCGCGAGCTGCGGTCAGCGCCGACGCTCTCTCCCCGCTCGGAAGAAATGTTTACTAACTGGGGGAACTCGGCTGATTACTGAATTTCTATTGGCAGGGCAATCGATTTACGTACCGCACTATAGCGGCCAACCTGAGTTTAAACGCGTGCATTATGCGCTTGCACGCTTGTCCGAATGCCGGCAAAGCCGTCTGGAAAGTGCCGCTGTGATACTTAGAAGTTTTGCTCTTTCGGGTACAGCTCTAAGTACGGTGCGCGCACACAGATATCCTGCAGTCGGGCAGTCCTATCAGCTTCTGTTTGTCGTTGAGTGCCAAATTGTCGCGGCTCCTGGCTCATATAGAAGCGGATAGGGCTGCCTGGGTGCAGGATATTTTGTGAGCGCACAAATAACTGCTCAAAAACTGGAGGCACAAAGGGACCTTTTACTTATCTTTTCCCTTCCACCACTTAATAGACGAGGCTTTTTCCGGCAAGGAATGATTTTAAGGTGTCTCCGGAGCGTTTACTTATCGTATACAACATGGCGGACCGCGGCGGAGGATGCGGAGTGTGTTGATTTCGCGACCAGTGATGAAGCATGATACGTGTGTGGATGGACGAAATCGTCGCCGCGAGTGTTCCGGGATTCTGAAAGCTACCGTGCCGGACAACGAGCGCGTACCGCAGCAGTCCACCGCTTTTTGACGTGTGTGCCGTGTTGCGTTTGCGCGTCGTCACCGAGTGACGCACGGAGCGAGCGTTCGGAGATCCGGCACTACTACCACGGTGCTACAGGTATGTACCGTGCCGCGACAGTGGCTGCCGGAGCCGCATACTTGTGTTTGAGGAGTGAGCACCGTTTCCGCCTCCCTACACCGTGCAAAGTACGTACGGCGGTTGCTTCATTCCGTAGCGGTTATATTTATATATATATGTATATGTATATATGTATATGTATATATGACAGAAGCCAACAGCCACAGAAACAAAGGGGCACAGGGGATTTTTAATTTATTTATTTTGTGGTGTTGATCAATTTGGAATATTACTGAATATGTTATCGCTTAAAGCTAATTGATTAGAAAAGCAGAAGAAAAAACAACCACATGCCGCCGGTGGGATCCGAACCCACGACCTCCGAATTACGCGTCCGGTGCTCTCTCTCTCTCTCTCTCTCTCTATATATATATATATATATATATATATATATATATATATATATATATATATACCACCGGCGGCATGTGGTTGTTTTTTCTTCTGCTTTTCTAATCAATTAGCTTTAAGCGATAACATATTCAGTAATATTCTAAATTGATCAACACCACAAAATGAATAAATAAATTAAAAATCCCTAACCCTTCGTTCTTCGGGCTGCGAGGGGTGATTTCGTGAGTGCCGATGAGTGAACGCTGCTGTTTGGTTGTCTTCTGGATGCTGGAACGTTGTTTTCACAAGTATATCGACGTTGTGGTGTGCGGGAAAGAGCTCGGATTTTTGAAGTGCCCATGTAAGTGAAAAGTTTACGGAGCAGGCAGTAATGAAAAGAAACGCGCGTTTTAAAAATGTTATCGAAACCGCGTGCCAGATGTCGAACCTAAGTGGCTTACCTAGGGGCCCCAACTGCCACATACGTTGCTTAGCCGGAGATTTCTTCGTGGATTTTTGCGCTCATGGTCAGCGACGCTGACGAAGACGCCGGCTTTTCTGCGACGCGACTAAAAGCTCTTCGAAGTAGCACAGCGACACTCGCCAGAGGTCTCTTACGGTATTGTGACAAGCATGTAAAGGCGTAACCTGCGTGTTTCTCTTTGTTAGTATCCATTGTGGTCATATATCGGTTGCCCTGGCAGTAAAAAAATAGTTGTCGGTCGGTACTGTTTCGTGTGTTCATTGCGATAGCGTCGGCGTCCTTCGCGCTGTAGCTACGGCATTCCATTGCCGCCTCACCAAGCAAACTGTGTTTTCCCCGCTCCGTCTTCAGTCTAGCCGCAGCTTGAGAAGCCGAGCTTCCGTGGGCTGCCGTGCAAAGCGAAACACCCGTCGCGTCTTTCGGAAGCAAACGTCGCCAGTGATGCGGCACGAGGCACGAACATCGGAAGGCTGTTTGGCTCCGGAAAGTGCCTTCGCCACCTCTGGGTGCTCGGGACTCTGCGAAGTTGCTCCCTGTACCGTGCTGTCCTCGCTCGCCCGTGTACGCGCGCTCCTTCCCAGCTGCGCGAGGCAGGCGGCTGTTCCTCCTCGCGTTCGTTGCGGCGCCGACCTCCGTTGCCCTGCATGCTGCAGCCGTCTGCTGCGCGGACGTCGGGCCTTGGCTGGGGGCGCTGCGCCTGCTCGCTGGCATTTGTGCACTCTAGCGGTTCCTCGCAGGGGGCGTCTTGGCTTCCTCGCCCCTTGTGCCGCCGCGTCAGCCCGTGGTCGACAGAATGTCACCGCCTCTGCTCGTGAGGGCTGCAGAGGGCGGCGGAGTACTCTCCTGGTTATGCCCAAGAAGTCATAGGGTGAAGGTGCGAAATGCGTCATTGGGCTTGTTTGCATGCTGTGTTAGACATGCCACGCTGGACATCCCCCCCCCCCCCCCCTTCCCATAAAAAAAAAGCTGAGTTTTGGTTTCGCAGTCCGAACTCATTCGTACAGTTAGTGTGCGTCCGTAGTTGCGTTCATGGGCGTCTTCGGTCAAATGTTTCCCTGCTTAGAAGTTTTTTGCTCGGGAATGCGCCGGCACGCTGTATACGTCTGACTGATCTATTTGGCCTCGCCGCCTTGGCTGCCGACGAATTCCCAAGCACCACTCGAAACGTTCTTCGTGCACGCGTCGAATGCCCCTGCGACCAATTCTAGCTAAATGTTCACGTTTCCCTCAGTGTTGTGTTCGAACTACAAGACATCCGAGCGTGCTGCTTTTCTTGTGGCTCAGTCTACTGCTGCCTCGGGAGGAACTTTAAAGAATATCTGTTTATGTGAAAGCCCGGGTAGTTGAATTCGTGGCATACGCGCGTGCACGCACACAGATGCTGTGTGGCGGCTGACACATTCACTCGTATCCTCACTTGGCCGTGTTCGTTGCAGCATTCGGCTCTTGGGCACGAGCCAAGAAGTTCAATTCCGGTGGAAGCAAAATGGAAAAACGCCCGCATTCAGAGATCTTGATGTACTTATGACAACCCGGAGCACTCCGAAGCTGAATGTTTCATAATCCGCGGTGTCAGTTTGTCAGGTGAAATTCCATCACCTTTGATGGACGTTGGAATGAAAATGCCTAGTAGCGCCGTGCCTGCCCGTCCGGCGCGCGCTGCGCTTTTATAACTGCCGAGCTCAGGACTGCCTCCTTTCGTGTGTGCTGTCGTGCTTCCGCCCACTGCCGCCGCGACGTCTCTGTGCATTCTGTACACATTTCCTCTCTCAGAAACGACTCGTCCCGATTTTCTTTCCTTTTTCTTTTGCGAATGCAAAGTAATGCGGGTCGGAGGAGAGGGGCAAATGCCCTTGGGAGGGCTCGGGTGCGATTCGCGCACGCGTCCTCTAATGCCTCTTCTGAAATGACTGAATCCGTGTGCCGGCGACGTTCCAGAAGCCTCATCCCTGAAGCGGACATCCTCCGACCCACGGGCCACTAATTGGCAGCGCGTGCCTGACCTTTGGAACAGCCTTTTTCGTGCATTTTGCGCCGCATCGCTCGCAATCTAAAAAAAAAAAAAAATCCAGCCCGTCGCGCGCTCTAACGCTGGCCGCCGCCGGCGCTGCTGCTGCTGCTGCTGCGCGAAGAGTCTCTCTTCCGAGCTTATGCGGGTGGAAGCACGCGCCCCCGATCGATAGCGTCAGCGAGCCGCGTTCGCGCGCGGCCTAGCTTTTAGCGCTGCGCCTTTTGTCATAACTCCACGCGAAGGAAGGAAGGCAAGAAGGGATGAAGAGCTGGGACAGGGCGCACGGGAAACGAGTCCCCCTCCCTTCTCCCCTGTTTCCTTTCCAGCTGGAGAGACGGCGTCCTTAATGGTTCGCATCGACTTGGGGTGCGCGCGCGTTCTCTGTCGTTCTTGGCACACAGTCTGGCGCAGCGGGGCTTCGCGAACCACTACGGTCGCGCCACGCCACGCCATCGCGATCACTTCATGCCGCCGAGGAGCCTTCTGTAATCGATGAGCGGCCAACACGAGCGTTTTGTGGCCGTACGGATGAGCGTGCTTTGTTTCGCGTCTGGCCATCTTTAGCTGTTCGACGACACATTAGTGAAATGTGTGGCGCAAAGCGCGGTTGATTATCCTAGATGCGCTCCTTCCTCGTGGTGTACGTATCCGCGCCGCTTCGGGAAAAAGAGCGAAAAGGCGATATATCCGTACGCCCCGCCTAGACAACGCCGTGCTCCGTCTGTCTTGTCTCTCGCCATCCCTGGGCTGCTGCCGGGCGCCTTGTGGACGTTGTGCTGCGCCATTTAAGCGAGCAGTGGCTGTTGCGAGTTTGTCGCCAAGTTGTGTCTAAAACGTACAATTTCTGACAGCCTGGCCCCAGCACATGTTCCGCTTATGTGTGGGTGCAACTTTTTCCACTTTTATAGCCTTTGTTTTCATCTCGCTTGTATTTCTGGTATGTGTGTCGATTTCGTTACTGTTCGTGTAAACCCTTTATCGTTCGTTTCACTCGTCTTCTCGCTTGGCAGCTGAAAAAGCTGTGCGGTCACGGCGTGAAAGGTGTCGTTGTTATAGCGACAGAAAAGGTCGGAAACGTGGAAACTAACGGATTCTTTTTTTTTTTTTTTTGCAGGCGCGAGTTAACGCGCCAGCTTCATTGCTGGAAAATCTCACGCAGACCAGTCGTTGCGCGTTGACAATTTTGAACACATCTGTGCATACTGGCGCACTCCAACTGGCATCCATAAATTCGGTTTCTGACTGCTGCATATACTCCATATGCTCTGTCATGACTAGGGCCCGGAACAATAGGTATTTGCCTAATGATGCCTATAAATGCCTAAACGGGGGATTTTTGCACTTACCTGCCTTTTTGTCATTTTTTAGGAAACACTGCCTATTCAACCGCGCTTGTTGCCTATAAATGCCTAAATCCGGCATTTCGGTCCTCGGTACCGTTTTTTTTTCAATTTTGAGACATCTGTCTAAGTATGGTGAAAGGCGCGGGTCTCGCCAAACGTTTTTTTTTTTTTTTTCGAAGTGTAACTGGTGCGCTGGCGCTACAAAAGAGGTTATATAACCTCCTTGGGTGCAACCCGACATCCGAACTGGCGCCGTCCAGCCGGGGACCATCGCCTCAACGCGCACAGGATTCGCACGCTCGCGCCCTCACCGCTCGTTCGTTGCTCGGTCGACCCTCGGCCGCCTAGCCCTCCGCAGAGAATGGTCTTTGCCTGCCGCTTCCAGAACACGCGACAATGACTTGAGCGGGCTCACAACCTTTGCTTCGTCAGCTCTCTTCATTTCATTTCGTGCTGACATGCCGGAAGAAGAGGCATCGAGAGGCGCTCGTTGCAGGCATGCCGTTGGTTTCGCAATTTAGAGATGTTTTTTCAACTGATGGAATGGTGCTTATTCTGCAAAGCTTGCGGAACTTCAGTATCAAGTGAGAAGCGATGCCATCTAGCGCATCACGTCGCTACCAGCAAGCATATTGCAAACCAGAAGCGAACTAAAGAGGGGACATCGCAGCTCCTACTGGTAGATGCTTTCAGCAGTTCGACAGCAAAGGAATCGTCATTTACCAAAGAGTTGTGTCAAGCATTCCTGGAGACAGATACTGCGTTGTGGAAACTAACCAACAATGATCATCGGATCTCTCTGGATAAGTACACCAAGCAGCGTGTTTCAGATGAATCAACGCTTCTTAAGAGATACGTGAAAGACTGCTACGAGGGTACTCTCGCGAAAATTAGAGATAAAATTGGGGACAACTTCATTTAGGTGGCAATCGACGAAACCACGGAAGCTATCGGACGGTATGTGGACAACTTCATCGTCGGAACATTGAGCCCAGAGAAAGCCGGATGAGCAATCCTGCTCAAAGCAGATGTTCTTGAAAAGGAGCCATTCGACGATAGCGCGTTTTTTTTACGTCTTCTCTAGAACTTCTACGGCCAGGAAATGTTCACTTTTGTTCGTCATGGATGGAGCATCCTACATGTGCAAGGCAGGAAAGGAACTGGCGCTTTTATACAACAAGATGGATCTGACCTGCGTTGTTTATGCAATGCATCTTGTCGCCTAATGTGTCCGGCTTTCTTCTCCCCAAGAGGACGCGTTAGTATCTAGCACAAAACACGTGTTCCTTAAATCTCCGTCAAGAATTGCTGTTTTCCGCGCCGCGGCACCAGACATTCCTCTGCCGCCAAAGCCTGCTTGACTCAATGGGAAACATGGATAAACACAGCAGAATACTATGCACGGCACTTTGAAGTCGTCAAATCTGTTTTTGAGGAAATCAAGGGTAACGTCGAGCGCTTGATCGAAGCAAGAGCTGTGTTCGAAGCGGCGAGTTTGGAAAGTGACCTGACATACATTAGTGCAAACTTCTCAACATTGACGGAAAGGATGACAGAGTTGGAAAAGGCTGGACTTTCAATAGAGGATTCATTGAAGGCAGTCGAAGAAGTACACGCAGCACTTAGGTGACTGGAAGGAAAGGGCGCTACTGCTTCTATGAAGATGCAACAATTGGGAGAGAAGAATAAAGGCCTAGAAACAATTTCCAAAATTAGAGACCTCCTACGCGGAGAGGATACGGCTACATCACCTGAAGGTCTGAGCCCCTATGACCTCTCATGTTTTAGGTTCGCACCACTAACTTCACGTGATGTAGAAAGAAGCTTTTCAAAGTACAAAGCTGTGCTTAGAGAAAACCGAAGGAGCTTGAAGTTCGAAAACCTGAAAATGAGCTTTATTGTGCCGTGCTTCAATTGAGGACTGCATACGCTCCGTGCATGACTTATAAAGCTTGTACTAATAAACAGTTTTATTAAAAGTGCCTATTTTGGCTTTATAACGCCTATTTCAATATTTTTTAGAGCCTAGATGCCTGCCTATTCCGGGGTTCTTTAGTGCCTAAATTTCCGGGCCCTAGTCATGACGCAACCGCCGTCGCTTTTGCGTTGCTTCGATGGCTCTGCGCACTGCCCAGCGAGAGGTCGCTGGTTGGATTCCCAGCCATACTGACATGTTTTGTTGGAGGTGAAGTGCAGAAGTTGCCTGTGGTCCCGGGGTTTTTATGTTGGCTCGTGAGAACACTTTTTCGTTTTTTTCTTCCTCTCTCTCTCTCTCTCTGCATTTCTGGGGCGCTTCACATTAACTTCATCGGATTTGGAGCTAATTCTGTTGCTGCAGACCCCGCAACAAAATGATCCACACCGGCGAGCGGCATCTGTGTTGTGCTTGCGAGGGATATCGCCTTGGAACATGTGTGCTGTTTGGACGGGGGCCGAGACATTTTCACCCCTCGGCCGACCGGTGGGCTCTTATCGGAGCCGCTTTCGCAGGGGACTGTTCGAGAAGGTACTTCCTTGCAAATAAGGGTAGGCGGTGTGCCTAAGGTCTATATTTTGCCCGGATGTGATAAGGGCAGAGTGTTGTTTGCAGTCCTATCCTGAGCACCTATAGTAGAAAACTTAAAAAGCAGCAGTTAACATTTGATCATGACCCGCCGGGTCTTGCATTACTGCACTTACCGCCACCGCGGTGGCTCACGGCTGCTGACCCAAAAGACGCGGGTTCGATCCCGGCCGCGGCGGCTAGAATTTCTTTGGAGGAGAAATTCTAGATACCCGTGTCCTGTGCGATGTTAGTGCACGTTAAAGAACCCCAGGTGGTCGAAATTTCCGGAGCCCTCCACTACGGCGTCCCTCATAGCCTTAGTCGCTTTGGGACGTTAAACCCCACAAAACCAAACTGCACTTACCAATGTCAGCAGCAAACAGAATCAGCTTTTTAGTGCTTGTCTATGTAAAAAAAATAATCAGTGGCAGAAAAATTTTATCTGATAGTTTTGTCTTGAAATATGCATCTTGTTCAGGTCACTAGAGCAGTTTTACGACGGTCTACTTTTTGTCGTGGAGGAATTCTGTGCGGCGGTCACGTATACGTAGGCGGAGCTTCGCTGCAGTTGCATCCGACTATAGGAGTAGTTTGTTTGCTAATTACCCGTAAGTAACGAACTGCCTTTACGGACAAGTTTACGAGGTGGGAAATAAACATCTTTTTTTAACCGCTTTTCAAACGCTCGCGGGGGAGGAGGTTATTAAAGAGTTAAAAGCAGGAGATACAAGTGCAGATGTTTCACGAGGAAATGAAGGACGCAGCGATTGCCTCATTTTCGGTGGACGCCTCAATTGCGCCGCGTGGAAAGGGATGAAGGAGGTAGCGAAGGGGGAAAGTGGCGCCGTGTTGTGTAGGGCTCTGTCTTAATTTCAACAATCGTGCACTGATATCGGCCAGCAGACGGGCATTTCTGCATTTCTCCTCCTTCAGAGTGCGGCCGCCGAGAACTTTACACCGGAAATATTGCAATTTAGAATGCGGTGATATCAGAGGCAACGCCGATTGAAGCGGTTTCCGCGGTGATACCATTCGTGGCGCGCGCCCTTTAGCAAGCTCTCTAATGAAGGTATACGCGCAGCGCTGGAGCGCCGCGAGATAGCACGTCGCTCGCTGCGAGGCGCGGCTGCCCGCACTCGGGAGCACCGTGGCAACAGCCGTGCAGCTGGTGGGCACTCGGCATCCGAGGTCAGGGCGCTCGTGCCTCTTCTGTTCGCTGGAAGGGAGAGAGGAAGGGACAAGTTTGTTTGTGCGGCAGTATATTCGCCTAAAATATGCAGGATATCATGCACCGGCGGTACGTGGAGGTCCATATAGCATCGGGGATAGGGTTAGGGACGAAAGGAACTCTGGAGAAGATGGAGTCAGGCCTTCATTCATTTTTCAAAGTTGTGCGTTTGAGGTTTTTTCTCGGGCACCGCATGCTGAGCACATTACTTCCATTGCTGGAACGTACAGTTTCATCCTGGAAATAGGGCATGCTGCAAAAAAAAAAAAAAAAAAATAAAAAATCCTGTGGAGTCACGTTGCGGTAGCGCCTACCTAGGTTATACGCAGCATGCGGGAGTCTCAGGTGGAGCAGATACGGTACTGACGGGACGCGGGTTCAAATCCGAGCGGATCATATTTAAATGTTGAGTGGTTCAACGTCGTAAGGTATGACATGTGACACGCGAGGGAAGAAGAGGTGCTGGTTGAGGGGAATGTATAGCCCCCCGAATTTTTAATAATATCGCGAGAGCGTTGACTGTCCGGTGCTGCTGCGCCGGGAGACAGGAGAAAGCATGACACGGCAAGGGCATTCCCACAGTTTATGCTGCTGCAGTGAGCGTAGTCTGCTAGGCTGTTCTGATTAGTGCGAAGTAACTCCTGCTCGGCCATCATCGGCTGCATGCACCAAAGAAGCTGCGACCAATTGTTTTATCCGCTGCGTATTGTGCGGGTGACATTTCAGGAGAGCACGCATTTGCGATGCGCAGCCTAGCATGCCCAAGAAACCATGCAGGTGCAATCGTGACTTAAGAAAAAATAATTGTACAGGACCCTGATAGCGGCGCATTAATTTAGTTAAAACAAACACTTTCGAGCTGTTACCCGCAAACGCAGCCGGGGCCTAGCGCCGTGCTTGGAACGTTACGCATTCGCACCAATCCAGACCCACAAACACGCTGCAGATAGAACACGAAAGAAGCGCTCTCAGAACTCGGCCATAAAACTTCCTTCGCGGGGGTTGCTTCGCACGAAGCAGAACAGCCGAGCAGACGACGCTCGCTCCAGCAGGATGATCAGTGCGCGTGCTCGTTCCCTCTCCCGATTTCCGCACAACGCCCCTTCCTCCGGTTATTGCCCTGCACCTGCGCAATGCCCCCCCCCCCCCCCCCCTGCTTTTACCCTGTGCCCCTGAACGATAGCGTCGTCCTATTCTATAAAAGTCCCTATCAGAGATTAGGGTCACCCTATTCTTAAGTCACTATCATCGAAAATCCGGAAGGCTGTACATTTAAAAACACACATGTGGAGAGGTCTGCGCCCAGTCGGCGAATGACACTGATGCTCTGCCAGTAACTTGCTTGGCGCGTGAGAAAGCGGGCAGTCCGGCTGTCGATTGTCAGCGCCATTTGCCGACAATTTTCTGGTTCGTTGGTTTTCTGCACCCACGGGTTCGACAAAAAAAAAAAAAACACTTAAGATATTTATTTATTCCTTCATTTTTCTGGGAAATTCCCCAAGGTGGAGCTGGTTCAGTGGAGGGAGTAAATCGCCCGTTAACATTCATGCGAGCGTAACTGTACAGCTACGGCGGAGCGCTGCACAGCTTTCGGACCCGGTGTGACTGCCTGTCCGAACCAGCCGGTCTACCAACTAAGCTAAGCAGAACGACTGGCAGATGGCACGGAGTGGAATTCAAGGGCGAAGATAATGAGAAAGCTGTGTAGCTTTCCTTTATAGCCTAACGTCGGAACTCGCGTGGATGCCAGTGGTTAAAAACAAAAACAAAACTTAAGCGAGAGGAAAAGATACTGAGCCTGGTTGAATCGAGCCTGCATGCCTCCATCCCGTTTCAAAGGGGCACTCATGGCATACATCCATCCATGATTACTTCCTTGATAAGGTATCTATATATGCAAAAAATGCTTACTTGCGTTAGGTGACTTCTCACCGCATATCTCTGCGTCCGTTCGATCCCGGCCGCGGCGGTCGAATTTCGATGGAGGCGAAATTCTAGAGGCCCGTGTACTGTGCGGTGTCAGTGCACGATAAAGAACCCCGGGTGGTAAAAATTTCCGGAGCCCTTCACTACGGCGTCGCCCATAGCCTGAGTCGCTTCGGGACGTTAAACCCCCATAAATCATAAACCAGTTCTCTGCGTCCATCCTCGTGCAAAGTCAGCACCGCATCATTGTAATGTTTCGACCGAGGTGTCAGTGGCGCTTCGTGTGTTCCAAAAGAGTTATCTGTTGGGCTAGTTTGTAGTCTCACATCGTATTCACTTCATTTAGCACAAAAGTCAGGACAGCAGAAAGAACCAGTGTTCATATTCTTTCTGTTGTCCTGACCTTGCGCTACATGAAATATGAGCTCCGTGATTTTGTTACTTTTTTTATTTTTTAAACGTCAGGATGGGTACTCCGGGCAAGTGCACGGTGCCAGGTGACTTCCCTCGATGTGATTCCTCTTTCTTTATGATCGCCCGGTTCGGTAACTTGATCGCCCCCCAGTCTGGCTCTCGGTGGCGCTCATGTTGGTTCCGTGGAGAAAAGTGGGAATGCGTCATCGTCCAGTCGCCTCCAGTCTCGAGCCCGACCGAGCAATGGCATCGGGCGCTCGCTTGCGCCTTAAGCAGGGAACACATGTCCGGCAACGCGTCCGGCGCGCCGCTCCGGTCGCCGCTTCCGAACTGCCGCACCACAGCAAGCAGGGACACACAAGGAGCGGTGAGCATCGCTGCGCCGCTCAACCCAAGCTCCGCCCACAACCGGCGTCGCACTTCGCCGCCGCGCAGCGGTGCCTGAGCGCTGCTTGGCTTGGTGTACAAATATTGCAAGAAAAGACGGCATCGCCTTGTTATCAGAAAGACTGTATGCTATACTCGAGCGGCGACAAAGCATGCCTGCTTATGTTGCGAGCTTTCGGCAACGGCACCGCTCGCGGGCGCTCCGGGCGACGAGCTCTGCTGCTGCCTGTCTGCCGTGGTCGTCGCTAGGCCTATAGCCTGCTACGCATCGAAGCGGCAGGGGCCGGCGCTTCGGAAGTCGCCTGCGCTATAATTCAAGGCCTATTCTTCACTCCGCTTTGCTGTCAACAGCATCATCACACAATAAAATAATAGTATGGTCAGTTTCCGTGGCGCCTTCAGCAGCGGCTAGCGGGCGCCAGTCGAGCCGGACCCCAGCGTCGGGCCAGCTAGCGGCAGCTGCGGGCGGTTCTCGCAACTAATTCGCTCGTACCACAGTTGTTACTTTTACCAGCAACTCGGTATTGGCCAATGAACCAGAAAAATTATATAATTTTCTCATTTCCCTATCCCAGGGTTTATTATTTACGTCAAGAACACTCATTAGCTCGTTTTTATGACGCCAGCAGACGCGATCCAGGCTGGTCGACCGGCAGGCTCGGCTTACTTCACGTTCGCACAAGAAAATACAGAACAGCCATGCTACCAGAAAGGATGCTTCCTAGATTCGAGCAACGACAGCATGCCTGTGCTAGAGTGGAGCTTTCGGCAACGACATCGCCTGCGGCAACGCCGGGCGACGAACTGCGCGCTAGTCCCCGACTGCCCTAGTCGTCGCTAGGCCTAGTCGTTTCGTATCGACGCCGCAGCCGCGGGCTCTTCGGGACTGGCCAGCGCTCAAAAAAGGTGCTACACTCGGCACCCCTTGTTCGTTCTCCCAAATCCGGGACTGTTTGAACGAAGACATGGTGTTCGGTGAAAACAGCGCTGTCAAACTAACCGTACAATTGAGCAGCCGACACACCGCTCACCACGGTACCTCTGTCGTGCTCACCTGTGACGTCGCGAACTCGACGTCATCGTGACGTTGGCGCTCTGCGCGCTCGCATTGGCTGCCGCTGCCCGCCGGAGCGGCGTGCCGGACATTCGCCGGACGCGGTGCACCGGACATATCTACGCGGTTTGACGCGTCCGGCGGTCGCCGGCTGGCCGGAGCGGCGCCGCCGGACGCGGCGAGCCGGACCGGATTCGGAGCGCCCGCCTGACATGTGTCCCCGCCTTTATCATATATCCTGTACGACGCATTGACTGGTCGTCGTCGCAGCTAATTATTCCACTCTACTCATGCGCCTTTACTGAATCATGCCCGGAAATTGGATCCGTGTGTTTTTTTCTGTTGTTGAAGTTAACTTCAGGCCCATATTGCCTGCCGGCGCTGTATAGAATAGATAAATGGCTTCGCACGCGCGATACCTGTGCCGTATCTCTGGCTGCAGCAGCGTTGGAGTTTATTCATGGCGGTGCGGGTAAAAGAACGGCTTAGCCGGGCAGTTATTTCCACTGTAATTACAGCGACAGCTGTTTACCGCCCGTTCCTGGGTTTCGTGCCGTCGTCGTCATCGTAGTAGTAGTAGTAGTAAGTAGCAGTAGCAGTAGTAGTAGTAGTAGTAGCAAGATTGGTAGTATTATTATTATTAGTAGTAGTAGTCATTATCGTGGGCGTTTACCTGTGGTTGCGTTGCCATGGGAACCGCTGTAGTGGTGCTTGCCGTGGAAGGAGGGCATGATGTGAGTAAAGGAATTCGTAACCAGTGGGTGGTTACTGCCGTAACCATCCGGAGTGTGGTTACCGTGCTAGTAGTAGGGTATGGCGAGAGCGGGGTTATCATCAAGTGGAGGATGGTTACCGTAGGAGTAGGGTATGGCGACAGCGTAAGAATGTGCAGCCGATGGGTGGTTACCATGGGAACCACCCGGAGAGTAGTTACCCTGGAAGGAGGGGGAGGGAATTACAGCTGAAGGAGAGGAGGGTTTGGCAAGAGTGTAGGAGTGTGTAAGCGGAGAGTGGTTACGACGGGAACTATCCAGAGAGTGGTTATTGTGTAAGAAGGAGGGAAAGAATGTCGAGAGCGGAGGCCTGTAGCACAGTCCATTTGCGGCAGCTGATGATAAACGCTCCGCCCGAGGAGAGGGTCACCGGTGACTCCGCGCGCATAGAGCGGCGGACTGCAGAGGGAAAAGCGATTATATGGTGGAAAACTAAAAAGAGCGCTCTATGACTGTACAGATATGAAGTAGCTATAATATTATCTACCTGTAGTCCGATACAACTGAAAAACGAAACGCCTTCCCCTCGTCAAAGGCCCCCCCCTTCCAGCCAGTGACGTCGGCCGATTCTCGTGAACCTGCCAGCCTGACAGTGCAAGGAGCGGCGTGACAACGTAGACCATGGAGGGTGGGGACAATCCCCTTTCATCTGCCATTCCCTGCATTGTCACACTAGCAGGCTCATGAGAAACGGCCGACGCCATTGGCTGGAAGGGGGTCCTTTTGTTGGGGGAAAACCGCTTTGTTTTTGAGTTGTGTCCGAGTATAAACATATCGTAAAATATAAATACCTTAACAGCCGCCGCGGCGGCTCAGTGGTTATGGCGCTCGGCTCCTGACCCGAAAGACGCGGGTTCGATCCCGGCCGCGGCGGCTAGAATTTCGATGGAGGCGAAATTCTAGAGGCCCGTGTACTGTGCGAGTCCTTCACTACGACGTCCCTCATAGCCTGAGACCGAAATTTCTGTAGCCCAGGCGGAAGGGGGCAATACAAAACTGAAGCAAATGCACGAAAGCACAGTGAAGAAAAATAATAAAGCAGCTCAAGAGGTCGCGACAGTTCACTCACACAAAAAAAATCTAACAGCGCCACATTGAATTAGTGGGACAAAAATACTGTTCCAGCAAATGCCTGAATTAAGCGACGGAGGACTGGAAAATGGCCACTGGAAGCGAGTTCCAATCCGAAACGTACCTCGCAGTCGCGGCAGCAACTTCGCATTTGACTGTGACACACTTGTTTCGGACGTATAATTTTGTGATGGTGAGGCCGTCTTCTTCTGTGGCGATTAACAAGGACGGGTAGAGCGACCGCACCGCGGCGTTGGCGTCGCTTGTCTTACCACAGTACGCGCTACGGATGTCCGCTAGCTCGCTCGGCTCTTGCGTGTCCGCGTGCCCGTGGCCGCGAACAACGCGATATTTCTCGAAGGCAGCGTTGTGGGCGCCTGCAACTGGCTACGCAACGCTGACTGATGGCACTTCTCTGACATTCGCTGACGCGTGGGTTGTCGTCGGATCGCTGTGTGCGCAGAAGGGCGGAGGATCGTGCTCGGGTCGAGCCGAGCATTGCGGGAGCCCCGTGGAGAAAAGGCTGGCGTTTGCTGAAATGGTTCGCGCGACTGCCTTTTCTCTCGTCACGACCATTATTCTGTCTTATTTTTCAATTCAGATTTTCTCCTGGATGCAGCAAACGTGATGCGAGAGTAGTTGGAGTGGTCAGTTTCTTGCACTTTTGTCTTATCGAACGTTCTGATTTTTCCACGAACGTATTTCCTGCTGCAGAAACGAAAGAATGGTGTGACCGCCGATTCCGTGCGATATTTTTCATTAAAAAGCCATGAGAGTTGAGACAGTGGGGTTTGTGCAGGTGGATTCTACAGCATGGCGGACATTATGTGACTAATAGCGCTCAATAATGAGCTGGTAATTGACTATGTGCATCAATAAGCTTTTTTATTTTTGACCTTAGGGGGCAAGATTATATCGCGAAATTGAAGGTGGTCAACATGTTAGGTGGGCCCAGCGTTTAAGTTTCTTAATTGCCAATATGGTTCGAAATATCCAGTCTAAAATACTCATTTGAATGCTCGTTAAGTTGGCTTTCCCGCTTTGGACACTTATAAATAAGATGGTGTCGCTCGCATTCCTAATGCAGCAAACACAAGCGTCATTCCTGCATTCTATGACATAGAAGCAGTTGACGAAATTTTAACGACGATACTGCGCGAAGCGACAGCGTTTTATAAATGAGCAATGCGGGAAAGCCTACTCGGTGAGCTTTCAAATGAGTATTTTCGGCCTTCGATATTTCTAAACAAATTGCCGATTAAGAAAATTTAAAAACTTGGCTCACCTTTTATGTTGACAACCTTCAATTTAGCATATAATCTTGCCCCCAAAATGTAAAACTAAAAAGTTGATTACTTAAATTTAATTAATAATTTAATTATCGAGCTATATTAAATACATAATGTAGGCCATGCTGTAGAATCCACCTGCACAAACGGCATTGTCGTATCTCGTGGCTTTTGAAAGAAATTATTACAGATAAAAAAAGCACCCGTGTGTGTGTGTGTGTGTGTGTGTGTGTGTGTGTGTGTGTGTGTGTGTGTGTGTGTGTGTGTGTGTGTGTGTGTGTGTGTCAACTAATGGCGGTATATATAAAAGAACACATTGAAGGTACTGCCAAAACGGTCCTACTTTTGTCTGTACTGGCAGCAGAGCCGAACTGGCACGGAAAACGGCGCGGGCGCAGGTTGCTTCTCACACATCGCGAACCGAACATTCCGGAGGGAGATGAATAAAATGCAGCCCTCGCGGTGGCTCAGTGGTTATGGTGCTCGGCTGCCTGCTGGCCCGAAAGACGCGGGTTCGTTCCCGGCCGCGTCGGTCGTATTTCGATGGAGGCGAATTGCTAGAAGCCCGTGCACTGTGCCGGTGTCAGTTCACGTTAAACAACCTCGGGTGACCGGAATTATCCGGAGCCCTCCACTACGGCGTCCCTCATAGCCTGAGTCGCTTTGGGACGTTAAACCCCATAAACTAAAACAAACGAAGAATAAGATGCATAAGAGAGAGAGAGAGTACGTGCAGGGCAGGTTGTACGGGTGGCCTCCCGCTTTGCTGTAGCTGGACAACGCCATTGAGAGTACTGATGAATTCGCGCTACAAGGAACATACACACGAAGACACAAACGGACGAAGCGCGCTTCGTCCGTTTGTGTTTCCGTGTGTATGTTCCTTGTAGCGCGAATTGATCAGTACGAAGCACCAACTAGCCCCCGCTCTTGCATTGTTAGCCATTGAGAGGGTGGGGAAGTGCACCGGGACGAAATGCCGCAAGTAGTTTAGGACCTCGCAACAGTATGGCGGCTGGCGGGGTACACGCAGGAGCCTCCTGCTGGCTCTGAAGACTCACTTGTCCCTGCAAGGAATAACATGTGCCAACAAGAGGAACGGAGACAGTGTGCAGCACCCAGAACAGAATGCGGAGAGCAGCCTCAGTAACCGATGCAGCTAGGACAGAGGCGACGACGGACCAACGCAAAGCCCTAGCTGTCGTGCGCGGCGCAGAAGGCGCGAAGCTTGCAGGTCTTTACCAAGTCGTGGATGAGAGCTATGTAATCGCGGCGCATTTGGCCGCACATGGGCCACACGGAACACGCTGTCACGTGGTATTTAAAAAAAAAAATTCGGGCTTTTGTGGCGCTCAACAACTGTCCAGTTCACACCTGAGCGCCTATATTAAATAAAAATTAATACTAATTAACAAAGTAGGCAGGTACTTTACTTAATTCAAGACAACCTTCACCTCATTTCAGTTCGAAAGAACGCTTTTTTCTTTTATTAAATAATGATCCATTTTTAGCTGGGCGTCCCTACTCGAACTCTACCCTGGTCTCCGCCCTCTGGTGAAGGCCAGCTTAGGCAACCGAATTCGAACCCGAGGCGCTATAACCCAGTCTTCCCCTCAGCTACAAATCCTCCCAATCACTCACGGGCTACTGCGGCTATTCGCGTTAGTTCGGTGGCAGTCATGCGTGGCATCCTCATTGTGTTAATCATTTCGCGAGCGCTGATAACTCGTCCTACCAATTGGGGATATATAAAAGGCTGTAATTTTGCATTCGTAATCATTGAACACATAATGCATCGTTCCAAACGCAGTGCAAAACAAGTTCAGTGCTACGTACGTAATTTTAATAAATCAGCAAGGCTTGCTTAACCTCGTTATTCTCGTGAGATTAGCTCTGCCTTCATCCGCATCTGACTGTCCCAAGCTCTCATTTGCTTACCTTGAAGACAAAACGTCAGACGAGTATGGCACACAGCCTTCATGAACGTCCCGGGAGGCAGTACCGGTAGCGGGTTCCCTACCCGATACCCGAAGTGCTTTCTGACATTATAGAAGGGTCATTGCTGTTGCTTGTTCATGGCGTCATCAGGAAGGTGCTTCGCTCCTGGCTGCGAAATAAATGTTCGAGAGTGTGGGTAGCCGTATGACCAACCGTATCGTGGTGGTAGGCGGCGCGGATGGGACGACTTTGGCGCACGTTACTTTCGAGAGAACAAAATAAACTAAAGAGAGAAAGAAGGAGACGGTGTCGCCGTTTTTCCAAGGCGTTTTATACGTTCGACAAACGATGATGTTCCGCTGCCAAAGTAGCGGTGTCCTCCCTCACGCATTTCTCACAACGCACTCCGCATGTGCCGAACGAGGAGTGGTCGAGTCACGTTGCGGGGCGATCTTTCGGAAGGGAAGCACGGGCGCCAAGGGCGGAGGGTAAGTGGCGCCCCAACAAGTGGCTCGAGCAAGTGGCCGCGGCGGCAGGTGCGCGCTCCATCTGGGCCGCCAGCCGGCGGCGTGCATGTCTTGCCCTGGAACCCCGCCAGAGCCTCTGCGGCGCCCCTCGTCTATGCTCTGCTGCTCACGGTCTCGGCGAAACGAGCACGGGATAAATAAACCCGGCCGAGCTCTCGCTGCTTGGCCGCGTGCTGGCGTGCCTCCGGCGATTAGGTTCCCGCACTTCTCGCTTTGGCGGAAAACGAGGGAAGAGGGCGGCAGAGAGAGAGAGACAGGGGAAAAGCGATGGTGCGCCGTGGTTGCGCCGAACAGCCTCGCGCGGTGTATTTTTACTCGCCTTTGAGCCGCGTTAACTGGATTAGTGGCCGCGTCAAGGATCAGTCGCTCTTGGCCCGAATTTCTTTTTTCGAGTGTATGTCCCTCGTGTCGTGCATGGTGACAGCGTGTAAGCTATAACTGAGGGTATGGTGTAACAGTTCTGTTATCTCAAAGTTCACTTCCTAACTGCTACCTAGCTGATGTGTTTAGTCGATGGGAGCAGCAGTGCATTGCTGCAGATGCTTTCACAGTGACGTCCTTCAGGTATATTTAACTTTGCAGCTGTTTCTTGGTACATACAAAGCACTATTATTTCTCGCCTATATTTCATTGCAGTGTAGGCTGTGCGCTTCGGAGAGGGGGGTATGTTTTCGAAGTGAAATGTGCATTTTCCAGCCTGGTCTGGTATCGTAGCAGAAACAGTGGAGGACTAGCGGTTGCTATCTGAAGAAGTGTTCCCATAGGAGAGCAGGGGTTGTAAGGGGAAGTTTATAAATCAGTCAGTTTTTGTGTGTGCATACCGGGGCACAGGGAACAGCACCCAGGCCACAAACGTTCTTGTCGATTTTATAGCCTTCTGCAGCTGCTTTGTAGCTCTTCTGTAGCTGCAGGTACGCACATCCGTACTTCCAGAGGAGGCAGTTTCGTACCATCACCTGCTAGACAACTGGTGCGCTTGACTTCAGTTATTTTGACATGGCTGGGCAGATCATAATTAGTTCAAATTATAGGATGCGTTAGGAATGTGCAGCAAATAAAACCCGAACTCGTTCGTAAGAGTAAATTTTCATTTTCTTAAATTTATTTATTTATTTTATTTATTTCTCAGGGCCACTGAACGTCAGATCTGGAGACTATATTGTCCAGTTTGCTTTATATAATTAGTTACAGCCCTGCTTTCCTACTAGAGATTTGGTTTCCGCGGGCTCTTGCACCATAACAGAGGCGTATAGATCCTTTTAGTGTTTCGGAGACGTATTAGCTTAAGCGTATGCTGGTTTACCAGACGCCTCATGCGCATGCGCAGTGACGTGGCCTGCCACTGCACATGCTCAGGAGGCTTCCGGTAAACTGGTATACGGGGTGTTTCACCTAAAAATTTACACAATTGTTAAAAATAGGCTTACTGAATTAGCAAAGTGCTTTTTTTGGCAAGGCATTGTCAAAGGGCGTTTTGCTCTTTTGTTGGCAGCTGGTATTTAACTGGCAAGACAAATACCCTAATGGATATATTTTTAGTGCAACGCAATCTGTGATATGTTTCTGCGATGCGCCATCTGCACATGTGCGCTTCTGAGAGGCGCCAACCATAGTTTCTTACCATTGACTAGAAGGAAAGCTGGCCGTGCTGCACTTCAGCCACCAAGTATGCGCTAGGCACGTCGGGAAGATCTGGTGGCTTGTTGCCTTCTATGAATTGGATTTTATGGTTGTTCAGTTTCGCTCTCATTGATGCTGTGTGCACTTTGTGGTGGTGTAGTTATCCAGCTATGCGGGCAGTTCATTCGAGATGTGAAGCATCTGAAGGCACTTGACTTGAAGCGAGCTGAACAATGTTTGTGTCTGTTGGGCGTGAAGTCCATTTGCCCCATCACTTGGAGCCATTTGCGCAGCAAGCTGGGTTTGTCCAACAGGAACCTATGAAAGATGAAAGCGGGGAACAAAGTTTTTTGTGAATTTAAAGCTCACCTGCCTGCTACTGTGACCACCCTGCGCATTTGTCCTAGGAGTCTAGGGGACACTTATCTTTCAGAAGTGCAAAGTGCTTCAACAAGCACCATGCACTTATGTTAACCATACTCATTGAGGATTGCATTTGCTTGATTTCAAAGTTTGGTTGTGGCCACCCATTGCATGCAGGAGTGACTTTCACTTCGTGAATTATTTCACAGAAATATACTTGTGTTGCTCTTGTCAGCATGAACACGGTCGTCTCTTACTTGTGGTAGGGCAGGTTTCCGCTTCCTAGTCCATATTTTTCTTCACAGAATCCGCAAGCGCAGCGCAGGGCATGATGAGAGCCAGGACTATGTGCGCATTAACAATTTTTTCATAGAAGAGTGAGGGTTTGCCTAAGTTTCTCATAGCATGCAATATGGTGTAAACCTGTAATAGCCGACGACACCAATGAAATATTTCTATTTTTCATGAAGCCATAATGGAAGCTCTTAAAGTTCATCATTGCGATGAATAAATCTCTGGTATTACTACTATATTAGGCATTAACAATTTTTTTGAAAGAATATTTGCTCTGAAAAGTGTGTCTGTTAAACTCAAAAAAACTTGTTTTGATGGTTAGTTATATTTGGCGACATGAAGAGAAAGCCCTCTCTCACCATGGGCAAATTTGGTGGTGTATGTTTACTGCTTTTCTGCTCATTTGTTGCAATTTACAATAATCTTCTATTATAGGACATTTTCATTGTAAAAAAATGCGTTTCTTTGTCGTATTTTTTTTTTTTTCAAAAATTTATACTTCTGCAGTTGTAGTTACATTTTAGGGCTAACACTAGCCAAGCAAATTAAGGTACCAGATTTTCCCGGCATTCTCACGGTGGATGAAGTGTTCATTAATATACCCACATAGACGGTGGCGCCAGCTCTTCCTCAACGTAATGTTTAGAAACTCTGTGGCATTGACTATTGCTAGCTGCGCATGCACAAATGGCTCTATGGTGGCCAGGTGCGGGCGCACACTTGTTACTGTGTAAGTGCAGTTTAATCTCCGCGCAAGCGGATAACAATAGTGGAACAAGCTTAGTGCTTTGCTGAAACTTTGTAGTGCCATGCATTCTGACATGTGCACTGCTGAAGATTCTTGTCCTTGTTGCCCCGCCGCGGTGGCTCAGTGGTTATGGCGCTCGGCTGCTGACCCGAAAGACGCGGGTTCGATCCCGGCCCCGGCGACTGAATTTTGATGAAAGTGAAATTCTAGAGGCCCGTGTACCGTGCGATGTCAGTGCACGTTAAAGAACCCCAGGTGGTCAAAATTTCCGGAGCTCTTCACTACGACGTCCCTCATAGCCTGAGTTGCTTTGGGACGTTAAACCCTAATAAACCAATAAACCAATCTTGTCCTTGTCATATTTTATATTTTTTATGATGCAGTTGACGAGAAAGAAGTAATGAGTTACTAGTTACCTCTGAGATCATTAGCGCTTGCGAACTTGATTTGTTGGGCAATGAAGATGGAATGAATATGCAGGAAAGAATTGGTGACACACTGACATAAAGTAATCACTGGGTCTTTCAAACTGTTACATTTTTATTCCTGATTATGAATGCAAAAAGTGTTCGAAACGACAAGGACGCTTAAAAAGATGGCCAAAGTGCACTTACTTCAAACTGTTTTTGATCGCATGAGAGTATTCATTATCTGTACTCTCGGTGTCTGTGCGGATTATTCTGTGTCCTAATCTCTTTTAGCATTTTTTTTTTGTCTGCAATGAGTAACCAACTTGTCAAAATCTTACCACTTCTCAAAAACAAGCTTAGTCAGAACTTATCCTTGATTGTGATTTCCCCACCATGGTTTTAAGAAGCACTAAAGGGGAACACTACATGCAACCACATTGGGAGATTGATGTCCCAAGATTGCTAATATGTCATTTTTGCCGAGAACAGAGAAGCCAGAAAATTTTATAAAGTTAAGTATTGTATTGACATAGCCTGCCAGAAATTTTGGTACCTGTGCGTGCTCAGCTTAATTCCTTGCCAGTCATTGGCTCATCACTTTCGTATGCAACACCGTTTCGATGGGAAGTACGATCAAAATTGGAAAGTGTCATGGCGAGTGCTGTTGAGGTATAAGAATGCAAAGTGCCACTTACTCTGGTCCTGTGCCATTGTCATTTCCTAATGAATATACATGTTCATGCTACGAAACACTAAAGTTGTAAAAGCTCATGTCACGCCATCTAAAAATGTGAGGGTGAGGTGAATAGCATGCAAAGTTGTTAGTTTAAGCATGGAACTTAAATTCTGTTTTGGGGTAAATGGAGCTGTTGTGCTGATTCTCATTTTCCTCTTATTCTTTTGTGCTTGGTGTTCCTGCGTAACCCCGTGAAGTTTGTTGTAACTCTTCTTCCGTTGTGATTGCTCTTTGCTTTAGGAGGTCGCGCCAAGCAGACTGTTGTCCTTGTTGCTGCACCCACTGGCAGAATGCAGGGCCAGGGCTTCCCCGACTCGCACACAACCACGACAACCACTACCACAACCAAGACTGCCTCATGGCTGGTGTTCGACCCGTCATATTTGCGCACCTTGCCGGGCATCCTGAAGGGAGCCCAAATCGTAAGCTGCTTTTAGCCTTGGTAGACGAAGGTTGTTGCAGTGTAATAAGAGAGTCATCTACTTTGTGCATGCAGCTGATGTAAGGAACAGTTTATCGAGTGATTGCACACTATTCAGCAATTGCACCTTTGGGATGCTATTTTCATGAACTGAATTATTTGGCTGCAGAAGCAAAGCACAAGCAGCATGAGCCGTTTGCCCACTGCTGCCTCTCTTCAGCTTTTTTACACATTTGACACTTGAGTTTTCTCTCCTGTTCACCCGGCAAATCAAGGCTTACAGTTTAGCTGCTTGGCAACAACGTGATGCATGGGAGCTTTCAGACTGTGCTCTCAACGTCATGCAGCTGTGCACTTTTGCCTCACTCAGCTAACAAGATGGCTGTGAGCAGCGCATAGGGCACGTGCAATGTGGCGAGCGGTAGCTCAAAACAGTAGAAGTCTGTCTGCTTCTTCTACTACTTCTAACACTACTTCTAACAGATGAGTGTGACTTTACGGCCTAGTTCCCTTGTTCTCTCAAACGGCCGCCCCCTCCTCGGTCTGACAGTCCATTGCTGTCATCGGTCATCCCTCTTCGGGAAGGATTCTTTCATGCTGTGAAGCGTGGGAAGCCGCTGCAGGCCGCAGTGTCCATGTGGCACCGTGCTTTTGTCCGATGTTCAACTGGTCACATGGCACGTTGCCAGCTGCAGGGTCATAACATGGCTGAGGTTTTCATGTGGTTGCAGTTTTTGGCAGATTAGATAACAGACAACGCATCCTACTTCATGGATAAGGCATTTGTGGGCATGTGTGCAGCCTTGGACGTGAAGCACTGCAAGAAACCCATAATTGTATGATGCAGCCTAGCTGGTACATCAAACCCTTGCTAGCAGCCTCTGCTCAGCGACACACAAGAAATGGGATGCCTACCTTCATGGGACAAGCTGTTCGCATTGCATGGCGAACTGTTTGACAAGTGCATGCCTGCTGTTTTCACATTTTGCAAAAAGCTGCCAAATACACTGGACTGTGTTCTGCGGATCAGCAGTGGTTGGATGTCACTTTGTTGCACACTTCTGTATCTGTGGTGCCTTTGATCATGCCTGCAAACATTGCAATGAAGACTGTTATAGCCACCATCCGGTCAGATAGAGGGTTGCGTTACCGAGTGGTAGATATCATTCTTGGCTATAACCACATTCTGAGTGACTGGTGCAAAGGTATGTCGTCCTCTGTGTTGGCTGAGAGGCAAGGATTGTACTGTACGGGACTTAAAGTGACATTTATGTAGAAGCTGATGGGCTCAATGAGGAGGCCTGCTGTCTTTCCAGTCCGTGTTTCATACCTCAAACCTTTCATTGCTAGAGACAGCAATTGGCATAAGGGAAGGCAGATCCCAAACTGGAGACAAACCAGATTAGGTTGCAGCTGGCTGCAGTCCCCATATGCACCAGTACAACCTACAGGAGTGCAGTTTGTCACCCTTTCCTTGCCGGCAGGTTTTCCACACATACCAGCAGACCCGAAAGATGCTGCTGACCCGAAATATGCAGTTTCGGGTGCTGACCCGAAAGATGCTGCTGACCCTAAAGATGCATGGCTGCTGACCCGAAAGATGCAGTTTCGATCCCGGTCGCGGAGGTCGAATTTTGATGGAGGCGGAATTCTAGAGGCTTGTGTACTGTGCGATGTCAGTGCACGTTGAAGAATGCCAGGTGGATGAAATTTCTGGAGCCCTTCACTACGGGATCCTTCATTGCCTCAGCCACTTTGGGACGTTAAGCCCCTGTAAACCATAAACCTTTCGAAGTGTTAATTGACCTTGCTTGTAGTTACTCTCCAGGAGCTAATACGTTGGTATTTCTGTGTTGGCCCTTCAGTTCTCTTGTTCGTGTATCATTCGTTGCTGATGGTACCTGCTTCTAAGCAGTATGGGAACTTAATGGGCCATAATTGTGTGTGGAGTGGGAAACAAAAGTTTTGACAACTTTCATTAGCAACCTCTTGATGCATATGTCAACAAGAACAGCCTTTTGTGATGAAAAATATTGTTTTCACCCTGTTTGTCATCAAACACAGTGTGCACATGTCTGTGCTTTGTGAACTTAAAAACCCCTAGATGCTGTGCGTTGAAAGCAAGAGCTCAGGAAAAGAAATAACTGCTCAGTAGCTAGATTTGGCTACAAAATACAGTGTGTAGCTAATATATATATTTATTTCATACTGAATTGTGGCTGTGAGTGCATTACAAGCCATAGAGCTAGATCAGATGAGCATGTTTTTCTGTAGGAAAGAATCAGAAGAGTTTTTTTATACGAGAATGCTTAGCAAATTATTCACGCCATTTGCAGAAACACTGTGCAAATTATTGGCATGCTGAGTGAAAACGTGCACCAGGTTACACATGCATATGTGTCCTAGCTCTTAACGTGTTTTGGCCTGTTCACTTCTTTGTAACAAAGCATGTCAACAGTCATGTTCTTTTTACAGATTATCAACTTGATTGGATTCATTTGCTCTCAACTTGACTACTATTTCCCGAGCACATCCAATTGGTACGGTTTTGTGTCGATGACTGCATTTTGGGTGACCCTGGTGCTCCTTTTCTTCTACCTTTGCCGCCTGATTGAGAGGGTGAAGTTCGTTCCCTGGATGCTCGCAGTAAGTATACACACGCCATAGGTTCTAGGTGAACTTGGGGCATCTTAATAATAGTATTGGTGTTGAAAGCAGTGTCTAAATTTCCTGAGATTAATATTGCTGCCTTCACTGAAAAAAGGTTGGCAAGTAGAAGATATCAGTGCACAGTGCAGCAATGTGGATTTGGCAGAAGTCCATGTTCAGCTTTCACATTCACTAACTTGTAGCAGTGGTTACAGTGACATGATATTTGTTCATGGTTAGCAGTACTGTAAGAGTATTAATGCAGTAGCATTAAAGGTCCCATTCACGAGAAGAGCCGGCGTCTCTCCATTCATGTAACGAAAAAGCTGGTGGCGGCCTACCACGGTGGGCAGGTGGCAACCTGCCCACTGGGTTGTGGGTAACCTACCCATCATGGCAATGAAATTTACAATAAAGTCAGTGCAATTGCCACCTGCATGCCCATCATGGCACTGCGCATCAGCTTATTGGTTGAGAGATGCAGTCTCCTGACAAACTGCCTGTGCAAAAATGAGCTTTGCACGAGCTTAGGAAGAGCAGCCTGGGTTGCACATGCCTCTCCGGTGGTTGTGTTTGAAACAGCCACCTGCTGGAGCAGTGCTGCATCGGTTAACATATCTATGAGTCTATGAAAAGTAGCGAGTATTTGCATGAAAGGGGTCTCTAATGCTATTGCACTATACTCATAAGGTTAGAATAAGTGTTGTCGAAGTTTTTTTTTTTTTGTGCAGCTAACTACTTCAGTTACTTTCTCATAATTTTAAGCTGGATATGAGTCAGTCTATGGTGCTCCTTGTGATACCTTATTACATTTTTACTTGAAGCAAATGGATATCTTTAGTGCTACCTGCACCTGGTGTTGCATAGACTACAGTATGAAAGACTGTGTCAGCTTCTGACGCATCAAAAAATTTTTGTGGTCTTGGTTTGCATCTCTTGGCTTCACAAGTCTTGTGATAACTCATCCTGATGTAGCAACAGCATTTTGCAAGAAATTCTTTGTTTTGCAAAACACGTATAGATTACACTGACATTCATTATTGGTGCACATGATGAATACAGTACAGCAGAAAGAGGTGGCTTGTGTAAATTTAATGCACTTATGAGGAGGACGTCAACAAGTTATCACATTTCACCTTGTGTAGCCATCATGTGCCGATCAACCATCCTGGTAAAGTCGCATTGCACTTATCATTATAAAAGAAAAATGTTATGGTTTCTTATGTTAACCGCACCCTTATGTAATACTCTTCAGAAAAGGAGGTGTCATAAGGAAATAAAAGTGAAGCGAGTTTTTCTATGTAGTATATGCATTTGCTTCCTTTTGCCAGTGAAGGTGGTAAATGTCGAAGTAAATGAAGGCAACCCATCTATTTTAGATGCAGGCATGCCATTGTCTTACCTCTTGCATTGCACGAAGATGTTAAAAAATTATGGCTTGCACTGGCCTTTGATGCTTCGCTGCTTATGTTTGTGCATTTCATTGCTTTAATCACTGCTTTTTTTTTTCCTCTTGCAGGAGTTTGTGTACTGTGGCGTTTGGGCAACCTTGTATTTTACAGCAGCCATAGCTGCAGCTGTTAAAGGCAGATATCAGGAATGCCTGGCTGCAGCTGCTGTAAGTAGATTCTATCTTGTATTGCACACACAGTTCTTTCTTGATCAGCAACCGTGACAAGTGACTAATTAGAGCAACTTTAGTGTCAACTGCGAAAGCCTCGGGTGTAAAAAATACCTGTGCACCTTTTCTGCTCTGTGATCTTTGTTTGCCATGAACTCCTTTCTTAATTTATAATTAATCTAACATCTAGCTTTGTACTGTGGTTTAGTTTAGTGCTGATTCTGACTAAGTGGAGCTTAGAAAATCAAGTAAATGTGTTTGCTAAACAAAACTTGAAATGGCACTGTATGACCTGAAATATATTGTGCTTCTTTGTATGCAGTGCATACCTCAGAGTTGGTCAAACGTTTAGGGGAATTCTCCAAGGTGGAGTAGATTTGTAATACGGGAGTAATTACTCATTGGCATCCGCCCAAGCGCAGCCATGCGGCTACAAAGGAAAGCTGTACAGCTTCCACTGAAACTTTGTAGTTAAAGAAAAATTCGTCCGAGGTTCGAACCCGAGACCACTGCTTCACCGGAGCAGTTGCCCTACCAATTGAGCTAATTGGGATGGCCAGCATATGGTAGGGTGAGAGCAAATTGACCAGTAATCTGACGTGGGAACAATGTTGGACAAATGTTTTAGGGGATTCCCCCAGGACGAGTAGATTTGTAATAAGGGAGCAATTGCTCATTGGCATCCACCCAGTATACCTCAGACTTAATCTTACATATGCCCCTGAAGTTGTTCACCATTTTGATCTGCTGTGTTGAGTTCACTGCAGGACACCGGTGCGTTCCAATAGTCTCTAACTAATTCTGTCTTGTAGAAGCTGGGGCCACTCGGTCATATCAAATTTTCTAACCTCATCACTTCTTGCTACTTACTGTATAGCAAGTCTTAACAGGTGGGACACTATGGACAGTAGTGAATATAACCATGTCCCATTGCAGTGGTTTATTTTTTTTTTTTTCATTGTTATCACACACTAATGTTGTGTTACACATGAACAACCATTCCATTCCAATTCCTTTGGAGTAGTCACTTATACTAGCAATTAGGTACTGCCATGAGTGAGGCAAACAGTGGATTCTATTACTATTTGTGTCACCATCTTCAAATCATTGGACCTCACACTGGAATGTGGCTCAAGCACTATCACTTTGAATGCTCCATGAGTATCCTGGTTGGTGGGGCCTGCAGAAAACTGGCAGCTGTCTACGTAAAGTACTGTACAGAAAATATGGTAGAAAACTTCTGTGACAAAACCCAAGGCAGTACTTCTGTAAAAAACCCAAGGCTATGATTTTTTGGTCACGTCATCAATTTTGACTTTCATACAGTTGCGCACAAATGGCTTTTAAGAAAAAAATAGTGTTGCTTTCAGACGATCAATTACTTTTCTGATTCGGCATAAACTATTTTAGGGAAAAATGTATGACAGGGTATAGCTTTTGTCCTTTATACTGCAAAATTGTAGCTGGCTATCATTGGCCGGTTTGTGAATTAGTAGTTCATTGATTCTTCTAGTGGCAGAAGGTTACTCCCAGGTAGGCTATAGCACTGCCACACAAAGCTTTTTCACTTTCATTCACACAACACAAATTGTTCTATACTTAAAAGTGACTGGAGTTTGTGGTGTACTACGCAGACACCTGTATGCGAGCACTCTTGTTATAAAGTTCCAGCTATGGCTCTGTGTTCAGTTGACTGTCCCAACTTATGTACAAGTTAACAGCAATCCATGGCTGTTGGATTGGTATGGAAAGGGTTCTCAAAAACACATGCATGACATGTGACATGGCCTGACCAAGACGAGGATAGTACTAAGAAGACGCAGGCAGCAGTGTCATTGACTTTATGGAGCTCTTGTGAAAGCAGGCTCTATTCACAGCAGAATATCATATTAAGAATACAAAAGGTCAATTTCGAGGAATTGATATTAAGAGTTGTCTTCAAATGCTCTTGTCACTTCATATTTTTTATTTGGTTTTATTGTCCTCGTACACCATAGCGTTTCTTTCTGTCAGACTTACCTGGCAGTGCAAGACACAACATAATTTGTTTTCCATGCAAGCGGGTCAGCTCACCACAAAGGTTTACTTGTCCTTGTAGATAGCAGTCAGCTGTTAACTTACATATGTCATTGTATCTGGACAGTAGTTGAGCAGTTCTAGTAACCATTAGTGTCACTGCCTTGATTGTTTAAAAAATTTCTTCTTTCATGCTTTGTAAACAAGAGAGTAGCAGTGTGGAGGGTTAATTAAAAATCTTATGGGTATAAATGTATACCAGGTGTTTCAGCAAATGCCTCCACTAATTTTTAAAGGTATGGCTTTTGAGGTATAAAATAGACTGTTGTGACATAGCAATACCAGTGATGGTGGACGTCGGAAGACTAGGTAACCAGATTACTGGTCAGTGATTGATCAGATTGTAATCATTAACTTTTAAATCTTACAGTTAGATGCCTGGTGCAATAGGGGATATTCAAAATTCTGCAAGTGTGCTTTACCACGTAACTATGTTGCCAAAAATAAGATGGCCGACTTCGCTATAAAGAAACTATATGGGCTACAGGACGGGCGCTAAAGGTGTGGATAGAATGTAAGAAACGTATTTTGGAAGAATCAAACAAAAAACTAGTCTTTCTTGCTTTGTTTTAGCAGCTGGAAACGCATGGTCAGCCATCTTGTTTTGGGCAACATTGTTATGCGGGAAAGCGCACTTGCGGAATTTTGAATATCCCCTATTGGTGATTTGTAGCTGGCCATTAGTAATAGCCAGATCCACTTTTAGAATTTCGAAACCATAATTAACCTTGGCACTAGGCCTCAAGAAATTTTGGCCATCTTGCACGCCGTTTGAGTACCGTGCGACTGCGGAGTGTGCACAACAGCGCATAACAGCTCATGTCACTCCGTGGTGCACATTTCACGTGACCTTTCGCGGTCCCGCCTGGGCTGGAGCAGCAAGCAATGGCGAGCACAGCAGCACAGGTGGGAGAGAGGTCGCATGGAACTTGAGTTCTTGGAACCTCTTCCCCTTCTTGAACCTCTTGAGTCCTTGAAGTATTTCTTCATTTGATTGAAGCAGCAAAATTTTTTTTCAATTGAAGCATTTGTTAAGGACCTTTGAATTGATGATATCATAGGCCGCCGCGGTGGCTCAGTGGTTATGGTGCTCGGCTGCTGAACCAAAAGACGCGGGTTCGATCCCGGCTGCTGCGGTTGAATTTCTTTGGAGGAGAAATTCTAGAGGCCCGTGTACTGTGCGATGTCAGTGCACGTTAAAGAACCCCAGGTGGTCGAAATTTCCGGAGCCCTTCACTACGGCGTCCTTCATAGCCTGAGTTGCTTTGGGACGTTAAACCCCATAAACCATAAACCATAACCATGATATCATAGCTGGAATGAAAAAAAGGAAGTGGACATGGGTAGTGCACAGTGCATGTTACATAGAGACCAGGCAACCGATGGTCCTTTAGGGTAACGAAGGGGATTCTAAGAGAAGCCAAATATAGCAGAGGGTGGCAGAGAGTCATATGGGCTTGTGAGGTTAGGAAGTTTGCAATGTTATGGTGGCCGCAGTTTTTGCAGGGCAGGGTTAATTGAAGTTCAGTGTGGGAGTCCTGTATCCTGCAATAGGCAGTTTGGTTTATGATGATGGGATGAGTTGATGCTGTTGTGATACTTTTCTTTAACCCTAATCTGGGACCTGCTTTGCACCTACTTTGAGTGTTTCACTATTCACTTGTGAAAGTAGCACATAATTTTTTTTTAAATTATGGAAATGGATAAATGGCAAAAAGCATGGAGGCATTTGTTTCTGCCGTTGTCACTGGTGCTTTCCAACTCAGGTATGTCTGGCCATGAGAATTGCTGCTGACTTGGAATGCACTGGTTGTTAACCATGCTGGCTGTTAACCACTGGCTGTTAGCATGGACTTCTGCTCAAATTCGTGTCTAAGATGTTAATTGCAGCTTCTTAAAGGATCAGAGTTTACTTGTTTATACAAGGTATTCTTGTCGACATTAAAGCAGTCCTAACAGTGCCTCTCTAATTTTGTCACGGTGAGTAAACAGCACAAAAATGTTTTGATAGCCTTTTTGATAGGGTAGCATGTTTTCATTTGCGATGGTCATGGGTACTGCTGAAAGGTCTGTAGTCCTGAATGTGGAAGATGACTACATCGGTGGAATAAGTGAAGTGAAACTAAAGCAGACTTTTTCACAAAATTTGCAAATTATTTATAGGAGTATATCTCGCAATTCATTCGCTTAGCAATACAATCACTTATCATGCACTTGCATACATTTCGGACAGCTACTGGTTTTCTTCTGTGATGTTTGTGGTACATGGCTGCTGTTAATTGTCAATCAGTCCGCTGCAAGCAAACTGCTGGTTCTAATAAATGTTTTCGCAAGATTTTTCAGTCAGAAATATTGAAATGAATCTGCCAATAGCAGCCATGTTTTCCACAGTACTGAAAGAGTTAACGGGTGATGTGCTCAAAAACTGCAAACAGTGCAGCTGGCTGACAGGTGACTCTGTCTTTACATGAACACTTTGCATTGGAAGTTTACAGTCCGTGTGTAATAGCAGAAAAGCGAAGCTTTCTTTATGGTCACAGTGTGCTGCCTAAGTATGAGACATGCATCCTAGGCCTTGGTGTGGGAACACTGTAGCATACATGTTGTTTTTCATTGCATGCCAATACTGTGTTAGAATTTTGGCCATTAGTGGTGCTTGTGGTGTATTAACACTTAATGCTGATATTAACAGTTGTCCACTGCCGGCTTGAACGCGACTCTGGGCCGCCGCTGCTCCGCGGAGTGCCTCTTGCGGGTGCCTAGGGCACCATTGCGCAGGCACAGTGAGAACCGTAGGAGATGCTCCAGCACTGTCATCAGCTACAGCACGTCCCAGCCTGTAGTAGCTGCTGCCGATGCACTGTAGCAGACTACAGAGTTGGAGCACCCACCTATGGCTCTCATTGTGCCTGCGCAACACTTCTCCAGGTGCCTGTGAGAGACACTCCACGGAACGGCAGCGGCGCGGAGCCATGTTCAGGCTGGAAGTGGTTGACCGGATGCATGCATGCCTGTGGGTAAGACATGGGAAAGAGGAGGTATGCTGCAACTGTGTTGGTCACTTAGCTAATAATGCATAGCATTGTGACAACCTCTGTTATCATATTATTATTCATTTTTTACTCTCTTTACCCCCTCAGTTCTTTGGCTTTGTGGCCATGATCCTGTATGGAGCGGATGCCTTCTTCAAGTACAAAGGCTGGAAGTCTGGAGAGCCTGCCCAGGGTGAGAGATCGGTGCCCAGTGCAGGGCTCGGAGCTTCAAACACGGTGTCGCCCACCAGCCCCAACTATCCCGCCTACTAACCATGCACGCTGCTAAGGCATGCACCCACACTGTGGCTAAGACCAGCCTGGTGAGTGTGGCACATTCCCCTGATCCCTTCTGATTCACCTCTTGTTGCTGCCACCATTGTGTAGGCTCACAGCGTTTTACTACTGACACGAGTGTGCGTTAACCTTTAGCACTGCTAGTACTGCACGTGTTGGTTAGAGCTCTTACAATTTCAGACAATTTCCTGTCTTTACTACTAATGTTCTTCCACGTTTGTGCATTATGAGATACTGCTATATTAAACACAAGTAGTAGCTTGTAAATTGCAGAAGTCCTCATTTGCGCATTCTCTTTGCCACTAGTATGTTTTGTATGAAGTTGATTAATGTAGAAAACTGTACTTAAAGAGTTCAAAGCTGACTTGAAGGAACACGTAAGTTTAACTTATACTTACCCTTGTTATTGCTGGTAGCATCAACAATGTGAATAATAATAATAATAATAATAATAATAATAATAATAATAATAATAATAATAATAATAATAATAAATTGATTTATTATTTCTATCTTCATGTAGAGAGTAAAATTCAATTTCAATTTATTTTGAATTTCTTTCACAGGAAATACAAACACTTTTTGGACCCATAGCCAACGGCTAGTTCGGGTCCAAGTACAGCACAATTGTGCTTGTACAATTGTGCAAGTAAGCACAATTGTGCTTGTGTGCGGCACAGGCAGCCGCAGGTTCAGGTGGCACTGCGACACAATGCATGAACTCTGTTATGCTATGAATAATTAAATGCAATCAATTTTTGCAACCAAACGGTGCAAAAACATTTCTTCTGCATGGAATGCTAAGAAAAGTACTCAGTATATTACAACGTAAACAAGAGGACTGCGAAATGGCTGGACTTTTCGTGAGCATGGGAAACTCAAAACATTTTCTGCAACATATAAACTTAAGTCACAATGAGATTGTGACTTAAGCTTATCATTACTATTCTGCTAATTTCTGTTAATAGAAGCCAAACTATCTAATCTCATATGTTAATAATGATTCTCCTACTGATCAATTGGTTTATACACTATTTGACTCAATTTAACATTCGTGCATGATTTTACGTGGTACAGTTGAGCAGCTACAAACCTTAACTTTTTACATACTGTTTTTTGACTGCTGTACTGTATGGAGGTGGAATGCCTGAGCTGTTCGTGCAGCTCTCCACGTGCAGTAGTACTGATCTTGACAAAAGTAGTTTATGTGGCCTGTGAAAACACATCAATTTTGTTTTAGAATTGTTAAAAAATATGCAATTTTCTTGAGTCATTCCTTTCAGTCTCTTTCAATTCTTTAAACCTTTTGTTTCCTGTCGCGATGATTTTTCAAGAGAAACTCTATCATGAGTGGATACGTGCTGAATAAATGGAATATTGATTATTTGGACATGCAGGAATGAAAGGCAATTCACCTTGTTGCCTGGTTAGATTGCTGCTAAGGAAATAGCTTCACAAATATGCGTTGTACGGGAAGCTATCCAGTTATGTCTTTTTGTGTAGTGTTTCAATTAATTTTCCACACTGGAAACTTAAGTGATTGCTATCTCTAGGCCTGAGGAGTACAATTTTAACACAAGCCTACACTATTTTGTACATGCATGCGTAGTATTTATGCTTGTTTGACTCCAAATGTTACATTAAGCTTCTACTTCACTAAAGATTGTGAACAAGCTATGGTTGAAGTGACTGCCTTGTCTGATCAGAGATATGTCGATGGTGTCAGGGAATTGGATGCTCTGTATTTACCTTAGTTTACCTTTCAGACCATTTTCAAAACTGCGATTTCATTTGATTAGGTGGGGAAGCATTTGTCGACTTGTGCAAGCTTGCTTGCATTGACAACCTTATTTTGTACTTTAGAGTTCTGAAAGAAGTGTGGGTGTGGCACGAACTCATGCTTGGATCGACTTATGTTTGTGTATGTGCCGACTCTTGCATTGCTCTTGAAGATGGGTGTAAAAAATGCTGCTTTAGGTTGTCTAGCTGTTGATGGCTAGACAAACTGATGCTCAAATTTGCTTGTAGGTGGCATTTGGTACCTAGCTTTGGTTAATGCCGCTCTTGACTGTAGTGCTTGCCTTGTTCTTTGCTGAATACAAATCAAGGTACACTACTGTCTGCGGCACTTCCACACTACTGTAGCAGAACTTCAGCCAGGAAAGTAATACCTTTGCCAGAAGGTCATGGGAACTGACAAGGCCTGCATAGTGGTCATTTTGCCCACCTAGCGACAAGCACTATTCTTGCTCATTGAGCTGCAAAATTTTGCTTTTTTGTTCTAAAGTGTCGCTTCCAATAATTGTGTATTTTCTATTTATTATAACAAAGCCAGGAAGTGCTCCACTCACATGTAGTATGAACCAAAACCTAGTATGAAATGCCTGCAAAATGTGAGTGCAGACTAGCCAGCAGTTCAGCCTCGAGGGAATTTATACTTTCTTTCAAAGGCAGTGCTAAAGTTGTCTAGTGCATCTGATACCACAGACACAAGCATTCATGAGGGCATTAATTGATGGGCGTTGTCTTCAGGTTGCATGAAAACTATAGAAAGCACAGTGCTGCAGGCACATTAAGTTAAATTAAATTGAATGTTTACTTTTTTCCGTTACTCAGACATAAAGCTACAAGGGTAGATTGAGAAGTACCGAAGGCCCATTAAAGCAAGGAAAAAAAAAAGAAGAGCAATGGTGCATGTGAATACTCACAGGCAAACTTATAGAGAGTGCAAAGTGCATAGTAAAGAACAGCAAAATTTGCGCTCATGAACTTAAGCGAATTAAAAATGAGGAAAGTAGTGAGGGACCAACTGCTGTCTAACAGTATGCAAGGCTTTGTTGCTTAATCCTAATGAAAAATAGTTACTCAAGGCAGTGCCGACCTAGGCAAGGAAAAGAGACAGCTGCATTAATGAAATTCAGTTTAAAGTCCTTCATGGGTGCTATAAAAATAGTTGGGTTACTAACCATACATTATAAATCATTATAGAATAAAGTGAACCAAAAGCTCTGGTTGATGTCCTCCTTCAAGGAACATCCCATTCTTGTTTGCTTCTGGGAAGAAGGGTTTTCCTTAGGCTTAAGTATAGCAAGAGCCTTCAGAAAGTCTGATGTGCATTATGGCAAGACTCTAAGGCAGTACTACTTGTGGCAGGCATACTAAGAATCCTACATTGTCGAAATAAACTTCTCGTATGAGCAGTGTAAAACGAACCAGTGATAAGTCTAATTGCCTTCTTTTGGAGCGAGTATATTTAAGTTTGTTTTAGATGCCGCGCCCCAAACAAGGTACGTGGTAGTAATTTATATATGATTGACATATCTCATGGTAAATTGTAAGCTTATGCTTCGGGGAAAATTTAGTTCAGCATCCAGAGAGGAAGCCTACGGATCTAGAAATCTTGCTTTCAATATGCATTACATGGCCAGACCATCTCATGCAAGAGTCTAAAGTGGCGCCCAACGATTTAAACTTGTCCACCATTTCAATAATCTTATTTTGTAGGTTTAGGTTATTGCATATCATAATATCGGCTAAGGGGCTGAAACAAGAAAGGCTTGGTCTTGGTATAGTTAAGTACCAAGCCATTAGCTCTGGACCATTTGTTGAGAGCACAAAGGATCAGATTTTCTCCATTCATCAGTTGCTCGACGGAGGAGCTCCTAAACAAAAACTTATGTTTTCAGCGTACCGAATACGTTTGTGATGTCGTGCGTATAGACATTTAGAGGAATGGACTGAGGAGGCTACCTTGCGGGATGCCACATTGTATTAAAAAGGAACCAGACTTGTAATAATTGACCGTGACAACCTGCTTACGCATACTTCAGTAAAACTGAGAAAGCTCAAGGGAAAGACCACAGGTGCCACAGCTTTCGAGTTGATAGAGCAGTATTTCATGCTTATGAAGGTTGAATGCTTTGGGAAATTAACAAAAATACTGGGCGTCAAGTTTTTAGCTTCATTATTCCCTAAAATAATTATCATTTGCAAGAGTAAAGCAGGTTCTATGGACTTGCTGTTTAGAAATCCATATTGATGGTCAGTAAGGAGTGTTTTGAAAATGACCCATTGATTCTCCTACTGAACGCTCCGCGTGTGCTACCTTGTACGATTATCAGCTGGATGCCCCACTCCAGCTGTAGTGTACATTGTGTTGTGCGCGCATGCTCTTATTCAGTTTTGATTATAAACATCACATGCGCCCGACCTGTATATATTTTATAGTGTAAATAGATTACTTGTACATTGTACCTCTCCCCCTCTATCCTTTCTACCGGTCCCCTCACCTCTTTCATTTCATTTCTCCAGTCTGCCTGCTATCCTTTATTCCCGCTGCCCCAGCTCAGGTGCTTTCCGTAGCGATGGCAGATGCCGGTTGGTAGTTGGCGCTCTTACTGTCCGTTTCTTTCTGTCTTCTTTTCCTGTGTGTGTGCCTTTTTGCGCCATTAAAATTTTTTACCATGAACCAACCAGCCCTGCATCAAATATTTTTTGCCGGGGCTAGCAAAAATCTTCCTTCCTTTTATTACCTTATTTTAAAATAAACCACTACTACTACTTTTCGAGTGCCTTCGAAAACACAGGGAGAATAGAAATTGGCCGATAATTTGTAAACTTGTTTTTATCACCTCCTTTCAAAATAACACACTTTTGCATGTTTCATTCCTGCAGGAAAAATACCGAAAATGCAGGAAAATAGTGAGCAATATATTAAAGTATAGTTTAGCTGTGGTGCTTCCAAATCTGCAACAAACTTGGTTTGCTTTGTCATCCATTAAAATCGATACAACTTGCTGATTTTTGGTTCATTATGACACTGAAAACTTCCTCACTGCCCTATAAATTCTCCAACCCTGTATATGTTAGGAAACCAAGGAAGGGTGAAGCACTATGTAACCTCAAGCTATATTGCATGTCACTGAGCTGGCGTTCTGTGGGAAAATGTCAGATGCCGCCAGTGAAGGGAACATGGCTACAATGGAATTTAGTAGTATCTTTCTTATTACGTTAGAACAAGAAAAGTAAGTTTCTCTTATCCAGTGTGCTGAAGCGTACTTACCAGCCAGTGTAAAACATTTACACTCAATTTTTTTTTTCATAGCACATACTGTGGGCCGTAGATCTACTGAAAAGGCAAAAGTTGAAGCTTTTAATCCTTTCGATTAAGGTACACCCTTAGTCAAGTCTTCAGGCTGCGTGGTTTGCTTTTGAACTCTGTAGTGAAGCTCTATGGCACCCTTCAAGACTACAGTGTCTTGAAAGGCAAGGACAGGGGTCCTTGCCTTACCCTAGAGATTTAGAGCTTCATGGTTACCATAAGAGTCCTGCTATTGAGCTGTAAAGAAAATCATATGGTCTGAAGACTTTTGACGGAAGCTGTATGTTCAAATCGCCATCTTTTTTCATGTACATGTGCCATCACATTCAGTATGACCTGCAACATATGAGGACCACTGGGAGCTAGATTTATAACAGTGCGTGTGCTTATCCTCTCCGGCACGGCATGGCTTGCTAAAGCTAAGATAGCAGTGGCCTTTTTATAGTGTTCCTCCTTGTTACTTCGGGAATGCTAACACAGTTTGCCTTCCTTAGTCTGCAACCAATGTTTCACGACTATAAAGAATACAAGGTAAAGCACTGAGGTTTATTCACAACAAATACAAACAGACTCACCAGAACAAGCTGCAATCTCCGGGCTTGAAATGCTATCAGCAAGGGCAAAATGCAGACGACTGAAGTTTGTCTATCAGCTGCTTAATAACACCTTAAGGTCAAATCATGAAAGTTTCTTTCACTTTCACATCAACGAGCATTAAGGAACTGGCATGCGTATATGTTAAGTCAATATCCATATCACAGTGACATATTCACGCTTTTTCTCTCTGCTAGCTAGCAACGAGAGAATGGAACCGCCTGGACACATCCATTGCTAACGTTGATTCATTTTCAATTTTTTATTCCGAACTAGATGGCACATTTTAAACACTAGTGATGTGGTTAGAAACAGTTTTTCATTTGACCTAATTCATGTTGTAGACAGTGTTTTGTGCCCTTATTAATGTTTTGAACTTGTATGTGTCTTTTTGAAAGTTACTTATGCAAATCTGTTAATGCAGTTTTCTGTGCTCTATGAAATGTCTAGGTTATTGTCGGCTTGCTGCTTTTTGAAATTTCCTCTTTTGCTAAATCTGATGGATGTAATGCCTACCTGCTAAAGTCTCAACCAGAGACTCGCAGTATTACAAACAAACAAACAAACAAACACAAACAAACAAACAAACACAAACAAACAAACATTGCAGTGGATTATTCTGCCTCTAAGCAAAATTTATCATGTCACCACAGTCGCATTTGAGGTCGTATTGCGTACAACTCTCATTTGGTGAAGTATATTTAGGCTGTCAGTTGCCGCTTACAGATATTTATTTTATAGATATTTATTACAGATATTTATTTTTTAGGTGTTCTGTGGTTGGAGAGACCTTCGAGCGGTTTAGACAGATTTATTTCAAAAGCATGTAAAAGAACTGTGAATTAGTTGTAGTACGTGAGGAAGTCGCAAAGTTGTGAACTGTTAAAATTCCCTCGTATTACTAGTAATTGATCAAAGGACAGGTGACTGCATGTGACAGGTGATGAAAGCTTGAAGGGATAGAGTTCACTAAAATTCACCAACGAAAGCAAACATTGTATAAAATCGTAGTACGCAAATTATGCAAAATATCAAGCATGTACTACATCAATGAAGTGACAGTTTAAGAGATGAATAGCGACTGATATTGTCTAGAAACAATTTAAAACGGATGCTTGGGTGAGTTGGTATGACATTTTCCTGAAGAACAGCGTGAACTTGGGCGAGGACGAGGACAGTGCCCGTCTATGTGTCTTCCTTCAGTCCTCGTCCAAGTTCGCGCTGTTCTTCACTAGAAACAATACAACAGGTATTAATAAAACGTACATATGCATAAAGTTTTGAAAGCGAAAACCTAAATTTTCAGAATTTGCAGTGAAACTTCCTCTTTGTGTGGTGTTTTCAAATTATTTCCGTGCATGGAGGGCTGTATTTTTCACGCGTATATTGCAGCCAAAAACAGGTTTCTCACTGCCAACTTTTGCCTCTTGGTGGCTGTGAACAGTGTATTTTCGCTGCTGTAGTTTGTAGTTGTGTAAATGAAGTCCTTGTTTAGCCTCTCTTCTAAGTTTCATCAGAACATACGCAATCTTAATAGAACCAAGTCTATTTGGAAGATTCTCAGGCAAAGCCCTACATTCCAGTGTCTGGCTCCTTCATCAGGGGTGTAGTGATGGGAGAGACTGGATTTAAAACACTGCCTTGCCTGCATGTACAGTGGGATTCTTGATCTCCTGGCTCCTGATCTTCACCCATTCATGCAGCTTAAGCGCATTGCTCAAGATTAGGAGCCAGGTGGTCTCAAAAATCCAGCTATGCACACTGGCAAGGCAGCAGGAAGCAGCCAAGCTGACCTCAAAGCATGGGATTGGTATTTATTCTATTTTGTTGGGTCCTCCACAAAACAGGCATACGAGGTCTGTTAGAAAAGTATCCGACCTTTGGCTGAAGAAAAAAAACTGGCATAACTGGAACATTGGAAACCTAATTACCCTCAAAGTAGTCTCCTTGGGACTCCACACACTTCTCCCAGTGGTGCTGCCATTCTTGGAAGCACTCTGAGAAGGCCCCTTTCGGAATGGAGTTTAGCTCTGCTGTCGTTGCAGCCATAATGTCCTCTCTTGTCTGAAATCGCGCTTCTTTCAATGGCCTCTTGATTTTGGAAAACAGCCAGAAGTCACAGGGGGCCATATCACGAGAGTAAGGAGTCTGCTGAACTACAGGAGTCTGGTTTTTCGCCAAAAAAGTGTGAATCAAGTGCGGGGAATGTGCAGGAGCATTGTCGTGATGGCACACAGCGGGAGTCAAAGAAAGCAGTCAGCATCACTTTCACGTTGCTGCGTACTTGGCAGGCCTTCTTTGGTCTTGGTGACTGAGAATGCTTCCACTGTGATGACTGGGATTTGTTTTCCGGGTCGTACCCGTACACCCGACGCCCGTCATGAGTGATTATGGTGTTCATGAGGTTGGGGTCACTGTTTGTGGAATCCAGCATGTCCTGTGAGACTTCAACACGAAGCTGCTTTTGCTCTACCTTGAGCAGCTGCTGCACGAGTTTCGCCGCAACTCTCTTCATGGCCAAATCTTTGGTGATAATGGAATGTGCAGAAAAAGTGCTGATTTCCACCTCTTCCGCAATTTCTCGGATAGTCACATGACAGTCCCGCATCATCACAGCGTTCACTTCGGCAATGACCTGATCATTTCGGCATGATGATGGCCGACCGGAGCGTGGCTTGCTCTTCACCAATGTGCGGCCATCTTTAAACTGGTTGTACCACTCCTTAATCTCTGTGCTGCTCATAGCATCGTCACCAAAAGCCGTCTGAATATTCCGAATGGTTTCCAATTGGCTGTCGCCCAGTTTCTCGCAAAATTTGATGCAGTAGCGCTGCTCCAGTTGCTGCGTCATTTTCCTTGCAATAAAAAAACCGACGAGAGCACTGTGCATTACCTCACTCAAACGCTGCATCCCTGCGACTGACGCTATTGGCAGGCAGGAAAAAATTCGCGCATGCGCACGAAGGTTCAAGGTAGGCTGATGCAAGCGCGCTTGTTTCATATCCATCAAGTGTTCGGAAAAAAAAATAAGGTCAGATACTTTTCTAACAGACCTCGTATTTTTGTTGTGCTTCTTTCATGCAAGATCTCTTGGTACAGGGAAGCGTTAGAATTTCCCAAAGCTGATTGAGCAGCTCAAAGGAGGTCTCCCTTGAGTTCCTGAATCAGCTTTTGGAAGTCCTTCAACTAGCTTCCTTTTCTTCCTGGGCAACTGGTGTCATCTTTATCAGAAAAAACGCATGCGACAAATGACGCTTTAGTCATCAAAAAAAAAAAAGGGGGGGGCCAGCTTCTGTCACCATTTCACTGACTTGCCTTGAAATCCATAGCTGCTGCCTTAGTTGTGGTCAGCTTCTCATTGCCATTGTTCTCTATTGCATCCTCTTCACTGCCTCTATAGGAACTTTACAGAAGGTGAAAACCCTTTTGCTGACAGGAACAGAATTCTGTTCTTTGTAGCAGTCATCACCACATTATTGAAGCAGCTGACATCTTTCCTAATACGGCTGGAATCATGCCCATATTTTTCTGCCCTGCATCTGTGTATGAAGCCCCATGGTCATATTGGTTTGTGGCTTCACTCGTGTAAAATAAAAAACGGGGCTACAATTGACAACACCTTTGAAAGAATTTCTCTTGAAAGAGAAGGAAGAGAAATTTCATTTAAAGAAAAGAGACCGAGGGTAAATGCATCGTATGTCTTGTCAGGGGATGCTCAGCCATTGGAAAGAAAGGCAGGTCTGTGCTGTTGGACATTGCTTAGCACATGCTCGTAAAGAGCTCGTTGTTGTGCAGTGGGAGAAAAAGTACATTGTCTTTTATTTGAAAGCAGGTGTACATCCTAATGCTGTTTCACAGTACAGTATATTTGCAGTGATGAAGCAACATTTAAGCCACATTTTATGTTGAGATGTTTATTAACCAGATCTTCTTTCTTGCAGAGTAAAGGAGTGGTGCCAAGAGGAACCCAGTGAGTCTTGCATTCAACACTGAAACGGCCACCAGGGTGTCAGTGACGGGAGGCAGCTGCTGCAATGGAAAAACCAAAAGAGTGAAGAAGCGAGTGGCACTCGTCATATCTTTGTTCAGTTCTTCTGTGTGAACATTTCTTTTCATGTGCTCATGTCTGTTTGTAAGTTTTCTAAGAGTTTTGTGCCAGGAGAGAAAATTAAGTGGATTGTCTGCAACTTTTCGGGGTGTGTATTGCTAGGTGTGAATCCCCTGCTGTTCTTAATAGCTACTTGGTGATTCCTTGCGTGAAGATCTTGGTTTTCGTGAGCAAACAGAGCAATTTTGGAAGGTTTTTATCTATTTTTTTCTTCCTTCTAATGAAAAAGTGCTGACATGCATAGCTGCGCACCTCTGCTCGTGAAAGATAAGTACCAAAGTATAATTTTATTTCTGCCGCAGGGCATTGTGTAATGCTTATTTAAAGCCTTGCGTTCAGGAAGAAAGGTCGTATTTAGCACCAATGTGGGAAGCTGCCTTTTTTGGGTGCAAGGAAGCACTTCTATTTTTTTATATGATCATGTGTGAATTGCCGCTTCGTGCACACTTTTTTAGCGCCAGTACAACAGAAAATTATCTCTGGAGTTGATTGTTATATGTTTAAAAGATATAGACTTAATGCTTAAACAAAGCATCATTCTCCAAGGTTGCATTGCTTGGTGGGCAAAAAGTCTGGCATCAAATATTTTAGTCTGCACTTGGGTAATTTTCTTCCTGTGGTTTCATAATGGGCAGCACACGTGGAGATTGACATAAGGCATACTTATTTTGTCAGGTAGTAGACTGCCTTGATGGGAAAACGAGAGCTAGTGGCATCGCAAATTTCAAGCTCTGCTCGGTTGTTGTCCATTTCTTGTTTCTATTGCAAAGGTGCTGTGCAGTCCTGGTACAATGGTATCCATCTAATTAGCCTTCGTTCTGTGTGTTGCACACGTGCTACTACCAGCCGGAGCTGAGCCTGCAGAGTTGCAGCTTCAGGCGTTTCACTATGTTTGCACTGTTGTTTATTTAACCTTGTTCAGCCCTGTAGCAAGCATGGCCTTGAATCGACTTGTTCAGTCCTCCACTCTGGCGCTCTCATGTAGTACAAAAGCATCAGCTCAAGTTTTTGCCATTGCACCGAGTGTCCTCCTTGTAAGCTGTCCATGTGGACAGTACGTCACTGTTTTCACTGCTTTACACTGTTGCACAATTTTTCTTTCTTTATTTTTTGAGAGACCTAGATGTTATTGGAAGTATGCATACATAACCTGCATGCTGATTGAGCACACAGTCGCTGATACATTGCTTCGTTTCAGTGCTGTATTCCTCTTGTGGAAATTATTTGCACCGTGTAGTTTCCGTGTAGTTTGTGCTGTGCCTGCAGTGTCATTGTAGTGTTATCTTTGTCTTATAGGTGTATTGTTACCCTTGCCTTTCTTTTTTCATCGAAATGAAACTGCACTTCGTGCATCCACTCTGTGTCAGTTTCTAAGGCCTGCCTCCTGCAGGGCACTTTGCAGCTTAACACATGCTGCGTTCTATGTACAAATGGCCACCACTGACGGCACAACACAGAAATTCTGAAGTAGGCCTTGAACTTGATTTTTGTTATTGTGCAACTTGCAACGTATAGTCTGTTATTTCTCTAAACAGATATAGCAGTGAAAAATTACACCATGTGGCAGAGCAGTTGCATCCAATTTTTATGGTCCTCCCATTATTGCAGTGTTTTCCAGCCTGTGTTCCTTTGTTAACTTGTCAGGATTGTAGGACGTGGTCACTTGAACTAGACTACTTTTTATTCCTTTTAGTTATCTGCACACATTTTTTATCAGTTTATTCAAGAGTGGAAAATGGAGATTACAGCTTATCTAGTTTAGTGTGTACAAATTAATCCTGCCACTGTCCTGAAGCTTTATGACATATGAGGCTTGTTTTTGTACTTTCCTGCAGCTGATTTCTTTCCTTGATAGTGTTTCTTATCCTATGGTTGCACAGGGGGTTTTGCAGCTAAGGCTTGGTTTTGATATTACCATTGCGCAACCTTATGAACTGTTTTGTGCCCTGCCAAGGCGTCCTGCTAAATTCTTGCTCTTCCTGTTGTGTGCAGACGCCTTGAGCATGTTGGTTGTTGACTGAATTGTGCCATAACACATTTAGCACCCCACAACTCGACTGGATTGTTCGAGAAAGGGTGAACACAAACTAGCCACATAAGTGGCAGGGTCAGGGTGGGGTTAATTTCATGTGACTCGTGTCTAGGAAACGTTTTGTTTGGAATACTGCAGAGCTGAATCTCTCGCTGAACAACCTGCTCTCTCATTTGCACTTGTTCCCAAACTGCACAGTCATCTGCCTTCCTTATGGCCTGTTGTAGTTGTGTCAGGCCTGCAAGCAACGCACATACCAAACCCGCTTTGTCTGTGTTAGATCAGAGCATTTATCATTTATTGTTGTCAAGACATGTGGATGACAACTGTGTATACATCCGAAGGTATCTGGAATGGTCAGGAGGTTGAAGGGATGTTCACATATAAGTAGTTTTTTCTGGTAAAGGCGTTGTCATGTGTAAACCACTGCCAAATGAGTGGGAATGTGTTTGTGCGTGTGTGTGTGTGTGTGCATGCTTGGACGCAATGTTGGAGAAAGAAGCCACATTACTTGGGGAATCTAAGGTAACATCGAAGATATTGCCAGTCACCTGCTTTTCCACATGCTCTTTAAAGGGGTCCCGAAACACCTTTTTTTTTTTTTGTCCAAACTTTAAAAAATCTACTGAATGTGAAGATTTCACAACCGCTTATGAAAGCTACCGCCACAATTTTGCAAAGGCAATTTGTGTCAGTGGAGTTATCAACAGTAAAAGAAAATTCTTTGTCAGTGCATCTAAGATTTTTCATCTCCTCTTGCCATTCCTGTTAGGTTACAAGTAGCACTCTGAGATGTTTGCGGTGTCTAACCCAATAGACACACTATGTGCTGCATATTTTTTTTTTTGTTCTCTTGCACATGTTAACTGGTGACTGCTGATATAGGCTAGCAGCTTGCTTTGTCTGCTTTGCCCACTTTCAGTGCTGCTCTGCTCCCATTGGCACCTGCTGCTCACGATGCTGAGGGAATCTAGCTAACAGCTGCCACCTGTCCACCATGATGTGTAAGAAGCAGAAATGACTTTTACGATACATGTGGGACCGATTGAAGCTTGAAGTCTAGCAGCATCGCCAAACCAGTGCATTTCACCAAGACTGATTCTGGTGTACCAAATTTGCTGCGGATCCAGAGCAGCTGCACTTAACAGCAAGCAATCTTTGATGCAGTATTTGTGGCCCTCTACTATGTGTAAGGCATCTGTAATCAGCTCAAATTTTCATAAGCTCACAATTGAGTGGTTGGGTTTATTTACCATTTTTCAAAGAGTGCTTCTGGACCCCTTTAATGCAGTTTTTCATTGCCAAAGGAATAGGCTTACATTTATGCTCCCCATTTGTGAGCTTGTTGCACAGTGTGCTCTTGCATGGTTGCAATTCTCTCGATCAGCTTATTTTACTCCATGTTGTATGTGTATATTCAACATGTATCAAATCTAATTACTGCAAGAAAAATATTCGAACATGCATAGAGTTTCATGCTTTTTGGTTGCTTTTTTTGTTCTTAAGTACTAGGCTGGCTTGCATAAACAACCTTAGTAGCACGAATTATTGTTGGAATGCTGCCATGACATGGCCTTTTAAAGGTACATTACCATGGCTAGTGTCTACCATAGGCCTTGATTCCACAACATACACATGGCAATGAATTATTAGAAAATTGCTTGAAAATTAGGTCTTCCTCATTCAGGCATCCTAGGAACAGTTTTGCAGCCTATGCGCAATTTTAGAACCTGTGTACACTGTTCATAAAAATTAAGTGTCAATGCAGGATTGGACCTGCTGTTTGAGTATGAGCATTAAAAAAAAATTCCAAGAGGTTTTTGTTTCGCTGAAGCTTACTGGTGCAGAAATGCATTCTGGTAACATGTTTTGCGAGGCTGTGCAGTGTTTTACAGAACACTGCGCTTCACGTGAATACTGTGGGAGGTTGCACTCATCATGGAAAGCAAAGTTCTCAGTTTGCACCACCTGCACAGTAGCATGCACAGTAGCATCCACAGCAGGCGCCAGTAAAGAATTGCTGCGTTAGTAACAATTATTTATTTATTTCACTTTGCCACCCGTCCTTTCTCTTTTTCTTTCACTGAACTTAAACTTGCAAAGCAGAGGGTATTGCATAAAAATTTGGCTGCATGCAGGCACCTGCATGTTGTCCTTCTGTGGCTGTGTTAGCTGCCACTAGAGTCTCTGGATAAGTTTTCGGAGTAATGTATTCCTTTTCCCCACACCACCTATGCTTGGAAAAGACGTGGCTGCCTTGGCCTAATGTCACCACAACAAAAAAACGCAATAATTTGCAGGGACTTTTCATGGAAAGGCGGGCTTCCAAAGCCTCTGGGCTTTCCTCTTAGACCCCAAAGTGTGCATGGTGTTGCTTCAGTGAGTTACGAAAATTGTTTCCCATCTATTCTGAGTGTCCATTCACATTATCTCTGAAGTTAGCTGTGCTAACTATGCAAAAGTTTAATTTTTAATTTTTCACTTATAATAACGACGTTGGGAGGGTGCACACACAGGGAGCTACGGATGAGATTGCAGTGCTGGGAACGTCTGTCAGGGGCAGCTATGAAGCTTAGGAATCCGGTAGTGGGGAGGAGGATCGTGGTGCTCTGAAAATTTTTCCAGCGACTCTAGCTGCCACAGTGATCCTGTGCAATCTTTCAGATTGTTTGGTGCACACTTTGCAGATGGCAGCTCTATGCCTTCAATGCACAGTTTTGAACATGGAGCATTTGACATCTCCAGTGTTGCTCATTATCTGTTCCACAGGTCCTGTCAAAATGAGCAATGGCTCTGGTTGAAATCCGGACACTTTTTTTTCTTCCGTGAAAATTGTGAGATGGAGGCCAAGAATTCATTTTTCCGTTCAGATTCTAAGAAATACCAGCAGACAACAGAGACTATGTTGCAGCACTTTTACAGTGCATATAGTGCTCATCATTCTTTGATTCAAGCAAATGCTCTGCACACATGCTTATATAAATAGCCTACCAAATAGTGCCACCACTGGAGGATTGAGAGTGAGAGACATTATCTAGAAGAATTTTGGTTATGTTAATACAATTTCTGGGCTAAACAAATGGATAGATTTCCCTAAAAGTTCCATTAGTTCATGTACAGTTATGACTTGTTAATATGGACACTGGTTTGTAAGCAAAACTGCCTGTAGTAATGAATTGTAACGAGAACCAAAAAATAAAGAAAAATACTTTAATTGATTGAGGTCTACTTATGTGCATAACCATATGCAGTGAAGTGGAATATATGCAGAATTTTTGAGCTTCAAGAGCACTATCCCAGCTATTACTATTTTAAAAAATTCATCAAAGTTTTAAGCATCTAGTGGTGCAGGAGACGTCGCATGATGTCTCTCCTACTATGATTATTTGCATGCCACAAACCACCAGTACATGTCTGTGCCCAGTTGACAGACAGTGGCCGAGCACGACTTTCAGTGTAGCAGAAGCCACAAAGAGAACTTCCTTTGCTGTTGTCTCTATTTGTCACCAGTAGACAGGTCTCTGTTTTTAGGCACTATCGCAATGCGTGCAGGATACTCGGGCGCTTTGTTTCAGGAGCTTCGTTTCTGTATCAAGTGTCACTACGGCAGAGCTATTTCTGGCTGCAGTCTCAAGGCTAATAGTCTGTAGCCAGCGACCACCTCCCCAGTAAGCTTACTTCACAGCCATTCATGCAATATGGCAAATAGAAAGGCATGACTACTGGTCACCTTTGCACTATCTATAAAGCATGGAACCTCAAGACAAAAAAAAGAAAAACAAACGGGCACCTACACTTTCATACTGCTTTTGGCTGGTGTCCTGCACTCAGATGACTGTAAAGAAAACATCTGGTTGAGGTATTAGGCTCATTGCTGTTCATATTAACATGACAGTAATACATGGGTCGCAATTATCTCTGTGCATTTTCACCCTGTTCATTGTTTGCACAGCGAGTTTTAAAATTAATGAGGTATGAATACATTGAAAAAATTTGGTCCTTAGAAAAACTGCCCACAATTCAAGTCTATAATAGTAACGAGAGTCACATTAACGATGTAAGTCTGTATGTGTTTACTCTACAGCAAAAACAAAGCCTGTGACATAGCGCTGAAAATATGGTGTACTGAAGAAATTGCGTGTTACTGAAGTTTGCTATATGCTGCACAGCTTTGCACATTTTCTTGCATGTTATTAAAATGTTAGTGAATGTTGCAGATGTTAAATCTAGGTCACCTTTGCACAAATTATTGCTATGTGTCTAAACATTCTGCAGTATCTAATGAGTTCACACTGCAGCATTACTTTGGCAACAGTTCGTGCTACTAGGGAAACAATACCGTTTGTTTGAGCTGTTAAAAGGACCCTTGCTTGATTTTATACATGGTGTCCCTGGGGGCGTAGCCAGAGGGGAAGGGTGAGCTCTTCAGGCGCCAACCCTTATACCCCTTTCAAAATGTGGTGGATTCCACACAAAAAGCACTTCTCCTCAAGTCGTCTACCTTGCCCCTTCCCCTGTGTACACATATTACCTCTCCCTCTGCCGTCAGAAAGAAAAGGGAAAAATGTTGGCTACGTCGCTGGTGTCCCTGAAAATTTTATTTCAGCAACGTCGCAATTGGTGTTCAAAGTTATGCTAGCTAATATGATGTTCAGTTTAGAAAAAAAAAAAAAACTTTGTCTTGGTGTATTGCCTTTTCATAATTTTAAAGGTAAGACTGCTTTGCCCCTTTTTTTTGCTTTGCTTTGTCTTCATATAAGTCTTGGTTTGAAATCAAAAAAGGCAGGTGTAATAGGTGCGATGGTTGTGTACCTTTTAAGCTCACTGGATAGTGCTACGATCCTGGAAAAGAAAATGCCAGGTATGGTCGACTGTGCTGCAGTCTGTCGTCCCTCGTGCTTCGCTTTTTTCCGGGTTGTCGATCCATCGATCAAGCCTATCCATCCATACATGCATACACATATATACATATATGTGGTTTTGACATATAAACTCTGTTTATCGCTTCACTGTTGTTGTCAGAGTTTTTTCGTTTGTGTCACATCTGCTTTGTTTTGTCATCATAGCTGTGGTCACACTTGTAGCACGTAAATGTTGCAGAAGCATCTGATCTGCGTTGTGTACATGTTTCAAAAGCACTTGTATAGAACAATGTTGTACTGAATGATTCTCAACTAACGATAGAACACAGCATATTTGAAAATGGCTTTTGTTGTCATGTGTTATTTGTTCTCGCATAGCACAGTCAGTCGCACACCTTCTTCTTTCTTGCTTCCATTAAAGCATTTCTAATGGACTGGATGGCATGCATAACTCAATTGCCTAATTTCCACTTCTCGGTAAAGTCAGTCATATGCTGCCCAGTGTTATCCTGAGAAAACTAGGCTTTTAAAAACCTATTGCTCCAACGCACTGCTTCTAAGGAGGTACATTCAAGGGCATGTTAGATGACAGCAAATAAAAATTGAGTAAAGTTTGACTATCGATCTCATGTGAACCTGAAACGTGTTTGTGCAAACACGCTTTTGCACATTTCACCTTGTTCACATAGAGTTGCTGCATGTAGAGAACTGTACAGTACTGATTGTTATTTACTGCAGTGCAATCTACTGTCAGCGCGCACCACAGTTGTATTACCTGCTGCTCACCTCAAGTGTGGCATTTCCATTTGCTTTATTCTCTTCATTCAACCATGTTTCAACGTATATGATATAGATGCAGTGGCTGCTTGATGTCAGCAGGCCTTGATTTAAATAGCATTGCCTTGCAGGTACTTGGAGCATAGGCCTGGAGTTTCTTTGAAGAGTGAAGTACTGGCCAGAAACTTGTTGCAATAAAAGTGCGTCGGCAAAGTGCTGTTACTTGAACGCAGTATGTAACGTGACAAGTTTGTCTAAACTCATTCCCGTTGCCTTCATGAGGAAGCTGTAGATGCCGTATGCACGTGCTTATTTGGGCTGCAGGCTAAGGTCCTGCAGGGACCTTGCTGTGGGCGACAAAGAAAATAACTCTGCAGGAACGTCCTTCCTTTGAATTGAACGCCAAATTTTTGGATGTTTTTTTTTTTTTTTTTTAGGAATAGTGCGCCAGACAATAGTATAATGAGTCACGACACTGAATTCACCTATTCCAGCTAAATAATCAATTTTTTTTGTGCTGTTTCATTTTCAACAGCCCAACGTCGGCTGTCATGTCACAGACGAGCTGGGGTCACTTGAGTCAAACAAAAGCCGATAGAGGGAACCTGCGCAGGAGTTTCCCCGCCTACCACTGGCGGCCACCACTGCACTCTGTGGTAGGACGAAGGCAGCTACCATGGCTAGAAGTGTGGAAGGGCACCCTAAAAAGCTCCAAAACCATTGGCATACCACAGCGTTTGCGAGTGCCTTATTGAAACTTTTGTGATTTTACATGGTAATTATTTCATAGCACGCAACCTCGATATGGTGTTTTGGATAACTTAATGGTATTCACTGATGACAGAGAGGATGAGGGAAGGCAGGGGTGTTAAGTGCGTTCCAGTTGGCTGCCCTGCGCCTGGGAAGAGGGATGAGGGGATTGAAATTAGAAGAGGGAAGGGGCGAGAAGCAGAGTTTAATTTTGCACTCAAGTCAAGCGTTCTCCGGTAGCAAAACAGTGCCTTGTAGGCTTTGAGGGCTATGATGAGAGTGTTTTCTACTTGCTTCGTCGTGGCTGTGTGAATAAAAGTGGCTACAGAGACTGATTGCGGCAGTTGGGCGAGTAAGGCGAATCCGCATGCGGCTCATTTGATCATTGCTTTGTTGTGCAAGCTTTAATTTGCTGCATGCACTGTTGCTTCGCCTGGCGTGGCGCATGTAAAGTATAACATGTTCACTCACTGTGCAGACCAGACGGCAAACTGTGCAAGCCAGTGGCCGACGCACGAAGGAGCAAGTATTTAGTCGATAATACCAAGTGACTTAGTGCACCAACCAGCATCTATTGACAGTTTTCCCCGCATCATGCATACCAGTGCAAGGCTTCCATAGTGACTCCTTACGGATGGTTGAGGACGTAAGGAAGCTCTACATTCTAAAAACAATTCATCGGGAAGGAGTTGCTTGCTGTATACAGGTGCTAAAATCTCCATCACTTCAACAGCACTCGGAGCACTTTTGTTTCTCAGTGTTAGTACTTAACTGTTAGTACTTGGTTTCGTACGCAGCACGAAAACTTTGTGTAGTATTTGTTTTGGGATACATGCTAATCTTCACTGATTATATAGTGTTAGTCATTTTACATAGAACCCAAACAAGCGTCTGCGTAGACAACCTGGGGATTTCTGTGATGGCGCTGATGTAGACTTTGACGTCTTGCAGTCCTTCCCACGAAACACAAAAAGTGCTAATAGAAATCTAAAAGTCATCTACACCCAGACGTTTTGATAAGTATAGCTAAAATTTTATATAGCCATCCGAAGTTCTGAAGGCGTCCTGTAGCCTATTAAGATTTTTTACCGCATTAAAGCTTGTGCACGATGTTGGTGGGAAGACAATGTCAGCCGTTTTACACAATAGCAACCAATATTTTTCATATTAAGCCACAATTCTTCTGACAGCAAATTTATTGAACTGCATTCTGCGTTGTGTGGAGGCATCGGCTGTAATGTGTTTTCATTAAAATAGGGCAACCATTTAAAGAATGCCTTTTCACAATAAGTTAAGCCACTAGTACTTCGCACGCAAGCCTTTTTCGTCGATTACTGCTTGACACCGCCAAAGCACGGAGCCATGCAGGAAGCTGTCACTGAACGTCTAGTCTGTGTTTTCCCACTCTTGCAGCTGTTGGTCAACTCTCTGCTCGGCGATGATGACTTGTCCCTCGGACGATGCGCGATGCTCATTCAAAAGATGTTCAATAGAAATAATCTCAGCAGACCGACTTTTGGCCACTCTATAATGTCTACCGTCCACATCTGATTTTCACAAGTGTAGAAGAGTGCTTCGGGTCGTAATTCTGTTTACTTATCCAGATCTCGGATTCTTGCATGCCTATGGAAGCACAACCTTTTCAAGAATGTCCTGATAAACCTTTTCGCTCATATGGTGCTTTGAATTCTATCAAGGAGACAACCTCCACGAGCGGAGAATGAGTCCCGTGCTGTTACTTATTCTTATTTCCGCCCAATTCCCTCCATTGCTAATTCCACAAGTCCTGACCCGAATTCAGAATTTGAACTTGGGCATGTGAAATCATAGCTGACTGCTCTCCTTAGACTGGCAGGGAAGGAAGGATTTCCCAGCAATGATCCAGGGGCCTAATCCCGAGCTTCCACGGCGCCTGAGTCCAGTTGCGATTGCTTCGGAACCTCCTCATTAGCGCCTCTTCGTGCACCCTTTGAAGAATCTAGGGGAATGTCATTGCTCGGACAAGGTAGTTCCTTTCAGAAATATGCTCATATCATCGGCATAAATTACAAATTTAGAGGTATTGTCAATTTTCACGACATCATTAATATACAAGTTGAATAACAAAGGACCTAATATGCTACCTTGCGGAACGCCTGCTTGGATAGATTTTATTTCAGATACCACACCATTTACGGCTAATTGTAGCTATGACAAGCCGTTCGTAAACTGCGATGTGGCGCATATTTGTTCCTTTCACCTGCTCAACTACGCGTCCGTAGCATCCAGCGTCTTTAAGTCAATATGTAGGACGGTTTTCGGTACAGATATAAACCGCCGCGCAAAGGCGAGGCGGTGGTCTCGCCTTTGTCTAGAGTTTTTTAAGCTCGCTGAGAAGATCGAAAATTCAAACCTCCTCTGAATCTATATCTCTTCCAAGCTTGCGAGAGCGTTGACTGCGCTGTTCTGAAATCCAGTGGAAGCTGATGGTTTTTCATCCCATAATTGTGGCCGTGGATAATTGTCATTTCAGCAGTATTAATGACGTTATGTTAACCTTGCACTCCACCCACTGCTTATAAAATTATGCAGTAATACATATAACCACAGAATATGTCACTTGAAAACGACAGCAATTTTATAATATTTAGGCCAAGCGAAAAATCAGCGCAATGTGAAGCGCCCATGAAAGGACAAAAATGAAAAGCGGGCTGGAGACAAATAGTTATGCTTCCAGCGATTTCTGGAGCTAGAAGAGGGCATATACTCAGGGCATATCATACTCAGAAATAGCAAGTAGGTCTTAGATTTGTGGTATTTGAGATTTATAAAAAAATGCAAATATCATATCTGTGTTCACAGCTCTCAGTCTAAGCATCTCATTTTCCCGAGCTTGGGGAGCAGCATGTGAGCTTACCGGTGTTCGGCAAACAAAAATTGGTTTTTGAGGAAAGGAAATGGCGTAGTATCTGTCTCGCATATCTTGGTGGACACGTGAGCCGCGCCGTAAGGGGCGGGAGGAAGGATGAAAGAAGAAAGAGGTGCCGTAGTGGAAGTCTCCGGGATAATTTCGACCACCTGAGGATCTTTAATATGCACTGACATCGTCCAGCACACGGGCGCCTTTTGTGTTCCGCCTCTATTACTATTACTGCGCAGAATAAAATCCCCTACAATCTGACCTCTAGTGTGGGTTTTTGCACTTCTCCAAAACCCAGAATGTGCATTTCCAACTACTACGTAAAAGAGCTCTGGTAGCTGCTCTCGTAAGTCATGAAGGATTTCTTTGAGATGTGGCTCAAGGTATACAGAACACGCTGCAGTGGTTTTGTATGTAAGCAGAGCGGCTGCTACTCCACCTGATCTAAGTTCCACTTCACGCGTCGCGACCCCATCTCACACCCTGATGACAATGTCGCCCGAAAGACTGCTCGCCTGCTTTCGGCGGCAAACTTCATATTGTTCATATTTTGTAAGCATGTTCGTGTGCTGGGACAAATTTGTTTCCTGTATGCACAAAGCAGCAGGGAAGAGTGGTGTCAAGAGTTCTTTTACATCGCTTAACTTAGTGCACTATGAATGCCATCTTACATATATAAAATGGAAGAAACTAGAAAAAAATTAAGGCCTCGTGAGTCTGAGCCTCAGTTTTGATTCTCCATATACGTTCTTTCTATCTGCCGGCACATGAAGTTTCGCAGCAAAGCATCGGTTTTACAGGTTGAAATTTATTCCCTCACATCATTGTCCAAATCAAAAAGTCAGATCCGTATTATTACATCCTATGTGGTTAAATACCCTTCACACTCAATGCCAACCAATGGGGTCCGAGGCTCAGCCCCAGGGGCGGCACCGCCTGCCCCCGGACAATGTTCCTTCTTTCCATCGGAGGTGGCCTCGAATCATCATCCGACACACACCCTCGCCACTCGGATGACACCGTAGCGCAGTTGGTCCTCATCTGCGCGTTCTCCAACTCTCGGAAGAGTTCGTCTTGCCGTCGCTGCTGTCATCGCTGCCGGCCCCGCTGCCGTCTCCATCAAGGTCGGGCGCGAACCTTCGCTTATCGCACCCGCACAAGGATGTGAGTGCTGAAGTTCACGGATTTTCACTGCATGGCGCAACCCGGCCGGGAGTAGCACAGCCACCAAACCAGCGACCTTCACGCATGAGACTCGATCCGCGCCCCCGTCCGGCACACGAAGGGGTTACCGAACTGCGCGACACCAGCGCTAATCCCTTTAGGCTCCGGCGACGGCTCGCCACTGTGCACTTGCCGCAGCACGTGCAGATGGCTTGTGACTATTTCGCTGCGCCAAGGCAGGCGGCTCTTCTCGTGCAGTGCCGTCCGGGCAATCGCACTTCTCCGAACACTGCTGCTGCTTCGCTCTCACAAGCGCGTCTCGCCGCCACGCCTTCTGCTGACCAGCCGTACCCGAGGGCCTGACGTTCTTCCACTGACGTTCTTCCACTGACGTTCTTACTGACGTTCTTCTGGCATTCTTCCATTGTGCCGAGGCTGGCTTGGGGAAGCAGCTCATTTCCGATGCTGAGGTGAACTTGCGGTAGGCGTCGAGCGTAACAGCCTGCCTCCCCCCCCCCTTTTTTTTGACGATCCAAGGAGTCCCGCCGTCCGTCCGACGTCGACGGCCCTTGACTATCTTGGCTGACATCCATCGTCTCTTTAGAGGCGCTGGAGGACCACACAGAAGGCACACGTACATTCGAGTTAGACCCCGCTCTGTGGGAAGAGGTCTTGAGGCTTGTCAACCCGGGGGTCTGTGTAGCCTGCTTCAGAGGTGACGGAGTAGTGTTAGCCCAACGGGGAGCGTGGATGGCCCTGCCACAGGCTCTCTGCGTGTGGCCTGAACAGGTGCCGAAGGTCGGTGTGGTGCATCGCCCCTAAACAACTAGTTTCAATGAAATGTTTTCCTTTTAAAGTGATAATTTTCTTTTCGGGCTTCCACAATAGGCAAGACCGTGAGTACGGGGGTTGTTCGCCTCACAGTTTTCGAGTGTGGCGCTGCGTAACATCCATTAGAAGGATGATCTGTCGAGACGCATTTCGCACATTTTTGGTGGCCGCGACAACAGCTGTGAGCCGTGGCCAAACCTCTGACATTTAAAACATCGACGAGGATTCGGTATAGAGTCGAGCCCAGTTATAACGAACTTGAAGGTCGCGCGGATTGCGTTCGTTGTATCCGAAGTTCATTCTAAGTGGGTTCGATTCCGACCGCGGCGGTCGAATTTCGATGGCGGCGAAATTCTAGAGGCCCGTGTACTGTGCGATATCAGTGCGCGTTAAAGAGCCCCAGGTGGTCGAAATTTCCGGTACCCTTCGCTGCGGCGTCTCTCATAGCCTGAGTCGCTTTGGGACGTTAAACCCCCGCAAACCATAAACCATTCTAAGTGGGCTTCCCATATCGCAGCCAAAAATACGAAGTCAAGTAGACACGGTGTTTTACTTCTTGAAAAAGTGGCGTTATGCACGTCTGCTTCTTCAAAACAGACCATATCGGGGCGCTATTCAAGGTCTCCAGCGCGGTCACATGCTCTTCGCCGAGACCCTTGCATTATAGGGATCGCGGTCAGCGTGGTCGGGCCGGAGGAGGGGACGAGGAAGTCCGGAGACTGGGTTGCGAAGGGAAAACAAGGGAAAAACTTTATACACGCTATTTACATTACTTGCAAGTAAGAGCAACTGAGAGTGTCTCTCAGTGGAAGGGAACTTCTTCGCCAACGGGTGTCTCTCGGCCACACTCACAGCCGAGTTAAATAGGGCTCTCATTACCTAGAGTCCCTAGACAGACACTGTTAGCAAAAAAAAAAACACCCTGAAGGGAGTAAATGGCTTGTCCTCTAACGCACACCCAAAAGGCGTTTTTTTTACTCCACATGTATGGTGTTTTTTATTTACTCCCTTATATAAGGGAGTTATTTTGGAGTATAAGGGAGTATTTTTTTTGCTACTCACAAAAATAGAGCCCAAAAGTGGCGTCATGTTTATTTATTCTCAATCAGGCTCAGTCTTACAGCAGTGAGAGTGGCGGAAACGGGCAGCAGCTCTGCGGGCCGCCGGCAACCCAAATTGAGAATCTGCGCTGCCATAATGTGACCCCGCGTCACGCATTCTTTTCGCCGTCTGCAAGCCCAGCGGCGGCGTAAGCGGCGGGAGTCGTGCGCTTGTCGTCTCCTTTTGCTGTACGAGCTCGTTTGGTTGGCCATGTTCGTAGATAAAGGGATGTAACATTATAATCAGTTGTTGAAAACTGAAAAGGAGTCGCTGGGTAGTTTTCACGGTCATGCACCACGCTATATTTGACTAAAAACCAGAGCAGAAAAGTTTAAAACACCCCTGATGGTAGTTTGGAATGGCCGTGTTTGCCTTCATATTCACTTCATTAGGGCTTGGCTTTTCAATATGACTGAAGAAAAATGTAGTCTCATCAGCCAAGTCAGGAGCTCAGCATTCACACTATGTTTTATCACAGTTCCATGTACATGCAACACATAATCTGCTGCTACACACTGCGAGAACCACAGGAAAAAACGCCTGTGAGAATTAGGCCTAAGCGGGGGTTGTAACGGGGTGTATGGTTAGAGCAGTGGATGCTTCACAGGAGCAATTAAATTATGTAGCGTACTGTAGCGGAAAACGGCGACAAGCCAATATTTTGTACCGCGGCAGGCGCCCGTGAAGCAGCAGAGATCCAGCAACGATGGTAACCAAGCGGTCTTCACTCACCGCCATTATCAGACGACTGACCAGAAGCAGACGAGACGCTAGGTGGTGCGGCGGATTGCACAAAATGGTGTTTTTTTACTCCATTTCGGCACTGGTGGAGTATTTGGTACAATTAACTCCCTTTCTAGACTGGAGTAAATGCAGATAAATCCTCATTTTTACTCCATTATTATATGGGAGTAAAATGGAGGGCAGTCCAACTTTTTACTCCACACTCATGGAGTAAATGTTTTCACAAATGGAGTAAAAAGGGTGGCCGCCACCATTTATACACCCTTTTGGGTTTATTTTTGTTTACAGTGAAGGGCGGCCTCGCCCAGGAGGGAGCGGCCTGAACGTTCACTTTCGCACAGTCTCACTCCTTCTCTCACCTGTAGCCACACCCCTGTCACATGTTAGAGCTTGAGTGAGGAGAATGCCGGCTAGGTCGCGTAGGCTGCGGTAGGTCAGCACAGGTTGTTCCATGGCCAGCTGATGGAAGACACGTGTTGCCGAAGCCTGTGCTTAATAACACCCGACTCGCGGGGCAGGCACGCAGGAGGGCAACACCCAAAACAAGACCTTCGTCTCCAGACCTAGCCGCGGGAAGATAACGCCCGACTGCTCGCTGCGGTGGCTCTCGGCACGTGGGGCAACACAGGAAATTGGGCGCTTTTGTACCCCAAACTTCGCCCCGACGTCCCTTTCAGTCAAAGACGGACGCGCATAGGGCTTGCGTTCCCCGGGTCTGCAGGTCGTTACCCGAGTGGTGTGCGTTCGCCTTCGGCCTTCGCCGGTTCTTGGCCTTCGCCGCCGCCGCCGTGGTCACCCCGGTCGAGGGAGTCGGCTGCCGTAACCCACTTAGGCTGGAGGGCACCTCAAGCATGACAGCATCCAGCATTCTGCGTTAGAAATGCGATATAACCAATCGCGGATGAAGCGTTCACGGCAGGGTTAGGTCGGTCTTCAATTATGTCTTGATCAGGTTCCTGGTGGCTGGGGAACTCTCGTAGTTCGTGTAGTGGGTTCGTCAATCGCATCTGCTCGACACTGTTGGCCTGGGCAACAGTAACCTCCTGGGAGGGGTTAGCGTAGAGCACTAACGCGGCACTAAGACAACCACATGGACGGCACTGGAACATACATCGAACCATCTTCTCAGGCGGCTGTTAGAAACAGGGTGGGTGCCCCGAAGGGCCCAGCGGGGTCTGCGGAGCCTCGCTCATGAGTGCACCCCCTGAGAGAACAGGTCGCCAGGTCGGGGGGCGCCGTACTCGTCGGGTGGGTGTCCGTTTGCGGATTTGAAACCTGCCACCTCCGCAGCCGAGGCGGACGATCAAACCACTAGGCTTCGGCTGCGTTGTCGGCATCATCATCCGCGGAAGTCACCGCCGGAGATATCCGGCTAGATGCGCATCATTGACGTGTTGCCACAAATCCACATGCGTCTGGTCGTGCGGACATTTCTTGCCGATGCAGCGCACATGTGCACACAACGTGCCAAGGCACTGGTACCAGCTGCTCTGACTGCTGTCTGCAATGGAGGGGAGGCGTGCCACGTGACCTGCTAGGCCAGCAAGGCACACCGGCCACGTGGGCGATATTCAAACTTATCAAATCAATGCCATGGGTCGATTACTGGCTGCGCGCAGTAGCTTCATTTTTAATGCCGCCCCTGTTTCGCGCCCACCACGTTTCGCCTTCCACTTTAGAAACGCTTTGTCCAGCCGGCACACAGGCAAGCGCTGAATGAGCTTCTGCGCCACCACGGCGCTATTTCCCGACGGTTATCTACGATTTCAATTGCACCTTTTTAATTGCTTTTTCTTTTGTCGCTACATCCGGGGCGATGTCGCGGGGCCTTGGAGGCGCTCTCAGGCTGCAGCGCCTCCTCGTTCGCATTAACCGAGCGGTACAGACATGGTTGTTCGTTGCCTGTACCCTAATGCATATTTTGACAGTGGCACCATCCTTTTTCATAATAATTGAGCATTCGTTATATCGGCCGCTATAGTGGGCTCGATTGTTTATGGTCGGATGCGGATTTTTTCGTATCCCACTTCAATCGATTCAAGAACTCGGCTGCAGGCAGAAATCACGACTAGGTGTTTTATAGGTATTTCTTTATCGTCTATCCGGATTTTTATTTGGCTTGAATTGGTTTTTGGGGGTTTAACGTCCCAAAGTAACTCAGGCTATAAGGGATGCCGTAGTGAAGGGTACCGGTAATTTCGACCACCTGGGGTTCTTTAACGTGCACTGGCATCGAACAGTACATAGGCCTCTAGCAATTTCACCTTCATCGAATTGCAACCGCCGCGGCAGGGATCGAACCCGTGTATTTCGGGTCAGCAGCCGAGCACCATTAAGCACTGACCTACTGCGGCGGCTTCGATTTTTATTCGATGAATATCAATAACATTCTGGTCATTGAGTCCCGCTAACATTTCTTTTTCGTTGAGAAGGAAGAAATCATGTGCAGAAATTATGCCTTTGACTATGTTCAGTGATTGGCGAGCACCGGTAGAGACAGCGATGTTTGGGAGTTTGGAATATTGCGTTTTATCACGGATCTCAAAGTGTAGTCGCCGCTATCTAGTTCCGTCACTTTGTAGCCGGGCCTAGCTAAGAAATCATCCAGTCTTTTGGAAACAATTAATTGTGAAATGATTCGTGCTGTTTTTTGTTGCTTTTGCGCTATGTACCACATGAAATCTCGTGTAAACTTTTTTTGTTTTTTTTTAAATAACCGTGCAGTCACTTCGATCCGCCCTATTTTTGGGGGCGATCATTTTGCGAATAAAGGGCGAGCCATGAAATGAATACGCTGTTCGGCCTCGGTGCCAACTGTGGAGCCTAATAAGGGGACGGGACAGGAACTTAACACCCTGCTCACGCCAGCTGTGCACCCCAACTATAACCAGATAAATCAGAGTAGCTAGCCGCACAAGATTACCCTGGCTTCCAGTAATAATGGAAAATGCCAGAAGGGAGGAGGAGACATAACTTTGTGAGAAAGGGGATAGGAAAGTGAGAAAAGGAGAAGACATGAAAAGGCGACTGTCGATTCCCCGCTGTCATGATTGTACTTCTGGCCACGTGGGCGCGAGCAAGCAGCGACCGAGAACGGTTGACAAGGCCGACAACCTCGCAACGGCGGCAGACCAGTGTAGTGCTTGTGATGCCCCCCTCTCCCCCTAGCCTAAGTGGATTAAGGCAGCGGACTTCCTTGACCGGAGGTGACCACGGCGGCAGCGGTGAAGGTCGAAGACCGGCGAAGGCCGAAGATGCGAAGAGGGCTGGTGAAGGGATTAGCAGCGGCGGAATCAGCGACGGAAGCAGTAGCGACGGCGGTGGCGTCAGGCTGAGTCTACCCTCAGGTCACCTGACGACGGAATGGTGCTATGCAAGTCAAGCTGTTGGTGTTAATTGAAAGACGGCTGTGTCCTCGACAGAGGTGTCGTGTTTTGGACATCCGGCGGGGAAGCACGAGGACGTTCGTTCACCTGTTGGTAGACTGCGGGAGATTCGTTTCCAGCAGTGTTTGATTACTCCTTCCCATCGACCGAGCTGCGAGAGAGCGGGAAAGTCCAGCACCGCCCCTGCCGTGGGTGGTAACACCAGCGTCCCCATCTGTCCATCCGATTGGACAGCGTTCTTTGCACTTTATTCCCCAGTCAGGGATCTGGGGAATCCGAACCCTATTTAACTCGGTTGTGAGTGTGGCCGAGAGACGCCTGTTAACTCCTGTCGACTCTGGTTGGCGAAGAAGTTGCCTTCCACTGAGAGTCACTCTCAGTCGCTCTTTTGTAAATTATGTAAATCATTGTATAAAGTTTTCTTTGCCTTCCTCCTAACCTAGTCTCCCATCCTCCTCGTCCCATCACCGGTCCAGCCATGCTACCCGGGTCGCAACACCGGTCGGATCAGGCCGGAGGCGCTGTCTACGGGAATCTGGGGCCAAAGTGTGTGTCGCCTCCCCTGAAAGGCCTTAAAGCACCAAACACTCGGTGTCGGCTCAACCACCAGGATCTCCTTTTCCCCAGACACACGCCGAACGCCACGCACAGCAAGTCGTGGGTGGGAGGTGCCTGAATGTTCTAAACCGGGGTGTCGCAGTTCACCAACGTCTGTATGTTACAGATGTCCCTATAGGACAAATGGGCGTTTAAATTTAAAACTTCAAAGAGATTCTGTGGCCAGCAAGCAACTTCATGTGAACACTAAGGAAGAAAGTTCTTTCGATAAGAGGGAAATCGAATACTTCTAAGCGCAGTCGTCTTTGCCTGGAAGAGGATGGTAAGGACAGGAAAGAAAAAAGAAAGAGGAAAGGAAAGAAAAAAAAGCCCACACATGTGCTGAATTTCAGCTATGACGGCTCTGTCTTGAATCATAACAAAGGCCTTTATTACTTACCTCTCCGTCTTGTCCTCGGGTCTGGCTGGAAAACATGTTTTTTCAAGATGGGACAACACCCACACCGACGACAGCGCATTCCGAGGTCTCCACCTGAACTGCTCCTTGAAGGAAAACAGCGCTGTCGGGAGTGTTGGCTGAAGCGTCACCGTGTTTGTCCCACATAGTGCACTCCTTAGCATGTTACTGGAATTTTATACGTAATATTGAAAACTCTCTTGTAGGCACGTCTGCTGATATGATTTATGACGGAATACACCAACGGAACCGATCAAATTTACAGCCCTCTGCGACATATAAAAGACGAGACCTAAGTCGGCCATATTGAACTTGTTCCCAGGGGCGGATTGCCGTATATCACCAAAGCGCCGCCACGGCGGGTGCTGGCGGCTTTGGTACATCTTTATTTTTGTAATTTCAGCCTCCTCTCGTTCTTTAATTCGTTCTTCAGACAGCGCCTTGGCCTCTTATACGATAAGAGGCCTTGGCCTCTTATACGATATGGTACAGTTGTGTACATTATTGAAGAACATTACTCATAGGTATAGCTGCTAAGACAGCAGTTCCGAATGCTACGAGAAATAGCAACAAAAAACAGTGATGTTCCATTCGGGAATTTTGCCTTTTTCAAGGCATTAGAGAGGTAACATTTGGCGAAAACATCATTTTCGTGGAGTTTCAGGGAATTTCAAGGACCGCATTTGCCTCACTGTTTCCAAATTGATGGAGTTTTCAAGCTGCGGCATTGAAAAAGGACTTGAAATAGGGAATTTTCGATAACTCCTCCCCTTCACTAGGCTTAGGGTGCGGGCTAGTTGAGGATGCGTGTGCAGAATTATAGCGCAACACGGATGACACGATACACGGAAACAAGTTGACACACAAGCACTGCTTTCTGTCGGTGTTTTATGCTTGCAAACCAGACTATAATAAAAATGATAAATGCCCTTGTATCTCTCTCTATTATTCAGAGAAAAAATAAGTTTAGGTAAGGAATGAAGCGCTGGCATGTCTAGAAGGGAGGTGGTGATGGCGACACGGTAAAGTTAAGAAAATTTTCAAATTAGTAGAATCTTAAAACCAAGAAAATTGCGCGCTTATAATCATTCCTCTTAGTATATATTCTCCTGTACGCCTATTATTCTTCTAAATCAGCTTTTTCGGGTCCAAAACACTTCAGTTCATGGCTTCAAAAACGATGATGTAGGTAAAGTGCTCAAAGAATAAAGCGAGATGGTTTAGATATATTCGATGTGGCGATGTGCTGGGAAGTTTTCATATGAACGGCAGTTTTGTTTTGAATGTCCGTAGGTGCACATATGTCCCAGTGGCACTTCGCACGTTTCACCATAGTGCAAAATGTACCGAAGGCAACGTGCCCATATTACCAAGTTTCATCGTGTGCCATTGGAGTATGATTTCACAGTTTGTCTATCACGACCACAGCTGCAATGCCGCACACGATGGCACACAGTTGCATTGCTGTTTATGTCTTATCGCTGTTTTTGACTACCGCTTATAGTGCCATGGTTAGCGAATACTAAGCAAAAAATGACAGAGTTTTAAGGCCTTTAAACCGAGTATGACTTGCGAAAGCACTTGGTTTCGAATTAGCTTGACTATTGCCTTAGAAAACCAAAGTAATGTTCAACAGTCTAGCAAGGGAACAGTAGTTCGCAATTGGTAGCGAGGTGCTAGAAGTGGTAAGGGAATACGTCTACTTAGGGCAGGTAGTGGCCGCTGATCCGGATCATGAGGGAAATAACTAGAAGAATAAGAATGGGGTGGAGCGCATACTGCAGGTTCTCTGAGATCATGAATGGCAGTTTGCCAATATCCCTCGAGAGAAAAGTATACAACAGCTGTATCTTACCGGTACTCACCTATGGGGCAGAAACGTGGAGGCTAAAAAAGAGGGTTCAGCTTCAGTTAAGGACAACGCAGCGAGCTATGGAAAGAAAAATGATAGGTGTAACGTTAAGAGATCGGAAGCGGGTGGAGTGGGTGAGGGAACAAACGCGGGTTAATGACATTCTAGTCGAAATCGAGAGGAAGAAATGGGCTTGGGCAGGGCATGTAATGCGAAGGCAAGATAACCGCTGATCCTTAAGGGTAACGGAGTGGATTCCAAAAGAAGGCAAACGTAGCAGGGGGTGGCAGAAAGTTAGGTGGGCGGATTAAATTAAGAAGTTTGCGGGGATACGGTGGCCGCCACTGGCAAAGGCCAGGGTTAATTGGAGAGATATGGGAGAGGCATTTGCCCTGCAGTGGTAGTCAGGCTAATGATGATGATGATTGTCTTAGCATTGCCTCATCTTGTCCTTCAAATTCGCTTGATTCTTGCCTAGACATTGCCTTACATTGTCCTCCAAGTCATTTTCCTTTAAACTTTCGTACCACGTGACCTTACCCTAGCCACACTGTATCCAAGTCATTTCAACTCAAAGGTTATGGTCAAAGGGCGAGGCTTCAGAGGCCCAGAGAGCTTTTTCAGGATTTTTAGTGAAGTAGTACTTTCGCACTAAAAAATCTCTTGCGACGCGAGTAGGGGACGCATGTGAACAGTGCGTTGACTTTATTACTTCTGGCTGCGACAATCAGCGCAGGCCGAAAGCAGAGGCTGTCAGGCAACCACCGCAAATCCGATACGGTCGTTTCCCCGATCGAATATAGTGCAGATGCGGCGCATAAACGCTTGGCCCAAGACCCAGAAGTGTCCGCTGTTGTGACCGTACTTCTAACCACGTGGGCCCGATCAAGCAGCAATCGTGAATAATCGACGAGGCCGACAACCTCGCGACGGCGGTGGTGAAGTGGGATGCTTGGAATGCCCCTCCGAGCCTCAGTGGATTATTGTCAGCAGCAGGAATGTCAGCGGCCATTGTCAGCAGCAACCCCAGCGGAAGCGGAGTGCAGGTGACTGGCAGCGGCGACGAAGGCAGGCGATGCCCAGGAGCTATTGTCCGAGCAACCACCGTGGATGCCGAGGCGACGTGGCTGGCTGTAAATTGAAGACGGCTGTGTTTCCGACTCGACTCGTGTTCTGGACATTCCGCGGGGAAGCAAGTTCATTCACCTGCTGGAAGACTGCGGGAGATTCCTTTCCAGCAGGGCTGGATGAGTCAGCATCTCCCCCTCTCATCGACCCAGCTGCGAGAGAGTGGAAAAGCCCGCACCTGCCCTTCCGTGGGCAGAACGTCCCCTTCGGTCCATCCGATTGGACAGTGCTCTCCGAACATTATTCCCCCAGCCAGGGATCTGGGGAAACCGAACGATATTTAACTCGGCTGTGAGTGTGGCCGGAAGAAGCCTGCTAGCTCCAGTCGACTACGGTTGACGAAGACGTTCCCCTTCCACTGAGAGCCATTCTCAGTCCCGCTCTATGTAAATAATGTAAATAAGTGTATAAAGTTTTTCGTTACCTTCCTCCGAACCCAATCTCCCATACTCCTCGTCCAATCACCGGTCCCCAGCCATGCTACCCGGGTCGCAACACCGCCGTGATGTTCGAAAACACTGTAGCACCGCATCTTATCCCCAACCTGGATCTGGAAATAGAAGATACGAGGTGGAGAGGGAAACACTTGAATCTGTGTTTGAAACTTGACCTCATCGTCTTTGCTCTCGTAAGAGCTGGAGAAAAACTGCTATACCAATGCTATTCTAGCCACCATACCCATGCTATGCAGTATACCCATGCATATTCGTACAGTGGCCCATAATGACGAACGGGTGCGTGTATTATACCGCACGTCTTGTTTAGTGTAATTCAACCTCAGGTTTTTCGGGTTTCCCGGGATGCCACACCTGGTGTCCGTCAAGTGCGGGATCTATAGCCTGATATCTCGAAGTAATTCATTCCAGTGTAAGTCCTGAGGGCGCTTATCAGGTGCCGAGCGCCCGGCCGCTGTCATAGATGGTGCTGGAGCACCGGCTCCATATCTCGTCGCGGCAGAAGACGACGAAGGCGTTTGCTTTCACAAACGACCTGTGTTATAACCTTTGGCGGGGCAGCACAAACACGTTTCTTTCGGCCGATGCACGAAATCATTTACACACACACACAAAAGGAGGATGGGGCCTAAAATACTGCCTTATGGCACCCCACATTGCAGAAACCTAATATGGGATGTGTGTTAATTTATTTATGCGATTTCAGAGCGTGAAGATAACTGAGAACATGTATCGTGAAATTAAAGAACATTCTTCTAATATAATCACTAATAGGACGTGATTAACGCAACCAAAACCGCCTCTGATCGACAATTCAAACGCCTTAGAGTAATAACTGATTCCACATGAAGCCGGAACAGCCACATTAACAAGAGTCTCAGCAGCATCAAATCCACTGTGGTTACTCAAGCACTTCCCAAGAAAACAAATCTAGTTGCCTACACGCCTGTCCTGCGCCCGCTGTTTTAGATGCAGGTGGAGTTTGGGACTTGGACACTAATACAGAAATCAGCCGCATAGAAACCAGTCAGGAAAAAGGACTCCGATTCATTTAGAATGCTTACGACAGGCAAGCTTCTCTAATGGACCTTTATAACCAATCCGTCCGTCGCAAGTTGCAGCGACTAAATGTGCTGTTCATCTTAGCCAACAATCAGACCAAACTACTTTTCCGAACTTGTATGGGATATGATACGTTCATTAGGGCTCGTATCTGCTGCCGGGGCATGTAGTACGGAGGGCCAAATCTCACGTCAGTTATGTTCGGCGAAATTCTTGTTGCAAATATTATAAAGAGCGACATTCTTTCCTCGGCAACTGTAAACGTATCCCCAAATCACTGACTCAGTTAATTATTTGCAAGTTGTCAACTGATTATTAAAATCCTGCTTGCAACTCATAAAACCTGGCGACGTAAATCGGATGCATATTAAGAAAGCGTCTGCCTTTGTTATGAGTTCCAAAATGGTCTTTGAAAAAAAAAAACAATGATAGCTGATTTGCATAGTTAATCAAATTCGAAGTAGGTGCGCTAGCACTGCTTGTGGGAACGCGAGCGACACACGTCTGCTCCGTTCGGAGTCCTCAGCGAGGATCCCACACCATCTGCGGAAAGCGCTGACGCGCGCAACACGGCAATAGCTGTGGTAAATCCGGTCTATCATTGGCTGCAGCTGTGGGACCGCGCCGCCTCCTCATTGACTAAGTCGCGCGTGACGCGACGTCGCCACCTGCTTATCTCTGGCGCTTCAAGGCTTCAATGCCCCGGCGCGAAATCCGTGACTGCGCGCGCAGTAGTGCTGACGCATAAAAAAAAGAGCATCCTGTATTACATGCAATGGCGATGGATATTACCAGCATGTATAAAAAACTCGCTTACGTTTTCCGCGTACACCTTTTCCTCACCAGTCCCAAAAAATAATTTCTCAGCTGTAAATAAAAAAAAAATGGCTGAGGCTTAACTTGGTTAAGCCTGGAGAATGCGAAGCATCATCGTGTCGCGTAATTTGGAGGCGCACAACCACAGCGACGGCGCGAGGTGGGCCCCCGTTTCTCCACTGTCGTGACCTCATTGTGTCACGTGGTGTGACGTCATGTATCACGTGATTTGGAGGCGCACAACCACAGCGACGGCGCGAGGTGGGCCCCCGTTTCTCCACTGTCGTGACGTCATCGTGTCACGTGGTGTGACGTCATGTATCACGTGATTTGGAGGCGCATAACCACGGTGAAGGGCTGAAGTGGTAGCTAAAGTAGTATGCTTCGCATAAAAATTATTAATAAAGGTGCAGTACTTAGATGATTTTATAAAACAGACTGCCACTGACGGACGGACAGCGATCGGTAGCTTCATCGCAAAGGTGATAAATTTTTCTCATAATTCACGCTGATCGGGCGGGCTAGCTGTACACCTATTCTGTTATGCATTCACAGCACGAGAACACTCTAAATATTTCGCTTCCACTTGAATGCTCAATATGGCGTGTAGTAAGTGTCTCCGTTCAAATAAACTTTCGCGCATGCAAAGAAGAAACAGTACGCACCTGCCGGGTATAGTGTTTGCTTTCAAAAACAAACTGCCGTCCATGGATAGTGAAGACAGCGTTGGGAAACTTGGGAACGTGCGAACACTTCACACGATACTGAAAAAAGAATGAATGAATGAATGAATGAATGAATGAATGAATGAATGAATGAATGAATGAATGAATGAATGAATGAGCGGCCACTGTGCTATAATACTGGTACACCGAAAAATGTTTAGACAGCGATGTATAGGAACAGAGAACAAAATTACGGCGATCACGAGAGCCTCAAGGCTGAAACTAAAAGCCCGCAAGCAGGGACTGTCAGATTATAACAAACAGTAAAACAAAACAAATTCATGCCGTCGTATTCACGCAGCGAAAGTGCCAATGCATTACGGACTTTTGATGATGAAAGAATAATACCACGTGAAAAAAAATGTAGGCTACTAGGGATAGAGCTCAGAAGATTAGTAAAGAGTAAAATACAGGCTTTAGGCGATTATGCGTATGAACAACATAATGTTGTTACAGACAGGGAGGCAAGACAGGCAATGGAGCACGACGCACAAAATTCGCAGCTGGAACTCGATTTTGACAGAAGTTGGTGAGAAAACATCAACGAATACATTCGTGCACCATTTCTTTAGAGTCATTTTCATGACTACAGTTTTGACGGTAGTGCTGCACGGATATTTACGCATTGCTCTTGGTGCTGGTCATGGAGGGCCAGTGTATCCACGCTTGCACAGAAGTACTCACCGTGCCTGCTACAGGGCCAGGAGTTGCTTTGAGGTATCCGTTGATGCGTTCGATCACTTCCTTGGGTCCCGCTATGATCGAGGTGCCGCTGTCGATGACAGCTTCTGTTGGGCTGCTGATGAATGTCCTGCTTCCAGTCTGAAGCCTAAACATGTAGGGCGTAAAAAGCGGGTCGCTTAGATCAACTCTTGGTTGCAGCTGAATGTTGTTTTGAAGCAACGGTATGAAACTTTACACTTATTTACCGCGGTGGTTTAATTTACTCAAAAGAGCTGCGGTGTAAATATATAACATCCTTTATTTTTTTTTATGTGAACTCCGGGACCCAACAAAATGTCTAAGCATATTGCATGCGCACAAGTCTTCAGTAGAGAGAAGAAAAGCCGAAAGAAAGGATCGAGGCAGCAAGAATTAGGGTAACCATCCTTTCACACTTCCTCTGGCAATGCTAAGCTCTTGTTGTCATGTCTCACAGCTTCTAACGCAGGAACAAACTGACTGCCATGGACAATAAAAAGAAAAAAAAAAACACAAGACATTTGTAATAAAATCGAAGTGTGAGATTATAAATATCTACAGAGAGAAGTGCAGAGTCAACAAGCGACCGGCTGTAACATAATCTACACCGCGTGTGATGCTCTATCGTTCGAGCTATCCAGTGTATCGTAAAGCTCGCACCCGGTGTATAATCCTCAAGGGTAAATTTCGGCTTAAAATAAGTTTTTGCTTATATAGTACGCACCAGGTTTATAACCCGCAGAGACGAATTTTGACTGAAAAGCTTTTTAGATTTTCAGCTAGCAGTTTACAGCCGATAAGCGAAAGTTTTAGTGTAAAGCAGTAAAACTCTGAGGCTTTCATAGACTGCATAGAAATTAGTTCTAAAATCTGTCAAAATCCCTTTCCCCGGGTCTATAGGAAAGAAACAAATCAAGCATGTTGTTGTTGCCTTAGTGACATGGCATATAAAAAAGCATAGCGGGCTCGATGAACGGCTCGTTAGTGTCTTCATCGGCTTCAGAATACGGCACCTCGGTTGCAGCCGTTTCAAGTCCGGATTTCTTGCTGTTGGCAACTTCTCGGATACCTTCTTCAGCAGCCATAGTACGATGCGCTTCTTCGTCTCTCCTGGCACTTTTAAGCGAGGTTGTACGCACTTGCTCACAAATTCAAGCACTGAAGAGCACCCACCGCAAGCAGCATTCGCTTGCATATTGAAGCTGATAGCATATGGGAGCTAATTTCGCTATGGGATTTAGCAAGGTGGAGTCTAACTGCGTTTTTTTTATTTTGACCGCAACGCCAGGCTTATTTTTCGGCTGTGACAAACAATCGTTAAAAAATTATAGTTTAGTCTAGTATTGTATAGTATGTATAGTCCGCGGGCTATAGTCTGAAAAAAAAAAAACCTGTACACCTTACCAAAGCGCCGCAAAACCTGACCTGGAGACAACGCAATCAGTTAGCAGCCCATTAGAAGGAGGCGCTTTACTGCTTATTGGGCGAGGATCCATTCCTTTCAATGAATCGCATTTACTTTTAAAATAAGATGTGGTCCTAGCAGAAATTTTTCCTGAGTTAGTTTATTAATGAAAATGAATAATCTTGCCAGTGCATGAATGTAAAGGGACATCCAAAGGAACCCGTAGACATAGCGCCAGTTTTGAGCGTACTTATAGCTTTGTATATCCTCATGCGCTTGCCGCTGTAAAGTTTTTTACCAATATCTCAGGAGACTCCGGACATTCAGTTACAAGTTCAGTTAGAACCCCTCGCCCTTGATAAATCCGATTGGCAATTCTATTTCTATTTTGTTCTATTTTCGTTCTATTTTGTGCAGTAGTAATGGAAGGTGCTGCGCAATACACGAGGACAGCCAACCGATATGCAGCCAGTGCGCTGCCGTGTGTACCTTCATGACTTTCACGAAAATAACAGGCAGCAGATGGGTGCTTGCAGCAAAAGTTCAAGAGGCTTATTTTTTCGCATCTAACACGAAATTTGTAGCTTTGGGGCTGAAATAAAAGAGTAAGCGATTTTTTGTTTCTTTGCCTAAGGACCAGATTTGCTGATACGCGACGGCTTGTTTGATAACGAGAACGTACTACATAAAGCGGCCGGTCTGCAAATCCCTCATGAATATTTAAAGAAACCTGTCCTCTTATCCTCAGAAGTCATTAAATGCAAGCTAAATAGGCGCCCACAAAATTTACATTGATACGGTTTATTCTGGGTGATTAATGTTCGCAGTAGATTTGCATGCTTCGACAGTTTATAAATAAAAAACTCAAAAGCTCTGAAGCTTGGACGTTGTACTAGCTGTGTCCTACGCAGACTTTAGTGGGCCTACAAAGACGCCTGTCAAATGCACTGCGAAATGCATTTAGAGTCGGCGCCTCTGCATATACGCATACTTCGCAGGGCGCGAAGAATGTGGCGCGAGGAATGTCGTGGCAGTCTTATTCATAACAGCCTAACGGCACCTTCTACTCGTCGCTTGAGAGCGCTCCGAAAACGCCGCGCGTTTGTCTGGTCGGCAGTATGTTCGGCTGGTGGGTTCCGAGTGCGCGGCTCTAACTCGGAATGATCCGAAGCGCTCCCATTTCGAATGGGAGCAATCTCGAGATCTGAAGAGCGGTCGCCGCACGATGCCAGCCATTTCCGCAGCCGCTCGCACTTGCTCAGCCCGCGCGCCGCGTAAGTGCAGCGCAGCTAGGTGAGCATAAACACAACAAATATGTGGACGATGCTTAGCACTATGCTTTGTCTACAAGTTTCTTTCACCTGTACAGGTGGGGAGTAACATATGAGTTTACTCCCCGTCAAGTTTGCGGCAGATATATAGACTGCAAAAATATCCAGGTAACATCCATCAATATTCCATTCATATTCGCTTCCGACGCTTTTGCCATTCTCGAAAGCTGTCGACGGTTCGGCTGGGTTTCTTCTGTTTAAATAAAAAATGGTTGCTAATCTGACAACTCTGAGCAAAAGGACTGAAGCGACCAGCCAAAGATACCCGTATAAGGGGTCGAGCCACAAGGCTTAATGGCGCCTGGCGAGGCCTCGGCCAGCCCGTGGGTGGTGTCTGCACATACCCGTCCATGGAGAACTGCCAGTAGCCCTTTTTGGAGACGGGTGCGTAGGTGATTCCTTCGGTGTAGCGCTTGGCGTCCACGCCCCCAAAGAGGATCTCGCCTCCGTCCTCCTGGCTGGGCGTGCTGCTGAGGTACACCGAGAAGAGCGGCTCCGTGACCAGCTGCTGCTTGAGCATGTTGTCGAACGGCGGCACCAAGTCCTTCACTGAGATCTCCGGGTAGCCGAGGCCCAAAATGCCGTCGAAGGTAACCACTTTGAAGATGTCTCCTGAGGTTTCGGTGATGTCGCCGAACAGCTGCCCCCTCACGCTCACACCGGCTATGCCCAGGTCATCCCTGCTCAGCGTTCCCCGCACGTGGGCGGACTCGTACCTCACCTTGAAGGCGTGCCCATTTCTCTTGTAGGTTGACGACTTGCTGCTGTCGTACTTACTGCGGCCGCCTGAGTAAATAACCCAAAACACAAAGTATACATAATACTTACCGGTCCCAGCACACGGCACTCTTCAAAGGTGCCTGAGTGGCGTGCTCCGTCGGCAATGCCCATTGAGAGAAATGAAACACACATTTCAGCAAAGCTCTAGAATCATTTATTAAAAATTAACCACTGATTGAGTGCATGTGTTCTTGCTTGGCTTGTGCACTATACTGATAATGATTTATGCAACGGGTACAGGTATTTATATATGTTCGTAATAAATTAAGTTTATCCGTTTTTAATTAATGTGTTATAATTTTATATATTCATCATTTGTAATGCTTCATCTGTCTTTATGCTGAGTGTCGATAATATTTCACATCCGGACCCAAGGATTGCCTATGGCTATTGGGGCCAACAGAGCTCTGCTTACATTTTTGCACCTCATACGATGTAAATAATTATCTTGTTCTGCTTTTGCTATAGTAACTCAGGGTTCGAAATGACTTCCAGCTGAGCATGTCTGTAAGTCTCACTTCTCCACGCAGTGTAAAAGTTTGTGTAAACGAGCTGTATGGGAGTGCGTCAAGCATCTCGAGCGGTCGACAAGGTCTGTAGCAACCAACCGCTGACGTCAGTCGCATGTCGGCAGCTCCGAATTCTCCTATATCGTTTGTTTAGGTTTATGGGGTTTTAACGTCCCAAAGCGACTGAGGCTATGAGAGACGCCGTAGTGAAGGGCTCCGGAAATTTCGACCACCTGGGGTTCTTTAACGTGCACTGACATCGCACAGTACACGAGCCTCTAGAATTTCTCCTCCAAAGAAATTCCAGCCGCCGCGGCCGGGATCGAACCCGCGTCTTTCGGGTCAGCAGCCGAGCACCATAGCCACTGAGCCACCGCGGCGGCGGCTATCGTTTGTGTCGTGGGAAAGATACTGGTCGCAGTTCAGTAAAGTGCATACGAAGCTACGTAACAGGCTTGCGGGAGAGTGCGTGCACTCGAATCTTGACGTGGGAAAAGGCGCACAAGCAAACATTTCCCTACCCACCAGTGACGACCCACACTGATGCAATGCTTTGCGTCGATTGTATTTTATGCAATATATGTCACCATATTTTCCTGAAAAGGCTTTGCGGCGCATTTGTTTTGGTTCAAAAATGCAACTCTTCACTTCTTTCTGAGCTACAAAGCATAGAGTTTCTAAATATCCCCTAGAGATAAAACTGGCGCCACCGTCTATGGGAGTTTCTTAAAGGTGCACTAAAGAGGATTCTGAGTTCGTCGTTTTACCGCAGGAACTCGACCTGCACTCTCCAAGCATTCCAAGAAACTTCGAATTATTGTCCTGTGCGGCCAATTTCCCTATTAAATCTAATTAAACGTCCCGGCTCCCGTCTTATTTTTTTTGAACTCCCCTTCTTAAAGAGGAGGAGTCAGCCAACGCGTGGAGTGCCTTTCAGCCAGCCGCGTGGCGGCCTGACTGTCTGCCATCGGCGGAGTGTGCCATCGGCGTAGCGATGAGCGAAAGCAAAGAGTCCACGCGTATATTAATTTCGGCCGGCCTAATTTGCGGCTATGTAGTCTGCGACTGTAACTATTTATTCACGGAAACCTAAAAAAACAAAATAAAAGCGAAAGCGAAGCCGCCACGCGACTGGCTGAAAGGAACTCCGCACGTTGACTCCTCATCTTTTAGAAGGTGAGTTAAAAAAAAGGGCAGTCGGGACGTTCAATTCGACTTGATAAGGAAATCGGCCGCACAGGACAATAATTATTGCTTTATAAGAATGCTTGGAGAGTGTAGACGGAGTTCCCGCTGTGAAAAGACGATTTCAGATTCCTCTTTAGTGCACCTTTAAAGGGCACTTCATTCACCGTGGGAATGCCGGGAAGACAGCGTATCGTACTTGGCTTGGCCCTACTTGGCCCTAAAACATAAATACCACTGCAGAAATACAAATTTTCGCAAGTTATATGTTGCAAGGAAGCGTTGTTTCACACTCAGTATGTCCTGTAATAAAATATGCTTACTGTACATCGCAATAAATAAGCAGAAAAGCAGATAGGAGTAAACGAGCACTGAATTTGCCCATGGCGAGAGGGGGCGTTCTCGTCTTGCCGCCAAATATAGCCAACCATGGAAAATAATTTTTTGCGTTTAACAGACGCGCTTTTCCGAGCAAATATTCTTCCAAATATTATTAACGCTTAAAATAGTACACTATAGAAGCTTCCGTTTTCGCATTGTGAAGAACAGAAACGTTTCATTGGTGCAGTCTGCTATTGCGGGTTCGCGCCCCATGTCCTACCATACGCTACGGTTCGTGCCATGAGAAACTTGCCCAAGCCCTCGCTTTTTTATGAGAAACTAGTTTGCACGCACTAAATGCTACCTCTTTCCTTGTCCTGGCGCTGCGCTTACAGATTTTGCCAAGAAAAACATGAATTAAGAAGCGGGAACCCGTCCTACCCGTAAGTGACGGCCATGTTCGTGCTGACAAGTGCAACATGCGAATATTTGTGTGAATTCATTCATTAAGTGGAAGTCGTTCCTACATGCAATTCGCGGCCACCGCCAGTCTTGAAAATGAAGCAAACGCAATCCCCGGTGAGTACGCGTTAAACATAAGTTGCGCTTGTCGAAGTACTTTGTGCTTCTGGAAGATAAGTGTCTCCGAGACTCCTACGAGACATGGGCAGAGGGATCACAGTATCAGACTGTTAAGCTCTCCGTTCCCCAAAAAACTTTTTCCCCTTCTTCTGCCTTTAATTCACAGAGCACAGACTTCGGCTGGACAAAACCAGCTTGCTGCGTAAATGGCTCAAAGCGATGGGTCAAACGGGCTTCAGGTCTAGCAGGCACCAGACACTGTGCTCGGCTCACTTCGAGCGCCTTCGGATGCATCGGATCTCGGGACAACAAGCCACCAGATGTCAATACGAAACTGCTGTGCTGTTTGCTCGCTCGGCATGCACGGAGGAAAAAATAATGAGGGAGCGCGACGCCAACATGGAGGGAAAAAATTTACTGCGCCTTTCCCTATCATCTCACTTCGATGGCCTAGTGTGTACAACGCTCGGGTCTTCCCCGCCAGTCAGAGCTGGCTATTTGCAGACGACTGTGTAATCTACCGCCCCATCCATAACACCTCTGACTCTCGCTTACTTCAAGACGACCTTAAACGTGTTGAAACCTGGTGCAACACTTGGTTAATGTCCTTAAACACTAATAAAACGTCATTGCTTTCTTTCCATCGGCGCCAAAACTATCAACCCTTCAAGTATGAAATAAGTGCATCTGAAATAGCATCTGTTCAATCGTATAAATATCTCGGCATCACATTTTCTAACACACTTAATTGGTCAGCGCACATAACAAACATAACAAACGAAGCCAATCGCACTCTTGGCTTCCTCCGTAGGAACTTGCGACTCGCTTCTGCTTCAATTAAAACATTAACATACCTCACATTTGTCCGGCCGAAGTTGGAGTACGCATGCTCAGTCTGGGACCCTCATCAATCTAACCTTTCGAACACCCTCGAATCAGTTTAGAATCGCGCAGCTAGATTTATTTTTTCGGACTACTAGTATCACACCAGCGTCACTGCACTTAAATCTGAGGCTAATCTCGAGTCCAGACGTTGCATCTTTCGGCTCTGCCTCTTTCATAAATTTTATCACAGCCAACTTGATGTTTCAGCTATCCTGCCAGCTCATCGCTTATCAAGCCGTGCCAACCATCCCAAAGCAGTCTACCCTCCCCCCGCACAGACTACAGCTCATCTTCGCTCATTCTTCGTGCAAACTGCTCGAGACTGGAACGGCCTGCCAATCGACTCCGTGCACCACTCCGATCCACTGCACTTCAAGGCTGCCATCCAATCTCTCATTAGTGACACATTCAGCCCATCCCTCATGTAATACCACATTCCTGGGCCTTTGAGGTATTGATAATAAATAAATAAATAAATAAATAAATAAATAAATAAATAAATAAATAAATAAATAAATAAATAAATATAGTTCCATTGCCGACAGCGCTGACAACTTTGTCCCCATTTTTTTTCTCCCTCTATGATAGTTCTATACGTGCCGCCGCGGTGGCTCAGTGGTTATGGTGCTCGGCTGCTGACCCGAAAGACGTGGGTTCGATCCCGGCCGCGGCGGTTGAATTTCTTTGGAGGAGAAATTCTAGAGGCCCGTGTACTGTGCGATGTCAGTGCACGTTAAAGAACCCCAGGTGGTCGAAATTTCCGGAGCCCTCCACTACGGCGTCTCTCATAGCCTTAGTCGCTTTGGGACGTTAAACCCCCTAAACCAAACCAAATAGTTCTATACGTGCGTAGTACAGATCGTAACGTCTATGCGCAGTGATTTATGAGGGCGTTAGTGTTTTGAACTGGCGAGTGACGGGCAGCAGCAGCAGCAAAAAAATACAGCGCAGCAGAAACCGACGACACTGATAGAGATAGGGCAGTCGTTCACTCGCTGCTGAATTTAAGTTCGTTTATTAGAGAAACCATACTGGCATGGGCAGGCGAGCAAGAAAGTAAATAAAAATAACGCAGAAGCCGTAACCAGCATAGGTAAAAAAAACGCGTTTTATTATGCTTATATTTATGCACTCAAAAATATGCTTTCCATCGTTTTGCATCATGAAGATAGCTTCTCCCGCCAAACCGATGTCTTCGCAGTACAGCTGGCGAAAGAACCTGAGCGCAGCTGTCTGTTGCCCTGGATGATTGTGTCGCATATGCAAACCCGTCTGCGTAAACTTGACGGTTATCAGTTAAGTTGCTTCAAGATGCGATACATTTACCCTGCCAGTCACCGAATAAGGCGCACCATACGGATCATACATTGCGGAACAACGGGGCTTAGACAATAAAAGGGTGACACGAGCACTGGTAACGAAATACATCACGGTATTGTCACCAGCCCATCGATTTATGTGGAGCAACGTACGGCACGATCTTTCGCATAATACAGATTTATTGTGAAAAAGCAGCCGCAATGCTACAGAGCAAATTGGTCGCTGAAAACGCAGTACTAAGCCTAAGAGGCGGAAAGTCGGCATGGAGATAATTGCCATGTGTATGTAGCTAGTGAGATGCGATGCGTTCATGAATAACAAGTATTTTTATCTTCAGTAACAAGCGTTATGGCATATGCTTACGGTTTTGCGTTGAGGAACATTTTGGCTATTTATACATGACAATCCCATTTGTAGTCATAGTAACAAAGACGTGACTGATGATATCTTCTTTCAAGCTTGCCTCCTAATCAGGTTCGTTAGGTTGTCATAAACGCATCGCTTGCTAAACACCCTGTCCTTGACTTGGCTGGAATTTCTAGCCAGTCGCGTTTTTTCCAAAACCTACTGCGAAGATGAGCCAACCTGAACTCCGTTGCTTGGAGACGGCGTCGCGTAGAGACCGAACTGTTCACTATGGCGGCAATGCACGGTTTGTCTAGGTTCGTGTTGGGGCGGATTGGAGGAGAACGCTGGTGCTCAATATTTTTAAGCTTTGTTCTTGCTACGAAAACTCGAGAAAACAGGTGAAATTCAGATCTTCATTGCATACCACTGAATAAAATGAGAATCCGCCGAGGGTTAATAAATTACACGTATATGAACTGATCAGCAATTCTTGAATTTAATATGGTATAAAATTCTAAGAACGCTTGAACGTGTTTTTTTTGTATTACGCGATCAATTTCTTCCCGTGTTTCCCTATACCTTATACGTGATATAGAATCGAACCTCGTTATAACGAAATTATGTATGTAACGAAAGAATGACGATTCACCTTGGAAGCTCGGCCGTCACGAGCTATAACGAAGCTACGGCTTAACGAAGTAATCGCTGGGCCCCTTCAACTTCGTTATAACGAAGTTCAACTGGATACGGAAAATGAGGACCGAAGCACTACATATTGGCGAACTCCAGGTAACGGCTGAAAATAAAGCTGGACTTCATTGATCTGCATTAAATGTGTATGGCTGTCACAGACAGGCTTTTGGGCAGGCTTGTGTAATAGTCGTAGCACTTAGTTTCTGAAGAACAATACGGTACGCCGTTAGTGACCTGTCATTGCGTTGTCTCAGACGAACAGACTAGATGAGTAGGCAACTTGTCGTCATGCTCATGAGTAGCCGACGTGATGGCCGAGTTCAAGTTAAAAGGAATAGTCACATTTCACTGCACAATAGTATGACTATTCTCTTTTACCCTAAAGGGGCGTTCACACTAGCGAGTCGCGGATATTGCGCGACCATTTTGGTCGAGACGCGACAGTGGCGGGTTGGTCGAACACTGCTCGCAGCCTGAGATCCGAATCGTGGAGCTACTAAAACAGAGAACGGGACCTCGGATGTGACGCGAAGCTTGTTCAACATCCGACCTCTTATCAACGGCAGCATAAATTCTGTCCGTATCTGGGAACGAAACGAGCCTGGAAGGTGCGCTTCTGCAGCCAAGGCTATTCAGGAAAGGGAAGTAGATGGGCCTTTGTCTTCTGAAGGCTGGAGGACGGAAGCGCAAGTGTCATTCCGGGCGGAATACAGTCATGAGGACAACGGGGGCGACGCCAACAAGTGCACACAAAACAATCCACTCTTCTCTCGCATTTGCCAGTTGAACGACCCCGCCAGTCGCCCCTCGCAATTATAGGATAAGGCGGCTGCAGTTAAAGCGGCGGTCAAGGCCCGGCGCGTAAGGGCGAAAAAGGTTTTTGCACAGTAACTGGCTAAAAGATTGTGGACCCACTCCTTGTTTGCTAGGCGTACTTGTGGGCGCAGTGACACACCACATTGAAAAAGGCCCATCTCCTTCTCTTTCCTGTGACGTGAAGAACAAACCATTGAATTTTCACCTTGACTTTTTTTTACAAACTCATTGCAACGTGCTGATGAAGTAAAACACTTATAAAAAAGGAAATATGAGAGCCTGAAAATCTTACGGCATCCTAGGTTTGAATTCGCACACTTGATCGAAGGCACCCAGATGTTCGCAGAACCCGTGTCAAAGAGTACCTTGAACGACTGCGGCGGTGTGCCCAGTGAGATGACACCCACATAACGCATCTGTTCAAAGGAAAACATCTTTAGAATTTGCGAGATGGGCACAGTTTGTGGTTTGGATCTGGTAGAACTTAATTCACCGATTTGTCCTTGGATGAATGAAGAAATACTTTCCATAATCCGACTAAAAGAGCATTGGCATACTAAGTTGATGAAAAATCCAATCAACAATTATTACAAGGAAAAGTACAGAAACATACGGAATATGTCCCCTTCTATGATGCGGAGGCGAAAAAAACGGTATTATAGCAACCTGGTTAAAAAAGCCCAAGGTAACTCAAAATAAATATGGTGGATAATCGCTTCCATTACTAAATCCCCCGAGAAATGTAGTATTTCGCCAGAGCTCAGTGCCTTCAACTCTGACCTAGCATGTCTTGCTTCAACGTTCAACCGTTTTTTTCTTAACATAGTGTTGTGTCCCCTTATTGCTTTTGTGTGTGCGCGCCCCCGCATCCTCCTCCTAACGACCACTCGCATCCTCCTCCTAACGACCACTCGCATCCTCCTCCTAACGACCACTTGCCCCTCGTCGCACGCTGTCGCCAGATGCCCCCCCATGGTGCGCCCCCGCATCCTCCTCCTGTTTTGGGAAGCCACTCCCTCCCGTGGACGCTTCTCCGCTCCCTCCTTTCTTCGGGCGGCCAGTTCGGCTCCTGCCTCGGTCGACGCTGGTCGCACCCTCATCGGCTTTAAATAAACGAAGTCTTAAAGTACCGTGTGCGTCTTTCGCTGCATTCAACACAGCGACCGGACACGACAGTGGCGACGAGAAAGTGGATTCGACCCGCGCTACGCAACGCTATTGACAAGCCATGGCTACGCGAGGGTTTCCCAATCAGATACCAGAGTTCAACGGCTCATCGTGGTCATCGTGGGTTGGACGCCTTCAGTTCTACTTTGAAGCTAACAACATCACAGACCCAGCCTTGAAGAGGGCCAACCTGCTGACGCTGTGCGGGGAGCAGACCTACGATACTGTCTGCGCCCTTATTCAGCCAAGCACACCAGCGGCAGTGTCTTACGACGACATCGTATCAGCACTGCAAAAGCACTACGACCCGAGGCCATCAGAGGTCTACAGCCGGGCTCGCTTCCAACGACGAGATCAACTGGGAGGAGAAACTGTGAGCGCCTACGTAGCCGCGCTCAAGAAGCTCGCTGCCGACTGCAATTTTGGAACGCTGTCGACAACAGCTACCGGGCAGGAGGGAGACGCAGCTTCTTCTGCTAACACCACCATGCTTCCCTTGGACGTGATGTTACGCGACAGATTTGTGTGCGGACTGAGTGACGAGTCACTGCAGCAGCGCCTGTTCGCTGAGAAGGACCTCACATTCAGCAAAGCTTACGACATCGCCGTTCGAGCGGAGAGCGCCGGTCACCAGCAGAGAGGGATTCGCCGGAACACCGAGCCGGTACACCAGACAAGCAACCAGGTGCGCAAGCCTTCTGTTGTTGTAAAATCGGTCAAAAAGGCACAACGCTGCTGGCGGTGTGACGACCAACACAACCCCCAGGGATGTCGATTCCAGTCAGCCACGTGTAATTTTTGCCACAAGCGAGGGCATATCGAAAGAGCATGCATTACGAAACGGAGACTTGCCAAGATAAAGTCACCTTCCCAGCCTAATCACAGCGTCAACGCCTCAGAGAATACGCCGCTATCTGATCTCCATGGAACAACATCAGCAACACCATCTGTGTTGTACGACCTGAACACCATGAATCTCGGCACGCGACCGAAGATTTTTACAGAAGTAAGCGTGCATCACCAGCTGATTAAGTTCGAGGTGGACTCCGGCGCAGCCTGTACTCTGATCAGTGAGGACACGTTCCGAACTTCATGGCCATCTGACGCACCCGCCCTGCAACAAGACGACACGCACCTGCGAACGTGGTCAGGACAGAATCTGCCACTATTGGGCTCTGCCAACGTGCAGGTTAACTACAACGGCCAGACCCATACGCTACCTCTGCTTGTTGTGAAGGGCACAGGATCAAGCCTTCTAGGGAGAAACTGGTTTTCTCCACTAGGCGTGATGATATGCGGCATACACCAGACGCCGAGCCAGAACATGGTTGAGCAACTGCAAGAGAAATACGAAAGAGTATTCTCGGAAGAGATTCCAGGAAACGAAGGGCCCCCGGTCACACTGGAGTTGTTGGACAACGCGCAACCCAAATTTCTGAAGGCCAGGCCGGTGCCGTTTGCTCTCCGAGATTCAGTTGAAAAAGAGTTGGACAAACTGGAGCAGCAAGGTGTCATCGAGCCGACGCAGCATTCAGAATGGGCCACACCACTTGTCGTAGTTCGCAAGAAGAACGGAACCATACGCCTCTGCGGAGACTACCGGAGCACCGTCAATCTTGCGACTAAAGCGTCCTCTTACCCGCTACCGACACCTGAAGAAGTATTCAGTGTACTACGTGGCGCAAGAGTCTTCAGCACATTGGACCTCACCCAGGCGTATCAGCAGCTGAAGGTGAGCGAGTCAACTGCTGAATTATTGGCAATTAACACACTGAAAGGCTTGTACAAAGTCAAGCGACTGCCTTTTGGCGTAGCTGCAGCCCCGGCCATATTTCAAAAATTCATGGAGACAGTGCTTCAGGGCATCCCAGGAGTTTGTGTCTACCTTGACGATGTCATCATCAGTGGCACTTCCACTGAAGAGCATGCAGTGCGCCTAGAGCTCGTTCTCGAAAGGCTAGCAAACGCTAATTTGTGCATAAGCAAATCGAAGTGCTGTTTTGCGGTGCCAGAGGTGCAATTTCTGGGACACCGAATTGATGCGGAAGGCATTCACCCTACCGAGGACAAAGTGCGAGCGATCACAGAAGCACGAGCTCCAACAAACAAGCAGGAGCTACAGGCTTTTCTCGGACTCTTGACGTTCTACGACCGGTTCTTGGAACAAAGAGCTACCGTGGCCAACGACTTATACCAACTCCTTCGGAAAGATGTGACATGGACATGGTCGCCACGCCATCAGCAGTCATTCGATGCCCTGAAAGACCTGATTCGAAGATGTACAGTCCTCCGCCACTACGACGAAAGGAAGCCTCTGCTTTTGGCTTGCGACGCATCACCGCACGGAGTCGGCGCGGTTCTATCGCAAACTGACGAGCAAGGAAGGGAAGCTCCCATCGCCTTCGCCTCACGTACGTTGTCGCAAGCAGAACGCAACTACGCGCAACTTGACAAAGAAGGGCTAGCCATCGTCTACGCGGCGACACATTTTCACCAGTACATTGCCGGCCGGAAGGTGACCTTTATAACCGATCACCGACCGCTATTGGGCATTCTGGGACCACAAAGGCCTATGCCACCAACTTTGTCTCCGCGAATGACACGTTGGTGCATCAAACTCTCAGCGTACGACTACGCTCTGGTCTACCGCAATGGGAGTAAACATCAAAACGCCGATGCGCTAAGCCGTCTGCCACTAGACGCAACTGTTGACGAACCATTTCCACCAGGAGACGTTCTGATGTTCGAAGCACTGCCAGAACCTCCGCTTACAGCAGGCACAGTTGCAGCATCTACGCAGAAGTGCGCAGCTCTCCGGCTAGTTTACACAGCTGTTCAACAAGGCAACGTGCATAAACTCAAAGGGGACAACTTCGACGCTTACCGCAGGCGAGCTACAGAGTTGAGCACCCATCGCGGCTGCATCATATTTGGGTCCCGAGTTGTGATGCCGAGAGAACTACGCGCACAAGCTATGTCTCTCATCCACGCCGGACATCGGGGCATCGTTGCAATGAAAAAGTGTGCCAGAAGCTACATGTGGTGGCCTGGCATTGACAACGACATCGAAACAGTGGTGCGAGAATGCAGGCCTTGCCAGAGCAGCCGGAGCGCCCCGCCGAAAGCTCCTGTCCCAGAATGGGAAAAGCCAGACACACCATGGCACACACTGCACATTGATTTTGCAGGACCAATTGAGGGCTGCACTTTCCTTGTGGTCGTAGATGCCTACACAAAGTGGCTTGAGATAAGGCAAATGGGACAGACGACTTCGGCAGCAGTCATTGACAACCTCCGATCACTATTTGCAACGTTCGGCCTGCCGCGCAAGGTAGTGTCGGACAACGGAACACCGTTTGTGTCTGCGGAGACCCTCAAGTTTTATCGCGACAACGGGATCTCATCAGTTACATCGGCCCCCTACCACCCAGCGACAAACGGACAAGCCGAGCGCTACGTAGCCGAGCTAAAACGCGCCCTTGAAAGAGATCAGACAGGCTCGCTGCAGCGCCGCCTTGCGCGCTTTATCTTCAAGCAGCACACGACGGTTCAGAGCACAACAGGCGAGACCCCCTCGAAAATGATGTTCGAGCGTGAAATGCGAACCCAGCTCACAGCCATCCTCCCCGAGCCAAAGGCAGAGACGTTCCGGGAAGAAAAAGCAATTCCGCGCTGCGGCACGCTTAATGAGGGGCAGCGCGTCCTCGCCCGACAGTTTCTGAAAAAGCCACGCTGGGAGGAAGCTACAATTGTCAGACGCATAGGCCTGCGCTCTTGGCTCGTCAACATACATGGCACAGTAGCACGCCGACATCTCAACCAGCTGCGTAGATTTACGACGCCGTCTGAGAGCTGTCCGCCAGCGGAGAGAACACGTGCACCATCTTCCCACATAGCCTGGCACCTCTTCCCGGAAGAAGAGACTTCGCCCAGGACAGACCTAGGAGACACAGCGAACAACAGCCAGCCTACAAGTGTTTCTCCCCCGAGCGCACAAAGCCAGCGCGCCTCCACGCGTGAGCGCCGACCCCCTGCACGATACCAGGCAACTTTCTAAGGGGGAAGGAAGTGTTGTGTCCCCTTATTGCTTTTGTGTGTGTGCGCCCCCGCATTCTCCTCCTAACGACCACTCGCATCCTCCTCCTAACGACCACTCGCATCCTCCTCCTAACGACCACTTGCCCCTCGTCGCACGCTGTCGCCAGATGCCCCCCCATGGTGCGCCCCCGCATCCTCCTCCTGTTTTGGGAAGCCACTCCCTCCCGTGGACGCTTCTCCGCTCCCTCCTTTCTTCGGGCGGCCAGTTCGGCTCCTGCCTCGGTCGACGCTGGTCGCACCCTCATCGGCTTTAAATAAACGAAGTCTTAAAGTACCGTGTGCGTCTTTCGCTGCATTCAACACAGCGACCGGACACGACACATAGGTAATAGTATATAGCTGCCACCTTGCAAATCAACTCTTGTACTGTTTTTCCAACTCCGTGCTCTAATACTTTAGCTTACACAGAGATAACAGCTGCCGAAATTGTTGCTGTCGTCCGCCAGATGTCGCCTAATAAAGCTATAGGTCATGATGAAATATCGGTGAACATCATTAAGGACAACATTCATATTTTGTTCCTTCCACTGGAAAAAATATTTAATCAGGCATTTTTATCGGGTATCTATCCGGATACGCTCAAGATTGGGAGAGTTGTACCAATCTACAAAAACGACAATCCCAATGATGTCGAAAATTACCGCCCAATTACCATACTGAGCTGCATTAATACGCTCTTCGAAAAACTAATAGCTAAGAGAACACAGGATTTTATTGAAAAATATGGCATCTTAGCCAGAGACAGCACGGTTTCTGCAGAGGTCACTCTACAGGCACAGCAGTACACTCAGCAACAGAAATAATTAACCTGGCTTTAAATTCAAACAAGATTATTATAGGCATATTCAGGACATTAGAAAAAGCATTCGACACTGTTACCCATGACATCTTGTTACAGAAACTTGAAAATTATGGATTTCGAGGACCAACCAAGAATTTTTTTCCATAGCTACCTTACTAACCGCATGCAATTCGTGCAAATCTCAGATCAAAGATCTTCAATGGGGGAGGTTAGGACAGGAGTTCCGCAAGGGTCAGTACTTGGCCCCCTGCTTTTTTTCCCTCTTTATAAACAATTTGCCTCGTTGCATTGAGCATGGACAAGCAGTCATGTATGCAGATGACACAGCTCTACTAATATCTCATCAGTCGGCAGAAAAGGCTCAGTCACTTGCAAATAATAGCCTTCAAAAAGCAGCAACTTCGTTTAGCACTAACAAACTAGCGCTAAATGTTAAAAAAACAAAGTTCATTGCTTTCACCTCCCGTCGTAAATCTACACCCGTAGAAAGTAGCCTGCATCTCGATGGGTTACCCATTGAAAGGGTTCAAAGCTGCAAATATTTAGGAGTAACTCTTGACGAAAATCTACACTGGGCTCCTCATATAGACAACTTATGCAAAAAGTTAACCTCTGGATGCTATGCACTAATTAAAGCACAAAAACATTTCGACAAGAACACACTACGAATGATATACTTCAGCGTTTTCCATAACCATTTAATATACTGTATTGAATCCTGGGCTTTCACCTTCGCATCTTACCTAGCAAAAGTTAGCACTCTCCAGAAAAGGGCTGTCAGAATAATATCATCTGCACCGAGAGCAATACCATCCAAACCTCTTTTTGATGAATTAAACATAATGCCCTTCACCAATGTACGTGAGCACAAAACGGCCGTTTTAGTCCACCAGATAATTAGCACGAACTCTCCACATCCTTCTTCCATATTCATTTCTCCCAAACGTGACACTAGGCAGGCACAGCACAATAACTTCAATTTACCCATAGCTCACAACATATACGGGCGGCGCTCAATATCTTTTATCGGGGATAAAATATGGAATACCGTTCCGTGTTACATAAAATACACGTCGAACTTTGTTTCTAAACTAAAACGGCACTGTCACAACAAGGAATTTGATGCACCAAGCTAAACGTATGTTGTTGTTCATAGCAATGCTCCATATAGTGATTGTCTAACTCTGACAATGTTTGTAATGGATCCATCACTAGCCATAGCGGCTAAGGATCCAGATGACTATACAGCATTTTCTGTATCAATTTCTGCGTGAATAAACGTTCTGATTCTGATTCTGATTCTGAATGCTGTAACATACCTCCGATGTTTGTGGAATACTCAAGAGGTATAAGCGTAGCTTTAAAGGGCCCCTGACACACCCTTGGTAGATCTTTGCGTTTCTTTAAAACGTCACAGCCTTGGATACCATTAACATGCGGGCGTGTTGCCCGGCATGAGTTACCTAAGTCGTAATCATCGTCATTACCCCAACTACATCTACTGCAGGAAAAACGTTTTTCCCGTTGGCCTCCAATTAACTACGACAGCTGTGGTTACATTTTACCGCAAACTTCCTAATCTTTTGCGCCCATTTGACTAATCTTCGCCCACACCCGACTATGTTTACCTTGTCTTGGAATCCCCGCCGTTACTCCCAGGGACGACCGATTATCTGCTCTCTGCATTACCCAAAACAGGGTGCTCCGTTAACGCGTCCTAAAGAAGGCCCGGCGGAAAATGGATATCTTTGCGTGGTGCAATTGTACCAGCGTTGGGAGCGCGTCACGTAAGCTGAAGGGGCTGTGGGAAAGGGAGGGGGAGAGGCTGAATCGAGCGTTCCTGATACCTTCCAGCACGCTACCAACGCTAGCTGGGATCAGAGAGAAATAGAGCATGAGAACACAAGCACTGCGTGCTTAGGCGGGCGCTGCATGTAAACGAGAGAAAAATGCGCACAATAAAGTATTATTACTATTAACAACAACAAAAAATGGCAGGTTTTTAGCGTAGTTAAACCGAATAGGACCTGCGAAAGCACTTGAGTCAACACCGTTTCAAAGGCAACCGCATGCAAGAACTTGTAGTCAGCCGCTATCGGCAAGCGCGCAGGGAGGAGGGGGGGTTGTCGGCTTTGCGTATTGACAGAGCAGCTGCGCAAGGCCTCCGCCACTGGCGCTCCGTCAAAGGCCAAACGTTTAGGCTTCACACATACCTCGGATTTTTCAGCTTTGCTAGTGAATCAGTGCTTTCTCACTAAAACACGAAAACGTACTTCGAGTCGGGAGCACTTTAACTATGGCCATGTTTTTCGTAATCATACAGCCCTCACAAAATCGCGTCGACATTCAAATGGAAACATTCGCTTCGTACGTCTTCGTCAGTGCTGAGGCGCTCCGTCAGCGGCGATCGTCCCAGGTACGTCGAGCTGTTCTGGCCGACGTATATCAGAGGAACCCTGCAAGAATTGCGCAGAAAAAGGCCAACGAAGTAAATTTCATCATCGCGGCATTCAGATTTGACTTCATAGATTCTGTTCCCTCACGCTTTTTATCTACTGGCACCTTCCGTACTTCGAAAACATCGAGTCCGGGCTTGGGCAGCTGTTGCCTGCCGAGATACCTTAAACGAATCATGAAACAAAAACTTTGGGCCCTTTTTTTTATTGCGCTAATGCGCCCTTTGACATAAGACAGTTATATATAGATATGCAGACCCGTGTCGGCTATAAATGCCAACAAGACCCGGTGTTGGTGCCCGTGTGTCCTGATTCTTGTGTCTGGTGGTCGGCTAGGATGGTAATCCTGGCTGCCGAGCTGTAGCTTGCGTGCCGCCCGAAGTCCGGGGCAAGTTATCGAGAAGTGGTCTACCTCTGCAGCAGGAGCGGGACTGAAGGTCAGGCCGGAAGAGGATTGAGTGGCCCGTTTTTTTTTTCTCATAAAGTCAGACTAAGAAAAATCCGGACTGGCCCAAGACCGCAATGATAATCCGAAGTTTTCTCATCGAAATGTCGGAGGATCGCTTACAGTAGTGACAGTTGAACCTGTACGTCTGTTGAGGCACGCTGGTCCGAGCGTACGGGCTTGAACTCTTCACTTCGCAGTAAACACGGTAACACGAACCACCTTTGCAGGCTGACGTGTTCGAAACTAGCTTTGCCCCCGAAAAGGCGCAGCGGGATTCGTGGAGCCTCCTCCAGGCGCACAACACGGAGGAAGCTGGGCAACCGGCCGGGGGACGCTTGTACCTATTTTTACAGGTGGACGTTCGGCGATGGGTTCTGAACCAGCCACCTCCCGCAGCCGTAGCGGACGAACAGACTACCGCCCTTCTTAACCACATTCTTAAAGAAGAAAATGCGACAGCATTTGCGTTGCCTGCTATGGTGTCTACAATGAGTATTTAATGTCCCTGCGATTTTCCCTCAAAACGCTGGTTGGAACCAGTTCCATTGCAGTTATAAGGTATGTGTAGGTCATCACCTTCTAGAATGTTGTGAGTAGTTTTAATTGAATTAGCTATTCGATTATACTTATCCGACCACTAATGACCTTAATCCACCCATTAATCCCCACTAATGCGCCTTAATTAATTTACTGGGGAGGTTCCACTTCCAAATGTTTGGGGGTCCTTTGGAATTTGGTGGATCTACTTGTAAATTTTGGGGGTCCTCAGATTTTCAGATTTGGTGGTGCCCTTGATTGACCCACTGGTGATCACGTGGTGTTGATTACGTCACGACATTCTAGTATTCTCGTATTCGTAGATCGCAGGGAGTCCTCATACCACTACTGGCGCAGTGGTGTAGCGGTTAAGAGATGCGCCACTGCCCTGGCTGGTGGCTGTTTCAAACACAGCCACCGGTGGGGCTTGTGAGACCCAGGTTCCCGAGCTCCCGTAAGGTGCATGTACAGGGCCACGGTGGGCAGGTGGCAAGGGAATTGAATTGATGTGAATTAATTTCATTTCCATGTGCCACGGGGGGCAGACAGCTCACAACTCGGTGGGCAGGTTGTCGCTTGCCATGGTGGCCAGGTTGCGATGACGTCACATGGTAACGAGATCTCGCTCGACGAATCATTAATTTAACTGCCACGATGGGCAGGTTGTGATGATGGGACGTGACCTCTTCCGACCAATCAAGGAATTGTGTGACAGAGAAGCCGGCATTTTTTTGGAAGACGACAGCCTAAATGCTATCGCATTAATATTTAATGATGTTACTAATAGCGCAGGAGCGATCCTTTCACTGCACCCTCACTTGTCACCGCACCACCAAAAAAAAAATTGAGCTAGTTTTATTAACACCGAAGATATCGGCAATTGCAAATGATGCTGCACCTCTCCTTCCTCAACTCATGTGGGCTGACGGCGCTAGAAAAAGAAATAAAGAAAACAGGTCGAGAATGCGCCCGCCCCACCCGCCCTGTCCATGTCACTTGAGCACACCGAATGAGAAGGCTCGCCAGGATTCGCTACTCCACGTCAGAGGCGGAATGGCGGCTAAGAACGCGGTTAGGTGACGCTCTGATCTGTTTGCGAGCAGCAGTTTTCAAGAACTATTTGTAAATTATAGGTTCCCCGCAGAGCTTTTAAACCTGACTCGAAGACTCAGAAAGACCACCTCTATAGATAGTTTGGATTAGAATATGGCCATAAAAATCATTTCATCATCATCAACCTGACTACGCCCACTACAGGCCGAAGGCTTCTCCTTTAACTCGCCATTAACCCTGTCCTGTGCCAGCCGCGGCCACCCTATCCCGCAATCTTCTAAATCTCATCCGCCCACCTAACTTTCTGCCGCCCCCTTACACTTTCCTTCCCTTGGAATCCACTCCGTTACCCTTAAGAACCAGCGGTTATCTTGCTTTCGCGTTACATGCCCTGCCCAAGCCCATTTCTTCCTCTCGATTTCGACTGGGATGTCATTAACCCGTGCTTATTCCTTGATCCACTCTGCCCTCTTCCTGGCGTTACATCTTTCATTTTACTTTCCATAGCTCGCTGCGCTGTCCTTAAGATGTTATCCTCCATGTTCTGCCCCAAAGGTGAGTGCCGGTAAGATAAAGTTGTTATATACTTTTCTCTTGAGGGATATTGGTAAACTGTCATTCATGATCTGAGAGAACCAGCCAAATGCGCTCCACTTATTCTAGTTATTTCACTCCCATTATCCGGATCTGCGGTCACTACCTGCCCTAAGCAGACATATTCTCTGACCACTTCCAGCACCTCGCTACCAATTGTAAACTGCTGTTCCCTTCCGAAACCGTTGAACATATGGAGGCCGCACGGCGATAATTTCAAGTCACTTGTTGCTCCAAAACGTCAATGACCTGTTGGAACGGCGTAGTTAGGCTCTGTCAGCTGTAAAGTCCACAAGCTCATCATGTTAGAAAGTTATTGACTTTGTTGCTCTACACACAGGAACATCACATATTTCTATACGCTTATGTTGTAGCTTTAATACGACCGATCGAACGTTGCATAAAAAGAGTCACTGAATCGAAATCACAGCTTGAATCAGTGTATTACACCCAACTGAAGCCCTTAACCCCTCTTTTTTTAACTTATAAGCTGAAGACAAATAGCAGAATCGTCATCTTCGAGAACTTGTACACTGCGATATTCCTCAACCGATTCAACATTGCAGAGAAACAGGTAAAGCTTTTGAAAAGCAAATAAAACGTGGGTCTCCCTTGAGCTGCTTAGTCACGTTGCTAGACTGCACCGCGAGCACCACGCTCAGCAGAGCGCAGAGCAGCACCAGCGGTGTCATGGCTTCGTCTTGGACGCAAACAGGAGTAGACAAACCGGCCAACAGTCTCGACCTCGGGTGTGGTCCGCTACCTTATGCTGCTGAGGACGTACTTTCTCGCAGTCACGTGATAGACTCTCGTCTCGTCGCGCAGAGCCTTTCCGCAAATCTTTAGGTGGAAAAGGTGCTTCCTCAGCTTCCGATGTTAACCTCAGCAGGGTCACTGACCCGCTGACGGAAGCGTCCACTGTGCCGAGTTAAAAAAAAAGGTCGAGTCAGTGCGATGGGACTGAATAAAACCGTTATCGCTGCCTTTACGAGAAGCAAGCAGGAGCCCAGTAAATTCTCCTCGAAATTTTTTCCTTAGGAGCATCGATTAATGTATTCGCTTTCCCCACGAAAACTTCGAAGCTTATTCTTGCCCCGGAAATTGTCAAGCTAGCGCCTTTTTCTCTGTGCATAAAGCGTCTGTGGATTTTACCCATCGGTGGGCGAAAAGAAGTTAACGCAGCTTGATGTGTTCAGAGAAAAAATGGGCGGCTATACGAGGCGCACTCACAGTTTTCTCTTGGGGCATGTGCTAATATCTAATGGAAGGCCGCTTATCGCAGGTACGATAAGAGTTGTGGGCCTCACCGCCACCGACGGCTCAGCGCACACGCTGTGCGACACGCGCGCGCTTACACGTGCGCGTCCTTTTCTTTGTGCGAGTGATAGCGAGTGCTCTAAGGTGCGACACGGCGGTGCGTGTTCAGCCTGTTCGCCGCCAAGTGGTGTGAATGCGCACGTGTTTGGGGTAGTGACGATTGTTAAGCAAGAAGCAAACAGCCGACAAGGGGAGTTCCAAGTCCATACTTAGTAGCGTTTGGAGGGCCCAAACGCGCTCAAAAACATACTTCCAGCGGCTTTAGTTCTGTTCTATTCGTATATTAACCAATCCACGCGGCACCTGGCGACGAAGTCAAGAAACGCAGTCTGGAGTTCCAACACAGGCCCCTAGCCAGCTAATGGAAACCCGTTAGCATAGCGCTCATGGAGCCGCGAAAAAAAATAAAGTAGAGCAGGAAACCGATTCTGTAGAGTTCCGCAGTGCGTGTCAACACAGTGACACATCATTTCATAAATTTCGTTCGTGCTCAAACGATTGGCGCCGGAGGATTTGATGCATTGCGAATCTCTGCGGATCGGGATGAAAATGACGCCGACGATGCTATTTTCTCCCTTTCTGGTGGTACGATTCTTTTTTCCTGGTATCTAATATCTCTTCCTATAAGGTAGGAAACTCTACCGTAGCTCTTGTGCTCGTACTGGCCTTTGGCATCACAACTTCGGCACGCACAACTGTCAGATCAACAACTGTGATCAGAACGCATTTCAAGCCCCTGTTTATTAAGTTAAGGCCACCACCACGGAGCAATCTATGACTGCAAGCTTTTTTCGCCGCATCTTTTCGTAACGGGCCAGCGGCACCGGGCTCAATCTTCTACACCGCGCGTTCCTACGACAAGGGCCATGCAGTTGCACGATCGCTCGCCTATGCGACCACTCGCCGGCCTGCAGGTTTATGCACTTGAAACATGAACCCCGTATTTGTCTAGCGTAGAGCCAGAGGAAGCGATGACCGGCCGACAAGGCAACCGTAACCCAATTGCGTTTATTCCGAATAAGGTCCGCGAAATGCGCATGCCTGTGAACAAGTCCACGCACACAGCGTAGGTCAAGCAAGGAGCTTCTTCCAGATTTTATGTGCATCCACTTGCATCAACGATAGTATTGATAGTTTTTTCGGCGATCAGACCATTGACGAAAAGCGACGAGCTGAGCCCTCGCCAGTTCTATCATTTTTTTTTTCATTATTCGTAGAAAAACTCTCAAATCGGCGGTAACAACGCCTGCTTGTAATGCGCTCATTTTGTCAAATGCTGTTCATACCTCACCAACTACAGAAGTAGAAGTCAATAACGTACTTACACGTACAAACGTGGTATCATGAATTAGCCTCCCCTTTAATGAAACAGATGTCATTTGGATCAGCTCTGTTTTTAAGCTTATGATCTTGAGCGCCCTTTATGCACCCTTTTATCAATCTTTCAGTCTTGCACAGAGTTTAACTCTCGGTTATTTCAAATAAGTTATATGTCCTGAAGTAAACATGAATTAAGCGTCGCACAGTAAGGAAAGGATACGAAGAAAATGAATAACTGATTTTGCAGATATATCCACACATTACCCTGTCAGGTGTCATAATATGGCAGCGTATAGAGGTTTGCGAAGTGATACTGCATGCAGATCTGTCATCGAAAACTGATGAACACCAGCCTCCTTGTCTATCATGCCTCAGAAACCAATTGGGCACATTTTCCCTGATACCTGATAATTTTAGGAAAAAAATTATTTGCAGCTGCACTGCAGGCTCTGAACCACAAAACAGCTGTCAAGTGAAGTTCGAATTTGCAAGGCCCATCAGCTACACAAGAAAGCCAACACGGGCATCAATTTTTCGTGTGTTTCATTGCATATGATTGAAGGTGATGTCATTTTGCACAGCAGCTACTTTTAGTGAAACTTAGAGTTGTTTTGTGTGTCCAGAGTGTGATTGTGTTGTATGTGTGCAATAAGAAGTCGCTGGATGAGCAGCGCTATTTTTTTTCACTCTTCTAATGTCCCATTTTCGCGCTGTTAAATACAAGTTTACATGCATGCTCCAATCAGCTATCAGGAGCACTGTCCCCTATCCCGTACCTGATATCCCGTTTTTTGTCCTCTTTGCTGCAGAGTAGTTTTAACATTCATACCCAGCCGCAATCGTTGTTGCAACCTGCTTAGCTTTAAATAAAATTGCGCCTCTCCCGTAACCGAGAGTAGAGTAAGCATGAAATGTTTACGGGCCTAACACAGGCTCCATTGCTCGGCTTAAGCAGCTGTGACGGTGGCGGCATTGAAATCCAGGACGATGCAGAAGCGTACGCGGGCACGACGAGACGCAGGCCTGACAAGAATATACAGGGTGGTCCACTCTAAGTACGAACACAGCTCCGCGTGGCCGCGCTCCGCGGAGCGCCAGCGGATCCGGCGCGTTCGCGCATCGAAGCTAAGCCGCGCAGGCGCACAGGGGCCCGGGGCAGGAGCTTCGTGTCGTCTGCTACAGCGCTGCGCCTGCGCGCACCTGAAGCGAGGTGCAAGCGAGGTGCGCGCCAGCGCGGTAGCAGACGACACGAAGCTCCTCCCCCGGGCCCCTGTGCGCCTGCACGGCTTTGCTTCGATGCGCGAAGCCCCTAAGAGATCACGTACGACAACGAAGTGTATCGTGGCATTTATGTGCTTTTCGCACGCGTTATTAGAAATCGGAAATTATAATACCGTGCAATCAAATGCACAGCTCGAATGATATCTTGATGAACATTGAAAAGACACTTGCAGCAGTTATTTTATGTGACTCGTTTGGAGAGCAACCGGCGCTTGTATGCCGGTCCCGTAGGAGGGCTGATCTCGCTTCGGCGGGCGCGGCTTCGGCCGCTTATCTGATTTTTTCAGCAGCGTCCGCCAGTTGTTGCTGCGACGCGCGTCTTTCCTTGCCTCTTTCTCTTACCTCTCCTCTATCTGCACGTTGGCAGCGGTGGTGGCTTGGCTAGAGCCAGTAGCAGGCCCGTGCAATTTCCTTTTCATCCTTCTCTCAGTCACAACAACAACAAACTCTCTACAGCTCGTACGGTGCCCGGATGTTCTCGTTTCAGAGCCCGGATGAGTGTATTCAGTGCCCGAATGTTGGCTCTCGATCTCGGCGTGACGTCACCACACTGCCGACAACGGGAGCTAAAAGCATTTCATGCTTAATAAGCCACACACTTCAGGCTCAGTTGTTAGTAGTTGAATAAGCTGCCATAAATTCCTTTGGATAGATTTGCACGTTATCGTAGCAAGACACTGATGTTTCAGTGTCCCCATGATAGTTATTAAGGCGGAAACTTGGGCTAGTTGGAAAGCGTTTGGATTCATATTTGCTAGCGCTTAGTGAACACACGGCACAAGAACACAAATACACAGGACAGACGCTAGTCTTCAACTGTTCTTGTCCCGTGTGTTCACTAAGCGCTAGCAAATATGAATCCCCATGATAGGGACATACTGTACGTGACGATGCACCTGGATCTGACATACTTCTTTTGAATATTACTTTTTGCACTATTCTCGCTTCAGTTTGCGCCTCTTTAAGGCTTAGTATGAAAAACAGCAGCAAGTGTAGCTATGTTTGAGTTGTGCAGAATAATAATAGAATGGCATGATCAGGGGAAAAAACTCAAGATATAGGAGCCATGCGGCATAACTCAAGCGTGTGTCATTTCCAGTGCTTAAAGTCAGAAAGTCTCCTGCACCTCCCCTCCCGATATTGAGTAAGGATCTGAGACCCCCCCGTGCTAGAATTTAGAGACTGCATGAATCCGAAGCAAACAACCATTTTTCATTCTTCTTGTCAGTGGTGGTTGGAATATTTCGTCTTTATCGTTCGGAAAATTTCGCTAGGATTTTTACCAGGCATCATTAACAAGTTTTCTAAAAGCCGAGACGGAGGAAAATACAGAGTTGGCAGCACCACACAAAGGCTGAAAGAAAAAGAGAAAATTGTGCCCTCACGCTACGAGTCAGCCCAGAGCTGGCAGCTAAGCTCCAAGGACACACAGCAACAACGAGCACAGTGGCAGAGCGTGGCGATCGTTTGTTCCAGGTCTGTGACCTAAACTGAGCAAAGAACGACCTTTAAAAATTTCTCCCCTTTGTATAAAACTGTGTAAAACAGACCGCCGGCCGCTTTTTCTCTCTCCCTCTTTATTTCCCTCTCCACCTGTGCTCGAATCGCTAGAGACCCCCACTCCATGGAGCACTGGTTATGGTTTGCTCTACAGTGGAGCTTGCATCAAACGCGAAATTTAACCACACGTACAGACAATGTCATTAACATAGCTATTGGCTGCTATGTACCCACATAGCCTTTGCCCCGTTACTGGAGCTGCGCTTCGTGCTTTATGCCTCCCATTTGAGTTGAAGTAGACAGCAAATATATTACTAGAATTTTCAATTTTTACAGCAGTGTTCTCCTGCTTCAACTACAGCGCAGTTTTAATGAGCTTGCACTTAAAAGAAATTTTGCTGTTTTTCCACCAGTAAGCATACTCACATAGGCACTATGCGTGGAATATGTTTGTTATAAACCGCAGAAGAATGACACCCTTGTTTTCACTTCAAACAGCTATGCTGAACACACCACCGAACTCTCCTAGTTTCAGCAGGGAGGGAACCCAATACCATTTAGTATCAAGGATATTATTCTCATCAAGCGCCAGAGTAAATAAGCACGACAGTTTTATTAGTGGGAATATAAATGAGTATAGGAGTGATCTCTTCGAGCATGCTTAGGTTTCCATAATAGGTTTGGAGAATTAACAGCGAGCTGTAGGCCGAAATACGGGACAGGGGAAAAATATGGAGAGACGAAAAGTTCATTCGAAGTAACGTTCTCACGGGATGAGATGGAACTGCCGAATGGTGTCCCCTTTACATCGCATTTTATTGTGCGTCCTCACATCGTAGTGATTCCCAAGCACTTCACGCACTCTCGGATCATATCGGCTTTGAGATGGGGAAGAACTATAGTGTAAGAGACTGACTTTAAACTGTCCACTTCATGCAGCAAATCCTGTGATACTGAGGCCTTGAAGCGCTTCCGAACGGGAATGGTCTTAATCAATTTGGGTATTTACCTGAGAGGTGCAGAAACCCTTACGCTTCTATCGTCTTGATCTTGTGCTTTGCAATCATTCGTATCTTATTTGTTTGTTTACGAAAAATTTTAGGATAAGTGATAATCAATTTAATCCCGGCACTATTAATTTTTGGGAAACCAGGAAAATTAAAGTACGCATGCACTAAACGTCTTTCTCTTACGTAAAATCAACTTTAATCTAATTATAAATGATCTTCACTTTGAGGAGGGCTTAAATGGTACTCTATATTTATGGCAATTAATAACGCCTGGGTAGAGGTATGCAAATAGCCCAAAATTTAGAATAGCGGGTAGAATGTCACTCTATTCAATATGAAGGAATCAAATAGTGTATTTTCAAGATTATTTTAAACAGATCGAATATGTTTTCAAGTTTTGGAATCATTTTCCAATACTGGCATAAAGTTCGAATAAGGCCCGGCGTATTTTTCTTCGACGAATGTTTCAAAAATGGCCCACACCGACGGCGCGCACTATCTTTCCGTGAAAAGTATCACGTAGATGAACGTTTTGGTTTATAGTTTATGGAGGTTTTACGTCCCATAGCGACTCAGGCAATTAGGGACGACGTAGTGAAGGATTACGGAAGTTCCGACCACCTTAGGTTCTTTAACGTGCACTGGCAACGCACAGTACAATGGCCTCTAAAATTTCACCTCTATTGAAATCCGATTGCCGCGACTAGGATCGTACCCGCGTCTTTCGGGTGAGCAGCCGATCGCTGTAACTGCTGAGACATAGCGGTGACGCAGGTGAAGGGTTCAGCTACGCGAGGCAGTCCATTTGTGTGGTCGCTATCATGATGCTCGCTCATCGCCTCCAACACTGGGCGACGCTAAAGGACTCGAGAAAAATTCAGAATAACGCAGCCTTGATGCTCGATCTTGGATGCGGCGGTTCGCACGTAGGTGCCGCCAATTTGTTCCCCGCGGTGTGGTTTTAGTGCCTCTGGGCAAACCACCGGTTTTCTAATGGGTACAGGGCCTCCTCTGGCCTTGTGCCCGGCTTGTCTGGGTTGAAATGCTTGGTAAAAGTACCGTTGACCAACACAAGCAAATCGTGACTTTCCTGTAGATATAACTCGATGCTCTTTGAGGTAATATGGTGATTTTATGTTCCGACCCGTTGATGAAGATTAGTGTTCTTTAATAGTGTTGCGTTTTTTAGCAGCTATATCTTTAACTTGATAACTTTTAAACCTTTAGCAGCGTAGAGCAGTGCCGCAACTGTCGCTTAAGTGTTTCGCACGGTTGCTCATTTTGGACGAATATTCGCAGAGGCAGCGAATATCGGTTCTAATATTTGATTCATATTCGATTCGGTCCTGTCACTATCGACTCGTATTCGACTCGATTTTTAGCCGAACTATTCGTATTCGATTTGGTTTGGAAAAAGTACCATTCGCACACCCCTACTTTCTGGACGTTTTGAAGCTTGAGGTGGCTGATTTTGTTAATAAGGGACATATAGGGATGGGGTAACAGAAGGTCTGAGCGTTCGCAAATCGCGGAAGGAATACCTGGGATTAGCAACTCAGCTCAGTTTTTTAAAACTAATTGAATCTAAGATTAACTTTCTTGCATCACAGAAAAAAAAACAACTCATTTGCACATGCTGTAGGGAAATAATGTGCAGAGAAATAAAAAAAAAAACATTCGGTTGGCATTTCTCCTGTAACAAATAACAAACTACTGCCTCTTACGAGTCTGGTAAGGCGATGCTTTTTAATGCATATTTCAAACGATTACTTCCCGAACGCCGCAAAACAACCTTCTCCTTGTTCTGCAGTGCCTTTTTGCACAAACGTTCGGTATTGCTTTTTAGGAAAGATGAGTGTTTTCTTACTTGAAGGAGCTCTGAAAGGGGCTCTCTATAAAGTTGCGGTGTGGCTAGGACGTGAAAGGACGCCGCCTCTTTAAAGTGTTTGTTCGCAGCTGAGTTATCTGCAGTTATAATTTTAATTTCAACGTTTTCGTGCCTTGCCCTTGCTATTGGTCACTGTTTGACCGCTGAAATCTAGACCCTCCTTCGCCGGCCCCACCTACTCTGACTCCCCCCCCCCCCCCCCCCCCCCCTCCCGCGGGCTGCGGAAACGCACGGGAATTCTCAGGGGCCGCAGCGTGGCCAGAGCTTCTTGTACCGCCGGAGCGACACTGGTGGCTGGTAACTTCGTGACGTCAAAAAGAATAACCAAAAACCACCTCTTAACTGACATACACAGAAGCATGAAACGGAAGAGGGGACCTCCTTCGTTTCATGCTCCTGTGTATGTCAGTTAAGAAAACGCCGCCGGAATAGGCTCGGTAACTTTCGCGCGCGATAATGGGTTCTGTGCTGCATGTGTGATGATATTAGTTTATTATTTGCCTCAGCTATTCATAACAACACACTGTAGAGATTGAGCGACTTTATGTACTCTGCTCAGAAGGTGTTTGAGGGCCTTTGAACTGCTCAATCGGTCCTGAATGCTACGACCAGGTGACATGTCTAGTCATGCATTAAAAAAAAAATGTGCTTGACCCTGAACGGTCTTTATTGTAAGGCGTATATCATTTTAAATTTATTTTTGCCGCATCAGCTGAACGGAAGGTATGGCATACACCCTTTATATTCCACATAATGCTGTGATACCTTGACCATAACTCTCACATTGTTCCGCTTCCTCCCATAGACCCGAGTTTATTTCGGACTCTCCCGATCTCCAACGGACACCAACAGCTCGCTTTCCCGAGGACCAGGATCAAGTTTGGTCGTGCGTTGACAGCGGCACGCTTCTTCCCCTACATATGTTGTGAAGGTATAGGATGCGCAATCAAAGGACGAACCACGAAGAAAGACACAGAGACACACACAAGCGCAACTAACAACTGTTTATTTCTTCCTTGGAACGCTTACTTATACACCTGGCCACGCATGCTCAAATGCAATCTTTAACCACAATAGTCATGCCAAGGGCTGTTAACGCCATAGAGTTTCTTACTATTACCTAGAGGGAAAGCTGGCAAGCCGTCTATGGGAGTTTGCATGGAGACCCCACGTGACCACCTCAGCCACCATGGGCGCTCAAAGCATCATGGGGCGGTGAGCTACTTGTTGCGGAACTGTAACTTTTGGCCAAAAAATAATAAAAAAATAAAGCTGTTTGATAGCTACAAACGTCCTAACATTCAATATCTTGTCTAATGATTGCAACAAACGAGCAGAAAAGCATTTAAGTGCAAAGTTTGCCTAAAATAAGACATGACTAGCTTTCCTATTGGCCAAGTGATGAACACTAAAAAAACTAATATTTCGTAATTAACAGGCGCACTTTTAAAAGTAAATATGTTTTCAAAAAAAATGTTGTTGTTTAGATACTTTAAGAGGTCTTTTAATGGCATTTCGGAAGAGTAAAACCTTTTATTGGCGTCGTGTGTCGTCGCGTCTTCACTACTATGGCTTTTGCACACTGCGTTCGCGCGAAAGTCGTCTGCGCACACACGAACTACGTTTTCGGAATGAAACGCCTTAGTACTGCCACTCTGTGTTCCCGAAAAACTACGACTGTGCCGCAACAAGTAGCTCACCGCCCCATGATGCTTTGAGCGCCCATGTTGGCTGAAGTGCAGCGCCGCCAGCTTTCCCTCTAGGTAGTAGTAAGAAACTCTATGGTTAACGCAGACGCGAACGCAAAAAGTTGATTTCTGCTACGTACAGAGCCACGGACGTGTCACTGATACAGTCTACAGCGTTTTCCTTTATGTGGAAAGCTTCCAAAGCCAGCCGCGCTTGTTCATTTTTGCTTTTTCCCAGTATCACGGTCTCGTGATACTGGCAAAACAGTTGTTAAGAGTTGTTAAACAGTTGTTAGTTGCGCTTGTGTGTGTCTCTGTGTCTTTCTTCGTGGTTCGTCCCTTGATTGCGCATCCTATACCGTCACAACATCATGTACCAACTAGGCCCAACCCAAGTTTTATTGAAGTTCCCCTACATACGCCAGGATGAACAAGTGGAACTTAGCTGCGGCCGGTTTGACCGCGGCGGCGGCGACGCTCTTCCCTTCGGCCGCGGGGTAGCAGGGGCCGCCGCTGCGCAAGCTTCGTGCGCTCATTCGACGGACACTCTGCAGGCATACCGGGGTGTGTTGCTGCATTGGGCACAAGATACTTCGCAGACGACCAACGATAGAAGGCACACACACCAATGCACATGCTAGTGCTTTGAGTGTGTACCTTGCTGCTTCTGAAGAAGTGGTACAAATCCGCGCTGCGGGACTGGCCAGAGTTTTGTGCACCTTAATCGCATCTGTTCTCGTCTAGGTCGCGTTACTTCATCTGCTTTGCACGAAGTGGCCCCGCCTTAGCAGAATGTGGGTACGACGTGGTGTAGCGTGTACAACAGTACACACATCAAGGGACGAAGTCCACCTGCGATGCTGTTCCGATTCCCGGGCGAGTGTTGCGACAATGGAGCAGACAATTTTATTGTCTCCGGAACTTTTATTTTCAGAGCAACAACCAAAAGGTGATGTACTGCGGCTTCGCTACTATCTTAATGCTGCGGCTTGCGAGAACACCCGTGCGAGCACGAGAACATGGGGGCAGGGGTGACTGGAGAATGGGGTGTAGACAGGATAGCTTTCTTGCATTTTATTGGCACAAAATGAGAAAATACATCATAGAGAACACTGAAGAAATGCGAAAACACAAAGTTCGACGCTTGTTGCTACGCTAGTTGCAGTACCGTAAAGCCCCAAGAAATACTGACAAAAAAAAAAATCAGAAGAGCGTGTAAGCGACGCCTGCATGCCTCAGGCGTGATCAGAGAAGTGCAGTGAAAAAAAAAAATGTCCATAAAGCACTATATAAATAAAGCAAGTGAAAGTCCTAGTTGCAGTACCGTAAAGCCCCAAGAAATAGTGACAAAAAAAAGTCAGAAGAGCGTGTATAGCGACGCCTGCATGCCTCAGGCGTGATCAGAGAAGTGCAGTGAAAAAAAAAATGTCCATAAAGCACTATAGAAATAAAGCAAGTGAAAGTCCTAGTTGCAGTACCGTAAAGCCCCAAGAAATAGTGACAAAAAAAAAAGTCAGAACAGCGTGTATAGCGACGCCTGCATGCCTCAGGCGTGATCAGAGAAGTGCAGTGAAAAAAAAAAAAATGTCCATAAAGCACTATAGAAATTATGCAAGTGAAAGTCCACAAAAATCATTAGGTGCGACGAAAAGCTCATGTGACCGAGCGAGGAAGTGGTGCAGCCGTCGCCGAAAACCGCGAACAAAAGCACAAGTGCGCCTGGAAGGAAAAGGCAAGCAAGAAGTTAATAAACATGCGGCGAGACACTCTGCACCCTTCGCCTTGCTTACAGGCTTCCTTCTCACGGTCACGGCATTGTCTTTGCTGACACCAACCACCGGCTGCCTTGAGCACAAAGGTCGCGCTTATCAGAACAGTGCATAAGGCTATGTCTGATCACTCTTACACATAATCCCACCTCGGCATGCTTCACGAGCAATGTTCGAGGAGGGAGAAAAAATGTCACACAAAAAGCGCACAGAGCGCAGTCAACACACACGCGCTCCGAAAGCGTGTTCAACTGGACCCAGGAGCCTATTGGCGCAGCTTTCCGTCGTGGTTGCTGCGTCCCGCCCTCGTGCAGGCCGCCTCGCCGGAGCCGTGCTGTACGGAGTGTTACCTCGCAGCTCTACGCTGGAGCATCGCAGGACATCTGGCAGCAGCTGCGGCCGCCGCGGCCGCCGCGGCTGGTCCATCGCTGCCGCTTCCCTGACCAGCGTTCAATAGCTAGGCGTGTGTATACCAGCTGGCTCCGTGCCTGCCAGTCCTGGATTGGACAACGCGGAGAAGGCGTGAGCGGAGGAGAGGTTGACGAAAACCACGCGTCTGTTGCGCGCACTAGTATTAATTCCCGACTCACCAGTGAGTGCACTCCGCGACCGGCGGCAGAGACAGCATGCAGGACCTCCATGGTGGTCGAGCGGGCGTCGGCTGGCGCTGGGGGGAGGGTGCCGTCGATGCTCTGGGTGTGCACCGCTGCCATTGCTCCCGGGGCGCGATGTAGCCGCCTTTTCCTCAGCGTTCTCCATGTGGGTGCTTCTGCTGGCGCACGATCGGGCCTGGACGGGCTCGCGCAAGCAGATGAACAGCCGAGCTCCGCGGTGACCCACTGCCGGCTCAGGTAGACGTTGACGTTGACCTGCGCCCGCGCCATGGACAGCACGCTGCCCTCTCTGACGATGGCGGCCAGCCGAGGCGCACCCCGGCGCCGCACCGAACGCCGGCGGCGGAGGTGGTGTCGCCCCCACCTCCGCCGGCCCGGCTTCGAGTGCGGCGTCAGCGCCTCTGCGGATCGGCGGTGCGCGCGACCACGATCTCCAGCAACTTCTTTGTCGGCGCTACCAGTGTCACTGGCGACGCATGCCTGCTTAGGGCTCTCGGACAAATGGATTTCATATCATATTACTCTGGATATCATATCACATGTCACGCTGGATTGAATTAATTTTCATTAAATAGTTGCCAGCGTAGTGAGATTTTTCAGAGGAATAGCGCTCCATGATCTCGATAATTCGATAATCTGATCCGTATTTTCCTGCCGTTGAAGATATGGGAAGGCTGGTCCCTGTCAAAACCTTACACCGACGGTGAGGTTCCTTTTTTGCTTGACTGCGCAAAGAAGAACAAGGAAGAATGTAACAGTGATTGTGGCAGTGATTTGTTCCATCTATTCTGTCTTTTTGTCGTCTTTTTTAGTCGTTTTCACTTCCAAGGAGCGTTATGGTATTGATTTACTGTTTGATTAAGCAGTCAAATGGAGGATCGATTGTCTCAAAATGCCTTTGCTCCCCTATGCTTTGGCCAAAAAAATAACAACGAAAATTTTGATTGATGGCAATATAAATGAGTATAAGAGTGATGTCTTGGAGTGGAGTGGGGCTTTCCTATAATTTGCTCGGTGAATTAACAGAGAGCTGTAGCGCCGAAATACGAGGCAGGAGAAAAATGTGGCGAGACGAGCGAACTGAAAGTTTCTTTCGAAGTAACGTTGGCTGGGAATGAAATGGAAGTGCCGAATGCCGTCACCTTTCCATCGCAATTTTATTATATGCCGTCGTATTACAGTGATCCCCAAGCACTTCACGCACTGTCTGATCTTATCGGCTTTGAGATGGGGAAGAACTATCGTGTAAGAGACTGACTTTAAATTATCCACTTCATGCAGCAAATCCAGTGGTATTGAGGCCTTGAAGCGCATCCAAACGGGAATAGTCTTAATCAATTTGGGTATTTACCTGTGAGGTGCAGCAGCCCTTACGCTTCTATCGCCTTGATCATGTGCTTTGCAATAATCCGCCCCTTATTTGTTTGGTTACGAAAAATTTTAGGATGACTGATCATGAATTTAATCTCGCCGCTATTAATTTTTGGGAAGCCCGAAAAATTAAAGTAGGCATGCACTTTAGGTCTTTCTCTAACGTGAAATCAATTTTAATCGAATTACAAATGATCTTCACTATGAGCAGAGCATAAAAGGTACTCCATATTTACGTGAATTAATAACCTTTGGGTAGGGGTATGTGAATATACGAAAATTTCGAATAGCAAATAGAATATCCTTCTATTCGATTTGAACGAATCAAATAAGATATTTTCAACATTATTTTAACCGGATCAAATATAATTTCAAGTTTTCGAATGATTTTCGAATGTTAGCAGGAGGTTCGAACAAGGCCCGGCGAATTTTTCTTCGACGAATGTTTCAAAAACGTCCCACGCCGACGTTCCGTACCATCCTTCCGCGAAAAGTATGACGGAGATGAATATTTCGGTTTGTGATTTATGGGGTTTTTACGTCCCATAGCGACTCAGGCTATGAGGGACGCTGTAGTGAAGGGCTACGGAAATTTCGACCACCTGAGGTTCGTTAACGTGCACTGACAGCGCACAGTACACTGATCTCTAGAATTTCGCCACCATTGAAATTCGATCGCCGCGGACGGGATCGTACCCGCGTCTTTCGGGTGAGCAGCTAATCACCGTAACCGCTGACACACAGCGATGACAGAGATGAAGGATTCAGGTATGCGAGGCAGTCCATTTATGTGGTGGCGCTCATGAGGCTCGCACATCGCCTCCAAGAGTGGACGACGGGATAGTATTCAGGAAAAATTCTGGAAAACCTTGCCTTGATGCTCGATCTTGGAGGCCACGGCTCACACGTAGGTGCCACTAGTCTGATTTCCTACGGTGTGATTCTAGTGCCGCGGGCACCCACCGGTTTTCTAGTGGGTACACGGCTTCCTTCGGCCTTGTGCTCGGCTTTTCTGGGGTGAAATGCTTGGAAAAAGTCATCATCATTGTCATCATCATCAGCCTGACTACATCCACTGCAGGGCAAATGCCCGAAAACTTCTTTATCTCATCCGCGCACCTACCCTTCTACCACACCCTGCTACGCTTGCCTTCTCTAGGAATCCTTTTAAGGACCTTGGGAAAAGTCTCCTTGACCAAGCCAATCAAACAATGAAAATGGCAATTTCCTGGTTCAATAACTTGATGTCCTTCAAGTTAATATAGTGACTTTGTGTTCCGATCTGTTTGTAGAGATTGGTGTTTCGTATTAGTGTCGTGTATTTTACCAGATATAGATTTAAAATCACAGCTTTCAAACTTATAGCGCCGTGCAGGAGTGGCACAAAATTCGCTTCAGTGTTTCGCAGAGTTGCTCGTTGTGGACGAATATTCGCATAAGCAGCGAATATAAGCATTAATATTTGGTTTGTATTGGATTCAGTCCTATCATTATTCGAATCGTATTTGATTCAATTTTGAGCTAGAGTGTTCGCATTCGATTTGGATTGGAAAAAGTACTGTTCGCACACCCGTACTTCACGGACTTTTTAAAGCCTGAGGTGGCTGATTTTGTTAATGAGGGACATGTAGGGATGGGAAAAGGGATGGTCTGCGCGATCGCAGATCGCGGAAGGAAGAGCTCGGTTGCTTGAGGCGCGGCTCGAGCAACTCTGCTGTTGTTTTTTTAACTAAATTAAGGTAAGGCTTACTTTTTTGCATCACTAAAAAAAAAAAGTGAATTCGCACATGTTATATGGAAATAATGTGCAGTCAACCAAGAAACATTCGGTTGCCATTTCCCCTATAACAAATGACATATTACTGTCGTAGTAAGGGGGAAAGTTGGGCGAGTTGAATCTTATTCATGATGAAGTTAGCGCCAAAAACGAGGACCAAAGTTGGAGAAAGCGCTCGTGTTGTGTCTTTCTCCCACTTTGGTCCTGGTTTTTGGCACTAACTTCAGCATGAATACTAATGTCCCTGATGAAGCTGACAGGCGATGTTTTTAATGCATATTTCAAAGGAATAATTCCAGAACGCTACAAAACAACCTTCTCCTTGTTCTGCAGTGCTTTTTTGCACAAACGTTCGGTATTGCTTTTTGGGAAAGATGAGTGTTTTCTTACTTAAAAGCGTTCTGAAAGGGGCTCTCAATGATGTTTCAGCATGCCTGGGATGTTAAAGGACGCCGGTTCGAAAATATCTATCCCGCAGCAAAAAGTTCTTTAAAGCGTTTGTTAGCAGCTGCGTACTCTGCAGTTATACTTTGAATTTCAGCGTTTTCGCTCCCTTCCCTTTCCACTGGTCACTGTTTGACTGCTGAAAGGTAGACCCGCGTGTATTATATTATCAGTACAGTATTTGGCTCAGCTATCCATAACAACACACTGTGGAGATTGAGCCAGTTTATGTACTCTCCTCAGACGGTGCTTGAGGCCCTTTGAACGATTGAATCGGTCCGGAATGAAACACCAGGTGCTATGTCTAACCGTGACAAAAAAAAAAAAAAAAATTGTCTGGTCCTGAAGGGTCTTTCTCGTATGGCGTAGAGGATTTTACATTTATTTTTGCCGCATCAGCTGAAGGCAAGGTACGGAATACATCCTTTATGTTGCACATAATGCTGTGATATCTCCACCCTATCTCTCAATCTTATCCGCTTTCTCCCATAGAGCCGAGTCTTTTCTTATTCGAGCTCGCCCGATCTCCAACCGGTAGTGGTCCTAAGGGGGGGAGGGGTGGTGCGGAGGAGGCGGTCGCCTACCCCCCCCCCCCACCCTCACCCTAAGCCTTCGCACATCTTTCCGAACGTCCGGCACTCACTGGGCGTTATGTGATTTTTGACGTAGAACTGGAAAGCTTTTGCGTATGTGATGAGTCAAGTAGTCCCCTACCTTGTACGTTCACCGTGTTAGCGCCAGCCTTATTTCACACAATTCTACTTTCTACAGGCTATACGAGTAAAAAATTACGAGGAACTTTAGCGGCTAAAGTGGTGAAAGGCGAAATTTCCTGAGTGCTGCATTCTGCTATGCGACTGTTCACTTCATATTTTGTTGGTGCATTAATTAACTGCCAATTAATGACGCTTTATCTTTGCCTTTAGGAGTGGAACGCGACAGCGTGTCGTAGCGCTGCCAGGAAGTCCACGGAACGCCACCACCCGTTCGGCTCGATGCGTTGCCCTCTGAACGCAACGCTTTTTGAGGAAAGGGAATGGCGCTGTAATTCTCTATCATCTCGGTGGACACCTGAACCGCACCGTACAGGAAGAGAGGAAGTTGGAGTGAAAGAAGAAAGAGAAAGAGGGGCCGTAATGAAGAAAACGAAAATTGCATTTGAGGAAAGGAAATTACGCAGTAACTGTCTCACATATCTCGCTGGACACCAGTCGAAAATTGTATTTGAGGAAAGGAAGTTCCGCAGTAACTGTCTCACATATTTCAGTGGACACCCGTCAAAATTCGCGCGCAGTGACGTCACGACCATTTCGACCAATCTTAAACGCGGACATATTTGCTAACACGTCTGGGTCACGACAGTATGACCATTAAAGGCTTTCGCCTTAAAATTCCTAGTTATTGTCGAGGTATCAGGGTCCTACCGTGCCCGCATCTTTGTCCTGCCTTAGCGCCGGCGCGGCGACGGCGGCGGGGGCGGCGGTGCCATTCCGCTGTGGTTGGGGCGGCCAGCAACCTCGTCGAGGCAGAAGGAAGCCACCCTTTCGTGTCTTTATCCCATCATGGGCGAGCAGGCGGGCTTGACTTCCCGCTTGCTCTTTGCCAGGTAGTGCTCGCGTGACATGAACGCTCCGTGGGTGCTACCTCGGACGGTCGCGGCCGGGCGCCCCAGCCAGCCCGCTCGTGCAGTGTGCCGAGCTCGCGGTCAGTTCGAGAGAGGACGCTACGTACAATTGGTCGTTTTCTGTAAGTGATTGTGCACAGTGGCCGCTAGTGCGCTCTTATTTTCGGACAGAGCCTGGACATTTGCGCGCGAGCGGCGCGATCTTGATTACTTTTTGTATTTTATAAAGAGTGTACCAAGCTCTTCCCTGTCCTTTCTTCCTATCGCTCCCCTCTATACTTGTCCTCGCTATCCTCCCTTTCCCTTTCACCTTTTTCCTCCGGCGGCTGCAGCTCGCGTGCTTAAGATATTAGATAGTAATTACCGCGATCGGCAACAATCTTTTCTCTCACCTTTTTTTATTTTTTTCTTTCAAAATAAACCATTACCACTTACCCCACCATGAAACACAGCGACGCCATGTGGGGATCATCCCTTCTGTTGGCTTGACAAGGCGCGCCGACCAGCCGCCTTGTCGGAGGGGACCAAGGGCGGAACAAAGCCCCTTCCCCAAACTGAGTAATGAAGGCCGCCATTCGCTCACGTGAAATGCCCGGGCAGGTGCTTTGACCTTGCTGGACCCACCGTGGCGGAATATCTCATCCGATGACCTTTTACCCTTCTATTGCTGCTCTCAGAAAAGGCGGAAAAAGCATAAAAGACAGAGGGTCCCCGGACCATCAAAGCTTTGCCAGGCTTAACGCCAATTCAAGATAAATCAAAAAGAAGTAAATGCTCTAAAGAAAAAAAATTGGCGGTGGCTTAGGTCTGCTATGCTGGATATACGTAGCTTGAGGTGAGGGCGAGGTGTCCACATCTCGGTGGGCACCTGAACGAGAGGGAAGGCGCATAACTGCCCTCTTGGAACAATGGAGACCTCAACCTTTTTTTTTGAATTTTTTTCTTTATTTATTCTCAGAAACAGTACACAAACTGTTGTTTGGACCCATAGCCTTTACGGCTAGTGAGGGGTCCAAATACAAAACAAGTACAATATTACTGCAGAACGTGTAAAATAAAAAAAACTTCAAGATTAACACACACAATTGAATTCATTCTTACATTTCCATGGAAATTAAATAGTGTTTTAAAGATGCCGAAAAGTTATTTTTTTCTTTAACTTCATTAGGAATTTCATTCCACACATGGGCTCCGCTGTATTCTAGGAGTCTCCGGCCGTACATATTGTAACAAGGTGGTAAATTAAATAGATTGTTGGTTGCGGCTCTTGTTTGTTTCATTGGTAATCTAAATAAACTAAGGGGCAGGGGGTTGTTAGATTTTATTACATTGTTTACTATTTCAGCTATCTTCAGTTTATATGCCATTGATAGGGGTAAGATACGAAGCTGCTGAAAGAGTGGCCTGCTGGGGTATGTATTATTTGAATAAGTTATCATACGAATAGCTCGTTTTTGAAGGCGAGAAACAGGATCTAGGTATGTTTTATATGTACCACCCCATGCTTCCAGGCAATAAGATAATTGACTGTGCACAAAGGCGAAATACAGAATGCGTAGAATTGGAAGATCAAAGCAGTGCCTGGCCTTTAGTAAAATATGACAACCATAGGCTAATTTGGAGCAAATATTATTAATTTGTTCTTTCCAGTGCATATCAGACGCGAACAGGACACCAAGATACTTGTATTGAGGCACCCTCAGCAGAGTCGTGTTGTCGATAGTTAGAGATATATGTTCGTAGTTCATGTTCTTCCTGCGCGAGTGAAACACGGTGTACTTTATTTTCTCAGTGTTAAGGGTTAGCCGATTACTTTTAAACCACTGCGAAACTTCACTAAGCTCTTCATTAATAATACATTTAAGTGCCTCTAAATTTTCCCCTGTAAAAAGTAATGCAGTGTCATCGGCATATATTACAGCTTTCGAATATTTCAGCATTGATGGAAGGTCATTAATATACAGGGAAAAGAATAGCGGCCCAAGCACGGAGCCCTGAGGCACACCTAGATTAATGCTTTGTGGTAGTGAGGCTAAATTGTTCACGACAACATATTGTTTCCGTCCTGTAAAATAGCTTCTAATTAGATCACAAATTTTCCCTCTTAAACCGTAGGTTTCCAATTTCTGTTGTAGTATTGTGTGATCAACCGTATCGAAAGCTTTTGATATGTCTAAATATACTACTATGGCCAGCTTATTATTATGCAGTGCAGAATTTATAAGTTGTGAAAGAACAAGAACTGCGGATGACGTTGACCTTTGGGGCCTGAAGCCATGCTGATTATGACATATAATGTTATATTTATTTAGAAAATTTTGTATACGTCTACAAAGAACCTTTTCAAAAACTGTATTAATTGCATTTAATACCGATATTGGTCTGTAGTTTCGCGGATCAGATCGCTCACCGCCTTTGTAAATAGGTACAACCCTTGCAACCTTCAGCTCGTCAGGATATATTCCATTTGCCAATGAATGGTTAAAGATGTGTAGTAGATGGATCGCTAGTATATCAATGTTGTTTTTTATCAGTCTAACGGGTATTGCATCAGGTCCTGCCGCCTTGCCGGCTGAAAGGCTGCCGACTGCAGTGATTATTTCTTCTATGTCTATGTCAGGCAAAGCAAAACTGTTGTTAACACGTTCCGGCATCTTCGCCGTAGGTGCGTCAGCATGAACCTGCGCGGCAACCGTAGGCCCAATGGAGGTAAAATAGGTATTAAATGATTCTGCTGTGTCTTCGTCAACTGTCTCAGGGAGTGTTGCTGTACTGGATCGCAAGCCGATTGCGTCGTTCACTATATCCCAATTATTTTTTTTGTATTTCCATGCGCCTGTTTCACCAGTGATGAATAATATTCCTTTTTTCTTTTTCTCATAAGAGATACAGACAAGTTCCTGCAACGCTTATACTGGCTTAGGTAGTATTCGTTTGATCTCAACTGCTTCCATTTGTGATACCATTTGTCCTTATCTTTTAACACGGCTAATATTTCAGTATTCATCCAAGGACACGTTGGCTGGCTGTATTTATTAGTGTTCGGCAGAGAGCTCTGTTCAATGGCATTTTTAAGGATATCTAAAAAGTTCTTACACTCAGCATTGACGTTTTGATCATATGCCGTAGTGAAGTCGGCTTGTTCTAGTGTTTCACGTAGTGCTACATAGTTTATCTTACTTCGAATTTTACACTGCGTCAGCTGCGCTTGCGGAGGCAGGTCTTTTTCTACTACAAGAAAAATAGGTGAATGGTCAGCTACCACCTCAGCGCAGGTACCGGCCAGTACACCTGGGACAATATTACAGAGGGCGTGATCTATTAGAGTACTTGAAGTACTTGTTACGTGGGTAGGTTCTGTAATAAGGTTGCGTAAGGCAAATGATTCGAGAAGGAAAGTGTAGCTGTTCTGTACTCCATGTGTAAGATCTAAATTGAAATCGCCCATTATGACAATATTAGAGCGACGCCCATGAAAACATTCTGTTAGAATCATTTCGAACTTCTCAAGGAACTGCGTTATCGATGTGTTTGGTGGCCGATAAACCACACCAACCATCAAACCATCTTGAAGTTTTATGAACAGGGTTTTAATGCAGTCAAAACTAACAGACGCAACTCCCATTAGCTGGTAGGAGACACTATCTCTGACAAACATCCCTACCCCACCTCCCCTTGCTCGTGTATCCCGTGGCTGGGATAAAAATTTATAACCCGGGAAAGAGACTACTTCATCACGCTTGAGCCACGTTTCATTCACGGCTATTACATCAAAACAGGATTTATACCTTGCCATATGTACAATCAAGTTATTTAGGTTACTTCGTATGCTGCGCACGTTACAATGCAAAATTGAAAAGCTTTTATCACGCATCAAATCGTCAACTTGTTGAAACGTAAAAGCCATGTCAAAAGAAACAGAAAAAATGTCATGCTAAGATCTAAACGACAGAAAAAAAAGAAAAGTCACACAACGTTGGCCAAGTCACCTTCACTTGTGATGTGCAGAACAGTGGAGTTGTCTGCCCTACGCATCAAAATTTTTCCTTGTGACAACCAAACAAACTTCCAGTTGTGGTCCTTAGCTGCTTTCTTTGCTTTATATAGTAGTACTTTGTTTTCAACACACAGGTGCTCATTAACAAACAATGGTTCTTGTTCTTCAAAACCAAGCAGTCTCGTGTTCAGTCTTTTTAGCAGCATTGAGCACTTTATCTCGGATAGACCTTGTGACAAACTTGACCACCACGTTTGGCTTATCCTTATCTTTAGAGCGCACTCGATGCACCACATCAATGTCAGACTCGGCAAGTTCGACACCCAGGCAAGAAGCCACCTTCTGAACAGAGTTGACAAGGTCCTCATTCGGAGCAAGCGGAAGTCCCTTGCTTTCAAGATTTATGTTCCTGGTGAACTGCTTTAGCTCTAACATCTCTTTTTTTGTCTCTTGCAGTTCATTTCTCAGAAGCTCATTTGTTTTCTGATAATGTTCATTTTGTTTTTTGACTTCCGCAAGCTCCCGACGAAAACCCTCCACATCTGCCTTGAAGCTTTCAAACCCCTCATTCATGAAGTCAATTGACTCTTTAATGCCAGAGAGCTCAGCGCGAATTTCAGTGCTTGAGCCGCCCATTTTTTCGACACTGCTTTTCATGTCGGATGCAAATACATCAAGTTTAGTTAGCAGTTCGGTAAGGATCTTCGCTACTTCCTTAATGCTCCCTGGAGGCTTATCCCCGAGAGCCCTGAAATCTTGTAGGGCATCCTTTGCACTGTCCATTTTCGCGCTGAGGCGCTCGGCGAAAGCACCTGACAAAGTTAGTCCTAGAGGCGACAAAATTACACCACAACACACCTGGCAGCAGCAGCGACGGCAAGATGATAATGCCGTTTACAATAAAGCATACGAACAAGCACCAACCTGAAAAATTGAAGACAATATCTTGATATGCTGTGTGCGTGTCCGCTGCTGCTGCCAGAATGTGAAGATACGTGTTTCGCACGGCTGCAGGTAAGCGATAGTCCAGGTGGCGCTCACTGTGGGTGCCAGACACGCCCACCTCGGTTATCCTCTGACGATGACGCGGGGCAGTACGTCGATGAAATGCTGCAGGAAATTGTAAAAGCGGCGTAGCGATGAGTGCCAGGAGAACGGAAGAGGCAAGGCAGCTGCCAAGGCAACCACCGGTAGAGCACCACCGGTAAAGAGAACAGAAGAGCCGTCCAGCGTCCAGTACCTGAAAAATTGAAGACAATATCTTGATATGCTGTGTGCGTGTCCGCTGCTGCTGCCAGAATGTGAAGATACGTGTTTCGCACGGCTGCAGGTAAGCGATAGTCCAGGTGGCGCTCACTGTGGGTGCCAGACACGCCCACCTCGGTTATCCTCTGACGATGACACGGGGCAGTACGTCGATGAAATGCTGAAAAATTGAAGACAATATCTTGATATGCTGTGTGCGTGTCCGCTGCTGCTGCCATAATGCTTTAAGCTTTAAGCTTTAAGCTAAGTTACGGTAGTGACAGGTGTGCGCTGCATGCGTTGGCATTGACAACGTTGTGCTAGAAACGAGGTGCCATAGGCCGTCGGCGTTCGGTGTGTTCATTGGCGTTGGCGTTGACATCGTTTTACACTCCGATCATTTTAAGGAAAGGAAGTGCGCATAATGCCTCCCTGGGTCAGTGGACGCCTGAATCGGGCTTATAGGTATTTGGGGTGATGAGAGAGGGATGTGGCCTGTAGGCATTGACAAGGTTGTGTCAGAAACGCGGCGCTGAAGTCATAGGCCATCGTCGTTCATTATGCTCATGGCGTTGGCGTTGTCAACGTTTTACACTCCGATCATTTTAAGGAAAGGAAGGCGAGCGTGCGCGGCGAGGCACGCCATCTGTGCGTAGTGACGTCACTTGCTCCTCGCGCATGCGCAGCACGACTATCCAGGAGCCACACGAAACTGCTCAACCTCGGCCAGTTGCTCACGCTACAAAATAATTTAAAGAGAAAAACACAGCAGTAAAAAAACGAAAAATTCGAAAGAAGAGGGAACAAAAGGCACATCACAGTCAAAGTTAGTCCCAGCCAGACAGCCAAAGCACAGCGTGTAGTCCGCGAAATAAATAAAAAATAAGGAAACGAAAGTCACAGTATACTCATGGTCACAGTAACAGTCAAAACAAAGCACCGAGTGCCGGCCACAACGAAAATCAGAGAAAAGCATAATCAAAACGAAACAAGACAAAACCAAAGTCAAAACACAGTCAGTATATGTTGTAGCCGCGGCGAGCGAAGCGGAGGCAGAACGACTAAGCAACATGTTTATTCGGCATGCTGGGCCGTACAGATGAAGACTCACACACGAGCGATCTGCTCGCTGCCTTCTTAAAGGGCCCGTGACCACCGTCCGGTCGCAAACACTCTCTACCGCTCTTGGAGTGAGCCTCCTCTCCTTCCGTTCCCTGCTCGAGATTTTTCTCTCCCGCACCTCGTCGAGTAGGCTCGGCAAGGCAAAATCACCCCTTCCTTCTCCGATGTAAGCCTGAGGCGTGGTGTCTGTGGAGTGCGTCACACGCCTCACTCAGTTTTACTATTTTTTTACTTTTCATGGCTAGGGTTCAAGGCTGTCGCAGTACGCTCCCTCCGCAGTTTTTTTTGTTGTCGTTGTTCCTTCATGCGGATTTCTAGGCATGTGCCAAAACAGAAGGCGCTGCGGAAAGCGTTGTGCAGACGACGCGACGCCAAGGCTACGCCCAACCTTCTCCCGTCAGTCAGAACGATGCACCAATGGAGTGCCTTTACAGAAAGTAACCCCCATGACGTCAAGGGGGTTCAGAGTAGTGGGGCGGGGCCGTTTTTGTTAAGAACGAGCGGGCTTTGATTTGAATTTTCGCAGCTTTTCGGGGCGCGTATGGCTCTAGTATTTTGCAGAGGTTATCTTCGATGCCTCATCTATGCAGTGGGCTTGTTTTTCAAAAATGTCCGAACCCTGGTCAGTGGCCCTTTAACAAGAGAGCAACGCTTCCCCCCTCTCAGCATTGCATCATCGCACACGTCACAGTCGATCACGTGACACTACATTCCAGTCGCGCACAATGCGACCACATGGCACTTCATTCCCTTTACCCCTAACTGTTTTACACAAGCTCTATGGGGTATAACGATCAGGAGGCTTCTGGGAACGAGCACTGCGCCGAAGAGGTGGCGTGTTCGGAGGTGGCGCATGCTCCCGGAGCGGTGGTGCAGGCAGCATGGACCTTGCAGGCGAACTGGCGTTCTGTTCCGGCAACGTAGATGTTTGGATAGGCTGTGGTGCTGATGAGTCCTGTGGCTCAGACGTATCCAAGAAGGGATCTTAGGAGATGACTCTTCCGGTACAGAATTGGACATTGGTTTAGTTTAGTTTAGTTTAGTTTATGGGGTTTAACGTCCCAAAGCGACTAAGGCTATGAGAGACGCCGTAGTGGAGGGCTCCGGAAATTTCGACCACCTGGGGATCTTTAACGTGCACTGACATCGCACAGTACACGGGCCTCTAGAATTTCTACTCCAAAGAAATTCCAGCCGCCGCGGCCGGGATCGAACCCGCGTCTTTTGGGTCAGCAGCCGAGCACCATAGCCGCTGAGCCACCGCGGCGGCAGAATTGGACATTGAACTAGGCACAGAAAGATACACAGTTGGCCCGGCTTCAACACTTTGAAACGAACACAGACGTAGGTTGTCGGCATGCACAAACCTCTGTTGCTGCCCTATTCTAACATTGTAGGTGGATGCACTGCACCGCTGTTCTACAACGCCCCGCAACCACTTTGATTCCCCTGGACGCAGTCCTTGCACGAGCACATGGTCGCCTTCCTCAAATGATCTCCATGACCGCCCTCTATCGTTAGCCTTCTCTTTCGTCTGGTAGAACCTGTCGTCCATACGCTTCTCTAAGTTCGGTTGGAGAAAAGTCAGGCGTGTGCGCGGCTTCTATAACAGAAACAATTCCGCGGGTGTCAGCCCCGTGGTTGCGGTTGGTGTGTTTCGGTACGTGAACAGAGATTGCTCAACCCGATGTTGCAAGGTTTTTTTTATCCCTGTTCTTCTCTCGTCGAGAACCTGTCGCAAAAGGTCCCGCTTAATGCTCTGTACATACCGCTCTGCGCTTCCATTTGATGCGGGGTGGTACGGTGGTGTCCTGGTATGGTGGTGGTAGTGGTTTATTAAAAAAAAAAGTGAAGCAAAAGAGTGTTGCCGGCCACGGCAATTGCTATCTAATATCTTAAGCACCCGAGCTGCAGCCGGCGGAAACGAAAGGGAAAGGAAGAGGATAGTGAGGAGAAGTATAGAGGGGAGCGACAGCGAGAAAGGACAGGGTAGAGCTTTGTACACTATTTACAAAATACAAAAGTAATCAAGTTCGCGCCGCTCGCGCGCTAATGTCCAAGCATTGTCCGAAAATAAGTGCGCTCGAGCGGCCACTGCGCACAATCACTTACACAAGAAGTAAAACTGTATGTACATAGCCGCGCGCACGTAGCGTCCTGTCTCGGATTAATCGCGCGCGCGGCACACTGCACTAGCGGCCGGGGTGGGGCGCCCGGCCGCGTATACCGTCCGAGGTAGCACCCACGGAGCGTTCGTGTCACGCGTGCACTACCTGGCGTAGAGCAAGCGGGGAGTCAAGTCCGCCTGCTCGATGAACGCACAGAGGCTCACCATTGTTCTGTCACGGGTGCGCGCACTGCCGCGCGGCCACAGGAGCGCTTCGAGACTGTCCGGGATGATTCCCAGCGCCCTGTAGGCCGCGAGCATCTCGCGACGCGGCACTGCAGAAGCGGTACAGCGAAGGAGCATGTTCTCCAATGTCTCCACTGCGCCGCATTCAGCGCACGCGTCGCTCGACGAAAGTCCGTGGCGCACCCGTCTTTCCCCGGGCCACACGCAGCCCGCTGGAGGCGCGACAATGAGCGCGCGCCGACGAGAGAAATGCGCTCTCCTCGCGCGATGCGAGGGTCCGGGTGTTGCTGACGGAGGTGGTCGTAGATCACCGCACGCACGTCTTCCAGGGCGAGCGGTTCGTCGCTGGGAGGAAGCTGATGTGCGGCGGTGGCGAGCTCGTCGGCATGCTCGTTGCCGCGGATGCCGCAGTGACCGGGCACCCACTGCACGCGAATACTGCATCTGCGCTCCGCGAGGCGCTCAATGCGCTCGCGTAACGCGCACAGCAACGGGGTGCCACGGGCGGGAGTCTGCAGGCGGCTGAGGGCGGCACGGGAATCACACAGCAGATCACACCTGGGTGGCGGCGGAGTAAGGGTGAGCACCAGGTCCAAGCCCAGGCGAAGACCCAGTAGCTCCGCCGTGGTCGAAGAGCCCAGGTAAGCCACTCTTTGCTGGCGGTGCAGCTGCAGGGCGGGGATGGTGGCCGCTGCGGCGAGCGAGCAGTTTTCGCTCACCACGGAGCCGTCAGTGAACACAAGCAGATGGTCGCGCAGTTGCTCGTAGATGACGGCTCCGGCTAGCTGCTGCACTGCACATAGTGGTGTGCTGCGTTTTCCCGCGATGCCGACGATCTCTCGCTGTACCTCCGTCGTGAGGGGCCAGGGGGAGCAGAGGCCGTAGGGGGGCGTGGCGCGCGTCAGCTGGTCATATTCCTGCAGTGCCGCGCCCATTCTTGAGCGCGGATAGTGACGAAGGCGCTGCAGGAGTTCCGCGCCGTCTGGTGCGCGGTGAAGGCGGTCAATGTGGTGCAGCGAGCGCTGCGTGGCCTGTAGCTGCAGCGGCCACGCGCCCGCCTCGGCCAGTGTCGCCTCGCATTGCGAGTTTCCGGGTAGACCGAGGCAGGTCCGCAGCGCTTTGCGATGCTGCACCTCCAGTGCCTTCCATGATGGTTTGCGCACCGTGACGAGGGGCAGCGCGTAGAGTATCGCCCCTAAGGCTGCGGCGTTGTAGAGGCGCAGCGCAGCCTGCTGAGAAATCCCCTGGCCCCGGGCGGTGAGCTTGTGCACAGCGGCTGTAGTCCTCTTCATCTGCTCTTCGTCGCCGCGGGGCGGAAGGAGAGGCGTTGGTCGATTTCCAGGCCGAGGTACCGCACGGAGCTCTTCCACGGCAGCGGCGTCCCAGCCAACGTCAGCGGCGCCAGGCGGGCGCATCTGCGAGCTGCGCAGGCCATGGCTGCAGTCTTCTCCGCGCAAAGCGCCAGGCCGAGGCCCCGCAACCGGTCGCCGATAGCGTCAAGGGACCCCTGGAGACAGTCTCTCACGCGGGAAGCCTCGCCCGGAGGTCCCAAGCACCACAGAGCGATGTCGTACGCGTATATGGAGATGTACACGCGGTGCCGGTTGCCTGTGGGCAGACAGCCCGGCACCGCCGATATCGCCACATTGAAGAGGAACGGGGACAACACCGACCCCTGCGGCACGCCTAGATCCACCGGGCGGGGCTGAGAGAGAGTCGCTCCCACGCGCACGCGAATAGTGCGCGCGTTGAGGAACCCCTGCACATAACGCAACAGACGACCGGCCACGCCCGCCTCTTCCAGCCTCGCGAGAATTACCGCACGGTGGACGTTGTCAAACGCACTCGACACGTCGAGCAGCAAGAGCAGTGCTACCTGCCGCGCCGCCACGGCGTGCTCGAGTGCGGAGACAACGTCCGCGATTGAATCGGCCGCGCAGCGCATCCCGCGAAACCCTGTCTGACGCTCGTCGAACAAGTCTGCCTCCGCGGCCCGCGCATGCAGGCGTTGGAGCGCCATATGCTCCATCAGCTTGCATGCCGCCGACGTTAGCGCCACTGGCCGGTATCCGCTGAGCTCCGTGGGTGGGCGGCCTGGCTTCGGTATCGGGCAGACGACCGCTGTGCGCCACTCCTCAGGTAGCACCCCGCGTTCCCACACCAGGTTGAGCTGCCGCAGGAGGACTTGACGTTGTTCCGCGTCCAGGTTGCGCAGCATCTGGTACGTAACCCCGTCTGGCCCGGGCGATGAGCGGCGGGTGCAGTGGTGCAGCGCGTCGTTCAGTTCCGCCGCTGTGAAGAGCGCGTTGCACGGGCCGTCATCCGGGGCGGGGGAAGAGAACCTGGCGTCAAAACTGGGGCCCGATGTCGTCACTGCACTGCTCGCGGGACGCTGTGGCGCAAATCGGTCAGCGAACTGCTCAGCCAGCTGTTGGTTTGTTTGGCCGCTCGAGATGGCGAGAGCGGCCAGGGGCTGAGGGGCTGAGGGCTGAGGGGCTGAGCGGAGAAAGTCTGCGAAATTCTTGGCACAGAACTGTGTGCCATTGTCCGTAACTATTTCTTCCGTCAGGCCGTAGGGCGCAAAGACACTCCGCAGCTTTTCAATGGTCTTCTCGGTAGAGGTGGATGGCATGACGAACGCTTCTGTTCACTTGGAATGCACATCCACTAGACTAGGAGCCATTGGTTATCTGTAAAAGTAAAGTTCAGATGGATTCTTTGCCATCTGCGAGTTGGCCAACCCCAAGTTAGCAGTGGAATACGTGGCGGAGCATTTTGTGTTAACTGACACGTGTCACAGCTTTTCACAATCTGCTCAATGTCCTCCGTGAGCTGAGGTCACCACACGAAGCTACGGGTGAGCATTTTCATGCGCGTCATCCCGGGGTGTCCTTCGTGCAAAAGATGCAACACCTGTTTGCGCAACCCACGAGGTATAATCACTCGATTTCTCCATGTAACACACTGCTGATCTACAGATAGCTCATGTCGCCGAATGAAATAAGGCGTTAGGTCATCATCTGTGACATGCGCCGCCCAACCACTCATCGTATAGCACAGCACTTTCGACAATACTCTGTCAGTTCGAGTGCCCTTCTGAATTTCAACAGCAGACAACGGCACTTCATCAACAGCTGAAAAGAAATGTGCATAATCCGAGACATCGTTATGACTTGCAAGTAGTAACCGTGAAAAACCGTCAGCATTTCCAACCTCTCGACCTTTGCGGTAAACCCAACGAGAATCGTACGCTGCAAGCAGTAAAGCCCAGCGTTGCATGCGGGCTGCTGTCATCATTGGTACGGGCTTACCATGAGCGAGCAAGCCTACCAATGGCTGATGGTCGGAGTAAATCTGAAAGCGGTGCCCGAACAGATATTTGTGGAACTTTTTCAGCCCAAAAACAACAGCCAGGGCCTCCTTTTCGATGTGAGCATACCCTTGCTCTGCGTTACTTAACGTTCTGGAAGCATAGGCAATTGGCCTTTCGTCGCTTCCAATCTTATGAAAAAGAATGGCTCCTACGCCGTAAGCCGAAGCGTCGCACACTAGTCCTATCGGCTTTTTTTGGACGTAGTATGTCCGCACATTGCTTTGTGTTAACCAGTCTTACTTTCTTGAATTGCTTGCTCAGCTTCCTGTGACCACTGAAATCCCTTTTCTGTTTTTAGAGCGTTGTACAGAGGCTTAAGCTTAGCTGACATGTTCGGCACAAACTTCCCGTAGAAGTTAATCAAACTCAAGTAAGCTCGCAACTGTGCCGTAATCTTTGGACTTGGTACCTCTTTTATCGCTTTCACCTTGTCATCTGATGGCCGAACGCCCTTGTCGTCCAGAATGTGGCCTAGGTAAGAGACACGTCTGAAAGAATTTGCACTTTTCCTTTTGCAATCGTATGCCTCTCTCTAGGAAACGTGCCAACACCCTTTCCACTCGATGAAAACATTCGTCAAATGTTGAACCCGCGATAAGTACATCATCCAAGTAGCAGCTTACCCGCTCAAGCCCTTTTAACTCGTCATGCATGACAGACTGGAAAATAGCAGGTGCACTTGTGATGCCATAGGGCAAGCGCGTGTATTTGAATAGCCCCAGGTGTGTATTGACAACCGCCATTGATTGTGCCTACGGATGCAGTTCCAGCTGCTGATACGCCGTCGACAAATCAAGCACTCCCCTGTTCACAAGAGACTGCAATTCAAGTGACACGGTTCCCCTCAAAGAAAATGGCACCTGTCGCGCCTTGCAAAATACGGGGTTGCTCCCCTCCTTCAAAACCAGCCTGACTGGACTACATTTGATCAGCCCCAGAGTGGGCTCGAACACTTGTACGTACTTCTCAAGTAGCGCTGCAACTTTGTCTAAACGCACACCATGCACACTTGAACAATCTAGCTTAAGAGCCTCCAGCCAGTCACGTCCAGCAACGCAGTGTCGCTATTGTTGTGGGTTTTAACAACAACGAGCGGAAGTTGCTTGCACTGACCATTATGTTCCACTGGAACCGTCAATTTCCCTGTGACTATTAGCGGCGACCCAGCGTATGTCCTCAGCTTTATGTGGCAAGGCTCTTTAGGTAGACTGGGCCAGAATTTCCTGTATAGCGTTCCTGGCACAATGGAAACAGATGCACCCGTGTCTATTTGCATGTTAACATTTCTCTTGGCTACCTTAAGGCAGATTTCACAATGCCCTGGGTGTTCTACACAAGAATAGACATTGTACAACAACACTTGGTCACAATCCGCCTACTCCTCAGCTACCGAATTTGCCGAGTCTCTAGACTTGAACTTGCACATTTTCGCCAAGTGTCCGTAACGCTTGCAGGCACGACAGCGATAATTGCGAAATTTGCAGTTCGATGCTTCGTGCGCTGAGCCACACCGGAAACAGTCCGGCGATTCAGACACTCGGTCCCTTGCTAGTCCTGCACCGGATGAACGCTACTGTGGCCGTTTCCCACTGCCTGGCTTATGACGTACGGCGTCGACTGTACCTTGCACCCCCTCGGTTAAAATTCCCAACTTTCCTTCCGCGCAAGCTCGATGCTTTTCGCAACGTCGCAGGCATCCGAAAACGTCAACTTGCTTCTCTTCAGCAGCTCTGCTTGCATTGCGCTGTCGCAGAGGCCCACTACAAAGCAGTCTCCCAGAGCCCCATCGAGGAATCGCCCCAATTCGCATGAAGCTGCCAATCGCGTCAACTCCACTGCATACGCTGCTATGAACTCTCCCTCTTGCTGGCACCGCCGATTAAATTTGAATCGTTCTGCGACGACCATGGGCTTCGGTGTGAAATGACTTCGCAGCACTTATACGAGTTCCGCATAAGTCTTGTCCTCTGGCTTTCTAGGCTCTAGCGAAGTTCTCAGCGCCTTGTAAGCCTTCTTGCCTATCGCCGTTATAAACATCGAGACCTTGAGGTCGTCGCTCACCTTGGAGGCCTTCAGGAAATGCTCGAACCTTTCCACGTAGAACCCAAAGTCCTCCTTTCCGTCCTCGACGAACTGGTCGAAACTTCCAAGCGTTGCCATCCCTGTGCCTCGCCAGAACGCTCTCCACGAACGCCGGTGCCTCCACGAACGCCGCGATGAGTTTTACGCAGTCCAGCAGGATCTCATCCTCGTCGCCAATTATGTTGTAGCCGCGGCGAGCGAAGCGGAGGCAGAACAACTAGGCAATATGTTTATTCGGCATGCGGGGCCGTACAGATGAAGACTCACACACGAGCGATCTGCTCGCTGCCTTCTTAACAAGAGAGCAACGCTCCCCCTCTCCGCATTGCATCATCACACGCGTCACAGCATCACGTGACACAACATTCCAGTCACGCACAATGCGATCACATGACACTTCTCTATGCAGGCCACTGCTAAAGCGCCTATGCCCAAAAAAAAAAGGAACACGCAGCCCTACTTTGTGCTCAGCGTGGGAAAGAGGAATTAGAGGAAAGATAAAAATCAGCGTGATAAATGTGGAATTGTGTGTTACTTATGAGGTGAGCCATTTCAAGGAGACGCCGCCGCGGTGGCTCAGTGGCTATGGTGCTCGGCTGCTGGCCCGAAAGACGCGGGTTCGATCCCGGCCGCGGCGGCTGAATTTCTTTGGAGGAGAAATTCGAGGCCCGTGTACTGTGCGATGTCAGTGCACGTTAAAGAACCCCAGGTGGTCGAAATTTCCGGAGCCCTCCACTACGGCGTCTCTCATAGCCTTAGTCGCTTTGGGACGTTAAACACCATAAACCAAACCAAACCATTTCAAGGAGAAGAGCGCAAGCAGCAGGGCATCTAAATTAATATTGCTCACGTAACCGTTAACATTCAGGGCAAGAGTTATGATAAAACATCTATATCGTTCGCGTTAAATTTAAACAGAAAAACACTAAAAAATTGTTGTACAAATAAAATGTAAATAGAAAATTGTTGTTTCTATTTTTTCTTTTTCTTAATATATAGAAGTACCCCCCCCCCCCCCCCCCCCGTCCCCCTTCAAAACCAAACTCTGGGACCGCCACTGTCTCCAACGGACACCAACAGCTCGCTTTCCCGAGGACCAGGCTCAAGTTTGGCCGACATATGCCGAGATGAACTAGTGAAACTTAGCTGCGGCCGGTTTGAGACGCCCTTCCCTTCGGCCGCGGGGCAGCAGGGGCCGCCATTTCGCAACCTTCGTGCGCTCATTCGATGGACACTCAGCAGGCATAGTTGGGTTTCTTGCTGCATTGGGCACCAGATACTCGCAGGCGACCAACGATAGAAGGCATACACACCCATGCCCATGCTAGTGCTTTGAGTGTGTACCTTGTTGTTGCTTCTGAAGAAGTGGTACAAACCCGCAATGGGGGACTGGCCAGAGTTGTGGGCACCTTAATCGTATCTGTCCTCGTCTTGGTCGCGTTACTTGATTTACTTTGCACGAAGTGGCCCCGCCGAAGCAGAATGGAGGTACGAGGTGGTGTAGCGTGTACAACACTACACACACCAAGGGACGGGGTCCACCTGCGAAGCGGTTCCGATTCCCTGGCAAGTGGTGCGACAGAGGAGCAGACAATTTTATTGCCTCCGGAACTTATGTTACTTTCATTTACAGAGCAGCAACGAAAAGGCGGCTTCGCTACTATCTTAATGCTGCGGCTTGCGAGAACACCAGTGCCAGCACGAGAACATGGGGGCAGGGGTGACTGGAGAATGGGGTGTAGACAGGATAGCTTTCTTGCATTTTATTGGCACAAAATGAGAAAATACATCGTAGAGAACACTGAAGAAATGCGAAAACAAAGTTCGACGCTCGTTGCACGCTAGTTGCAGTACCGTAAAGCCCCAAGAAATAGTGACAAAAAAAAAAGTCAGAAGAGCGTGTATAGCGACGCCTGCATGCCTCAGGCGTGATCACAGAAGTGCAGTGAAAAAAAAAATGTCCATAAAGCACTATAGAAATAAAGCAAGCGAAAGTCCTAGTTGCAGTACCGTAAAGCCCCAAGAAATAGTGACAAAAAAAAAAAGTCAGAACAGCGTGTATAGCGACGCCTGCATGCCTCAGGCGTGATCAGAGAAGTGCAGTGAAAAAAAGAAATGTCCATAAAGCACTATAGAAATAAAGCAAGCGAAAGTCCTAGTTGCAGTACCGTAAAGCCCCAAGAAATAGTGACAAAAAAAAAAGTCAGAACAGCGTGTATAGCGACGCCTGCATGCCTCAGGCGTGATCAGAGAAGTGCAGTGAAAAAAAAAATGTCCATAAAGCACTATAGAAATAAAGCAAGCGAAAGTCCTAGTTGCAGTACCGTAAAGCCCCAAGAAATAGTGACAAAAAAAAAGTCAGAACAGCGTGTATAGCGACGCCTGCATGCCTCAGGCGTGATCAGAGAAGTGCAGTGAAAAAAAAAAATGTCCATAAAGCACTATAGAAATAAAGCAAGTGAAAGTCCACAAAAATCATTAAGTGCGACCAAAAGCTCATGTGACCGAACGAGGAAGTGGTGCAGCTGTCGCCGAAAACTGCGGGCAAAAGCACAAGTGCACCTGGAAGGAAAAGGCAAGCAAGAAGAAGATGAATAAACGTGCGGCGAGACACTCTGTACCCTTCGCCTTGCTTACAGGCTGCCCCTTCACGGTCACGGCATTGTCTTTGCTGACACCAACCACCGGCTGCCTTGAGCACAAAGGTCACGCTTATTAGAACAGTGCATACGGCCATGCCTGATAACTCTTACACATAACCCCACCTCGGCATGCTTCGCGCGTAATGTTCGAGGAGGGAGAAAAAAATGTCTCACAAAAAGCGCGCAAAGCGCAGTTCAACACACACGCACTCCGAAAGCGTGTTTCAACTGGACCCAGGAGCCTATAGGCGCAGCTTTCCGTCATGGTTGCTGCGTCCCGCCCTCGTGCAGGCCGCTTCACCGGAACCGGGCTGTGAGGAGTGTTACCTCCGAGCTCTGTGCTTGAGCATCGCAGCACAGCTGGCAGCAGCTGCGGTAGCCGCGGCTGGTCCATCGCTGCCGATTTTCTGACCAGCGTTGAAGAGCTAGGCGTCTGAGGTTGCTCGCTCCGTGCCTGGCAGTTCTGGATTGGACAACGCGGAGAAGGCGTGAGCGGAGGCGAGGTTGACGGAAACCACTCGTCTGTTGCGCGCACTAGTATTAATTCCCGACTCACCAGAGAGTCCACACCGCGACCGGGGGCAGAGACAGCTGGACCTCCATGGCGGTCGAGCGGGCGTCGGCCGGCGCTGGGGGGAGGGTGCCGTCGACACTCCGGGTGTGCACCGCTGTCTTTGCTCCCGGGGCGCGGTGTAGCCGCCTTTTCCTCAGCGTTCTCCATGAGGGTGCTGCTGCTGGTGCACCATCGGTCCTGGACGGGCTCGCGCAAGCAGATGAACAGCCGAGCTCCGCGGTGATCCACTGCCGACCCACGTAGCCGTTGACGTTGGCCTGCGCCCGCGCCGTGGACAGCACGCTGCCCTCTCCGGCGATGGTGGCCAGCCAAGGCGCGCCACGGCGCCGCACCGAACGCCGGCGGCGTAGGTGGTGTCGCCCCCACCTCCGCCGGCCCGGCTTCGAGTGCGGCGTCAGCGCCTCCGTCAATCGGCGATGCACGCGACCACGATCTGTGGCAACTTCTTTGTCGGCGCTACCAGTGTCACTGGCGAAGCATGCCTGCTAAGGGCTCTCGTACAAATTGGACCTTATCACGGTGGATTGAATTTATTATCATTAAATAGCTGCTGCGTAGTGATGATTTTCCAGAGGAATAGCGCTCCATGATCTTGATAATTCGACTGTCGGATCCGAACTTTCCCACCATTGAAGATATGCTAAGGCTTGGTCCCTCGCGAAAGCTTGCACCGACGTGCAGTTCCTTTTTTCTTGACTATGCTCAGAAGAAAAAGGAAGAATGTAACACTGAGTGTGATGGTGATTAGTTCCATCACTTCTCTTGTTTTGCCATCTTTTTTAGTGCTTTTAACTTCCAAAGGACGTTATGGTATTGATTTACAGTTCTATTTATGAGTCTAGTGGCGGATCGATTGCCTCAATATGCCTTTGCTCGCCTCTGGCTTGCAGTTGTGTGCCAATGTTGGCCGAAAAAGTAACGACGACATAGGCGCGAGCATCTCGCGACAACCCCTCACTCGCGCCACCTCAGCTGTTGTTGGGTTGCGGCTAAGTACCAGGCGGTGCTGCGTTATTTCTCGAATTTCTGCTTGATTTCCTATGTTCTCTTCCTATTTTCCTGGGTGACTGAACGCGGGAACGTGGGCTGATGTCCACAAGCTCTCCAGGCCAGGGGAACTCCCCCAGTTCGTCTTGTCTGTGCCCAGATGAGCTGCCCCTTGATTGTTTCTTCCGTGGCGGAGTAAGCAGCATTCCGGTTGCTTTCGTCCCCGCGGATGAGGGCTCCATGAAGCTGAATAACCCCGAGGCTGTACAGGCAGCTCTTAAATCGACCACTCCTCATTACATGAGGTGGTGGTGGTGATCTCTTTTATTACTCCCTAAAACAGGGGACCAGTCCAAGGACCGATCGCGCTGGCTTAGAGGAGGCATGCGTGGCTGATCTACTGAAGTGTCCTTCCTTTGTCAATCACCTGGTGAGCGCGTTCATACCTCCTCATCTGGCGTGTTCCAAAGGGTTAGTGCGTGGTGTAGGGCTATGGCTAAGCGCGTCTGAGACACTAGAAAAACTAACTTCGGCTGGCGTGATCGCCATTCACCGATGCAGTCGTATGGTGGACGGTACAAAGATACCAACGGAGACAGTTATAGCTACATTTGCGGGGCTGACCTGTCCATCTGAAGTTAAGGTGTGGCCTTTGGTTTTCCGTGTTGATCAATTTACATCTCGGCCCCTTCAGTGCCGCAATTGCTGGAGGTTTGGCCATAGTGCCAAGGCCTATAAATCGAATTTCCGTTGCTGTGTGTGTGGAGAGAGCCATGACCCCACTGGGTGTTCTTCTCTACACGAGAAATGCTGTTTGTGAGGCGGTGGACACTAAACAAGCCATTCCGAATGCCCAACGCGGGCTGAAGAAGTTCAAATGCTAGAGTTGATTGACAAGCACAGGTGCTCAAGACGTGAGGCAGTTGCAGTCATCAAAGATAGGACATCTGGCTATGCAAGTGTGGCAGCGCGGCATGCAACCGTTGTGTATTCCTCCTTGTAGCAAGCGATTGCCGCGGCCTTGGAGAAAGCAATGGCGAGTGCCATGGATCGTATAGTCGAAAATCTCTCCGCGTGTATTTCGCAGGTCTTGGCATCCCAGATGTCCGCTTTGTTGCAAACTTCTACTGCACCTTTTTGTGGCATAATCTCTTCACCGTTGGTTGCACCTCCCGATCCTTCTGTGCCCATGGCTTCCAATCCACTTTGTGAGACTCAATCACAGCCTTTGTTTATTCCTCCAACGAGTTATCCACATCACAGTGCGACAGAATTTTCATCTGAAGAGTGCGTTAACATGGAGGCTGAGATGCGTGCTCAAAAGTGCAGTGCGTCTCCGTTAGGTGTTGCTGGTCCGTCTTGCTCTCAGACGAAGACAAAAAAAATCACCCTAAATCTACACTCAAAGGCAGTATTTTAGATCAGGCGGTCTCCGCTGCGGTACTTCCGGCGAAATAGGGTTGTTGAAGGTGTTGCAGTGGAACTGCCGGTCAATTCTTTCCGCTTCAGCAGATTTAGTTTGTTTAATCAGTAAATTAAGTCCAGATTTAATTGCTCTTCAGGAAACGTGAGTCACTAAATATTCTAGGTACAATTTACAAAATTATCGCTCTTTCAGACTAGACCGGCCCTCAAGAGGTGATGGCTTGCTATTGTTCGTATCCACAAAATTTTGACACAGGGAAACTGTGTCATTTCAATATATGGACAGGCAGTGCGAAATTCAGGCTCTTGATCTGAATCTTCCTGGATATCAGCCACTCACTCTGGCTAATGTATATTTTCCCACAGTTGTGCATGACATTCGGCCTCTTGACTCGTTTTTATCTAGTTGCAGGAAACAAGTTTTAATTGTTGGAGACTTCAACTCGCATCATGTTTCGGGGGGGTTTCGAACAGATCGCTGCGGTACATTCTTATGGGACTGGGCTTGTGAAAATAACCATCTGTTTAAACTCCGGTTTCCCCACATTCGTTCGTGGTCAGTCTCGCTCAGCGTTAGACCTGTCATTTTCCTCCCCGGAATAACTGTGTCCTCTTGGGCGCTAGTTGACTGTGCCTCCAATAGTGATCACCTTCCGATCAGTTTCCAAGTTATGTGCCAGTTGATCCCTCCTATCAGCACACGGCGCACATTCATAAATTACGACAGTTTTAAAAATGTCCTCGAAGCAGACCTTCAAGAATTATCTCATTCCAACAGTGGAGATAATGCCATCCGCATTTGTTCAATTTTTGATGGAACTCGTAAAAGATAGGAGTTTTTGGTCCAGGCAAATAAGGGAACATCACCATGCCTTTGATGGAACGCAGAGTGCTCTAGAGATTATAGGCGCCGAAAGGCTTCTTGGAAGAAACTTCTCTACAATTAGTGTCCCAAAAACTGGATCGATTATAAGTTCATTGCAGCTACGTTTAAGCGCATCGTATCTTGTGCAAAAGAGTTGTACCATACTCAACACTACGAATTCCTTTCTAAATCTGGTAATAGGCGTGCTTTATGCAGTTGCCTAAAATCCAGGAAACTAATCTCGACCACCATGAACGCAGTCTCCCTAGTTCAGTTACCGGCTGAACTTGCTCAGTCTCTAGACGAGATAGGCAGAGGCCTTGAGCGTAGGTTTACGGCTCTTCTTCCTTCTCCTCCGAGATTTTTTGCCACACTGGACGATTTCGAGGAGGTTACCCTCATTGAGCTCTCGAACACTGTATCCAGCCTTCCACCCGCGGGCCCTGGCCCTGATGGTGTGACTTCTTTTATGATTAAAACCTTGTTCGAGGAATCTCCCACCTTTTTACTGCACTTATAAATTACTCTCTTAAGGGGCCATGTATTCCAAATGAGTGTCGTCTAGCAAAGATTATCCCTTTGTTTAAAAAGCAGGGAGATGGTTATGTGTTAGACAAAATAAGGCCAATTTTTTTAACTTCGAATCTCGTAAATTTAATTGAGAGGGTGTTGCATGGTAGAATAATGTCCGTTATTTCAGAGACTGGGTAGTTGAACCCTTGCGAAATAGGTTTCAGGCCAGGATCCTCTATATGGTGTGCCCATACCGATCTGGAGAGCCGCATACAGTTAGCTCGTCGCCGAAACCAATACGCAGCGCTTGTTACTTTAGATGTGCCTAAGGCTTATGATAGCGATGAGCACAGGACGCTCTTGAAAAGGCTACAGGCAGTAGGTCTTCAGAGATACTCTGTGGCTTGGGTTTCTGAATTTCTGGCTGAGAGGTAATTTTACTGCTTCCAGAACGGTGTTTCATCAAGCAGATTTCGACAAGCGAGAGGAGTGCCCCAAGGGGCGGTCCTCTCCCCTGTACTTTTCAACATCTTACTCAGCAGTATTCCCTGTAGTCTTAAGGTGTCTTCTTATGTGTATGCTGATGACATCGCCTTTTTTGCTTCAGAGAACGACATCTCCTCTTTGTACCAGTCCTTACAGTCCTACCTTAATGTCCTGGACCAATGGTTAGGGGACATTAATCGGTCCCTTAATATTAATAAATGTGCTTTATTTGTTTTCCCGCTCTCTCATGCAGTTTATATCTCTATTGTTTACCGAAACCATGTAATTCCTCAAGTGCAAAGTGTCAAATACCTCGGAGTAATTTATGATCCTTCTCTTTCGTGGCGGGCCCATATAGAGCAGATCTCTGCGAAAGGAGTCCGATCAGTCGGTGTGCTGCGCAGGCCGAGCAACGTTCGTTCCGGCATGAGTAAGCACTCGCTTCTTATGATTTATAGAATGTATGTCCGTCCAGTCTTAGAGTTCGGCTGTATTTTATTCGCTGGTGCGCCAACGCATAAACTTCGCCCCTTGATTCTCTTGGAACGGGAGGCGTTGCGCCTCTGTCTGGGCCTTCCAAAATTTGTGGCGAATTTTGTTCTGTACCTGGAAGCGCGTATTCCATTATTGCCTTCAAGATTTCGGCTCTTAACGGTGAAAACGTTTGTAAAAATGTGCGATTCGTCGCTTCATGCCTCCAATTTGATCTTCTTTCGTCAGCCTAGGCCATTTTTCAACGAAACCTGGTCTCGTTTCCGTACCCCTCAGATCTGTTTTGTGCAATCCCTCCTTGACCCCCTAAACGTCCGCATTTCGGACATCCTTCCGGTATGCGCCAATTCTTCATCTATTCAGATCGTCTTCGATGTCATCTTTCCAAAACATGCAAAATTAATGCCTTTCCATTTGCTCAGCGGTTTATTACCGGATTACTTGCTGGGCTTTAACTCTCATGTGCTCATAGCGACAGACGCCTCACAGTGGGAAGAAAAGGCCGGTGTTGGCATTTTCTCCATCTTCTTTAACTGGTCATTCTCCCTCCGCCTTCCCGATTACACCCCTATTTATTTGGCCGAATTTCTAGCAGTAGTCTTGGCGTTGCGCAAATTAAACAGCTCTTTGTCTTCTGTCATAATTATGACGGATTCATTATCCTTGTGTTCATCTCTCACCGCATCTACAACATCTCAGGCACTCCGCTTACTCAAATGCTTGATTCCACCCCACGTGTGTTCGTTACGGTTGGTCTGGGTGCCTGGGCTCAGAGGAATCCATTTGAATGAGGTTGCTGATACCCTGGCGAAGGCATTTCTTCAAGGCCCAGTCGTATCTGTGCTTCCGCCCAGCGTATATATTACTGCGGCCAGGTTTCGCCGGTATCTGCTCTTGAAAGAATTCGCAGCATCAGCGCTGACCTCTTCTCCCGAATTCCGACATCTCCTTTACTCGTGGTGCAGTAAAGGATGGCGATCACGCAAGCTTGAGGTTTCCTTCACGCGTCGACGTTGTCGCATGCCTCACTTAAACTTCTACCTTTATAGATCTGGTCTGGCGGTCTCCCCATTGTGCCCGTTCTGCGGCGAACCCGAAACGATAGATCATTTCTTGTTGACCTGCCGCCGTTTCTCCTCTTTACGGAGCCGCCTGCTTGAGCATCCGCTACTACAGCTAGGTCTAAGTCTGTCAGCTGGGGTTGTTCTGTCTCTTGGTGCTTTCTCCCTTGGGCACAGTAAGTGGAATGTGCTCTTCGCCATTCAAACTTTCCTTACAGACACCAAACGGCTGCCGTCTTAAGCTCTTTCTCATGGTATTTCTATGCAACGAAAGCTTTCCGAAACATGGAATATTTAGCCCCTTTCTCTATTCTCTATTTCTTTCTCTATTTAGCCCCTTTCTCACCGATATCACAGCATTTGTTTAGCTTATTTTAGTTTACACATGTGTATTTCTTTAATTTATTTCATAATTATTATTATTATCATTATTACCATTACATTTTTTTCTCATTTATTTACTTATTTAACATTCTGAGTACCTATCAGCTGCTGCCTGTGTCTTCGCCAATCACCCGCAGTGGGTACGCGCCATTATTTAGAGGACAACAACAACAACAAGGAGGGATCTCTTGGAGGGATTGGGGTTTCATATAATGTGCTTGGTGAATTAACAGTAATCTGTAGCGCCGAAATACGGGACAGGAAAAAAATATGAAGAGATGAATGAACTGATAGTTGATTCGAAGGAACGTTCTCACGGAATGAGATGGAACTGCCGAACGCTGTCCCCTTTACATCGCATTATATGGTGCGTCCTCGTATCGTAGTGATTCCGAAGCACTTCACGCACTCTCGGATCATATCGGCTTTGAGATGGGGAAGAACTATGGTGCAAGAGACTGAATTTAAACTGTCCACTTCATGCAGCAAATCCAGTGATCCTGAGGCCTTGAAGTGCTTCCGAACCTTAATCAATTTGGCATTTACCTGTGAGGTGCAGCAGCCCTTACGCTTCGATCGTCTTGATGTTGTGATTCGCAATAATCGGCCTCTTAGTTTTATTACTCAAATTTTTGGTTGAGGGATCATTAACTTAATCCAGGCACTGTTATTTTTTGTGAACCCAGAAAAATTAAAGAACGCATTTATTTAAGGTCTTTCTTTAATGTAAAAACAACTTCAATCGAATTACAAATATCTTCACTTTGAGCACAGCATAAAGGGTACTTTATATTTACGGCAATTAATAATGTCCGGGTAGAGGTATTCGAATATTTGAAAATTTCGAATCGCTCATAGACTATCATTCTATTAGCATCGTGGTATCGTGGTGGAGCAGCGCAAAGGACGGGACACAAGAAACAAGGAAAGACGTCCTTTGCGCTGCTCCACCACGATGCAACAGCACCAACTAGCCCAGCAACTTGATCTTCTAAACTTCATTCTATTAGATTTCGACGAGTCAAATAGCGCATTTTCAAGGTTATCTATACGGATAGAACATGTTCTCAAATTTTATAATCATTTTCGAATATTGGCAGGAGGTTCGTATAATGCCCGGCATATTTTTCTTCGACGATTGTTTCAAAAATAGCCCACACCGCCGGCACGCACTATATTTCCGTGAAAAGTATGACGAAGATAAAGGTTTTGGTTGATGGTTTATGGGGGTTTTACGTCTCATAGCTACTCAGGCTACGAGAGACGCCGCAGAGAAGGGCTACGAAAATTTCGACCATCTAAGGTTCTTTAACGTGCACTGACAACGCACAGTACGCTTAGAAATTCACCGCCATTGAAACTCGACCGCCGCGGCCACCATAGGGAAGGTTATGAAGGGTCGAAGGAAAAAAAGGCGGGCTGCGGTACTAATCTTGCGCACGCTGGGCCGCCGCAGGAGAACAGTACTTTGGATCGAGCGAAAGCGGCAGCGATAAAAGGAGCGGAGATGGCTAGGTGCTGGAAGCATCCGAGAATTCCTGATTCCACGGAGCTCGCCGAAGAACCATTGCGGCTCAGTTGTGATTCACGCCTCACTCCGAGGGCAAGGAGACACACTCGCGGTGGACAGACAGTTGGTGCCGCCCCAAGGTGTGACCCTAGGACTCAATTTATTTAATGGAGTGTTTTTATGCGAATTGGCTTGGGAAGGGCATGTAATGCGAAGGCAAGATGACCGGTGGTCCTTACGGCAACGGAGTGGATTCCAATGGAAGGCAAGTGTGGCAGGGGCGGCAGATAGTTAGGTGGGCGGACGAGATTAAGAAGTTTTCTGGGGTACGGTGGCCGCAACTGGCAAAGGACAGGGTCAATTGGAGAGACATGGGAAAGCCCGTTGCCCTGCAGTCGGCGTATACAGGCTGAGGATGATGATGATGTATGCGAATGACAGGAGACGTTGGGGAGATGATGTGAGTCATGATGAATTAAACTTGCTTAAATCCTTCCCTGTAGATGGAAGACATAAAATGGCCCGTTAAAACTTGCTTACGGCAAAGCACAGTCGCTAGGTGGCTGCATTCTGTTGTATGGACAGCAGCGACCTGTTCGTTGTGGTGCGACACGGAGCTTAACGCCATCGTCACTGTGTTTAAGACGCCGCGCGGCAACCTGTAGTGCCGAAAACTGACGGCGGATGTCATGAAACAGCATGACGTAGTGGGTATTGACTATTATTATCTTCATTGCAGATTAAGAGGCAGACCTGTAAGTTGCAGTGCAGTGAAACCGCGAAACAAACAACAGTCCCGAGGAATGTCTGCCGTACACGCCACGTAAACACTGCGGCTAGCAGTCGACGCGAGCGGGCATTCACATGAAAAAGGCTCTTGGCAGTTACGTGTTAACCAGTTTCTGCAAATATCTTTGAAACAGCTTACTGTTCACGATCCGTTCCTTGCCGAAAATTCTAAAGACGTAGTTAATTCTCTGAAGACCGACCACAACATCCTATCCCCTTTATGACCACGCCGCGGTGGCTCAGTGGTTACGGCGCTCGGCTGCTGACCCGAAAGACGCGGGTTCGATCCCGGCCGCGGTGGCCGAATTTCGATGGAGGCGAAATGCTAGTGGCCCGTGTACTGTGCGATGTCAGTGCAGGTTAAAGAACCCCAGGTGGTCGAAATTTCCGAAGGCCTTCACTACGGCGTCCCTTATAGCCTGAGTCGCTTTGGGACGTTAAAACCACATAAACCAAACCTATCTCCTTTATGCCTCTGCTCCTCTGTTATATGTGTCAATCTTTTGGCCGCAACCTCATGCCGGGCCTGTCTTCTCACGTTTTAAATCAAGAACTCTTATCTGCCTCCTGATGTTCTCAGCTTATTTGGGGGGCTCGCACACTGAGATGGTAAGGCTAAGCGAGTCTGCCGCATTTTGCGATCCGAGACCTGGAGGAAAACCAGGTTCTACACCGAGTGCCTTAGCATCGCATCCAGAAGCGAGGTATCTCCACAACCACAACATCGGGTTTGCATTCTCTGCCGATGTACAGGATGTTTTATTCTATACCTCACCAAGAGTTGTTACTTCTTTGAGACAATGTATTGACAAGTGGTGGTGTCCCTTTCCAGTGTGCAGACGCTTGAGCCTTTTTTATGCTCGAAATATTTTCGCAGTAAAGTGTGTGCAGCGTTCGTCCGTGTTTTGCGTATTCCTTGTCTGTGTGTTTGTGCTTCTTCGCTGCCGGTATGAATCAAGAATGTTACAAACTTGCCCAAAAATGTGTTTTACTCAAGAACATTTTAGAGGGTTCGCCGCTCCGCCGTGAGGTGACGACTCTGCTCGATCTTTGCTAGAAGTTTCACCCCCCTGGTTATATGTGGGCGGGGGTGACTGGAGAATGAGGTGCAGGAGTCGTTTCGAAGACAGAATAGTTTTCTTGCATTTTATTGGCGCAAAATGTGAAAATACATCATAGCGAACACTGAAGACATGCGAAAACACGAAGTCCGACGCTTCTTGCTTCGCTAGTTGCTGCACCGTGCAGCCCCAAGAAATAGTGACAAAAAAAAAAGTGGGAAGAGCGTGTATAGCCACGCCTGCATGCCTGAGGCGTGATTAGAGAAGTGCAGTGAAAAAAAAAAATGTCCACAAAGCCTTATAGAAATGATGCAAGTGAAAGTCCACAAAAATCATTAAACGCGACGGAAAGCTCATGTGACCAAGAGAGGAAGCGGTGCAGCTGTCGCCGAAAACCCTGAACGAAAGCACAAGTGCACCTGGAAGGAAAAGGCAAGCAAGAAGAAGATGAATGAACGTGCGGCGAGACACTCTGTACCCTTCGCCTTGCTTACAGGCTGCCTTCTCATGGTCACGGCATTGTCTTTGCTGACACCAACCACCGGCTGTCTTGAGCTCAGAGGTCGCGCTTATCAGAACAGTGCATACGGCCATGCCTGATAACTCTTACACATAATCCCACCTCGGCATGCTTCCCGCGCAGTGTTCGAGGAGGGAGAAAAACGTGTCACACAAAAAGCGCACAAAGCGCAGTTCAACACACACGCGCTCCGAAAGCGTGTGTGAACTGGACCCAAGAGCCTATAGGTGCAGCTTTCCGTCGTGGTTGCTGCGTCCCGCCCTCGTGCAGGCCGCTTCACCGGAGCCGGGCTGAGAGGAGTGTTACCTCCGAGCTCTGTGCTGGAGCAGCACAGCTGGTAGCAGCTGCGGCTGCCGCGGCTGGTCCATCGCTGCCGCTTCCCTGACTAGCGTTCAATAGCTAGGCGTGCGTAGTTTCTCGCTCCGTGCCTGCCAGTCCTGGATTGGACAACGCGGAGAAGGCGTGAGCGGAGGCGAGGTTGACGAAAACCACGCGTCTGTTGCGCGCTCTAGTATTAATTCCAGGCTCACCAGTCAGTAGACTCCGCGACCGGGGGCAGAGACAGCCGGACTGCCATGGCGGCCGAGCGGGCGTCGGCCGGCGCTGGGGGGAGGGCGCCGTCGACGCTCCGGGTGTGGACCGCTGCCTTTGCTCCCGGTTCCCGGTGTAGCCTCCTTTTCCTCGGCGTTCTCCATGAGGGTGCTGCTGCTGGCGCACGATGGGGCCTGGACAGGCTCGCGCAAGCAGATGAACAGCCGAGCTCTGCGATGATCGACTGCCGGCTCAGGTAGCCGTTGACGTTTACCTGCGCCCGCGCCTTGGACAGCACTCTGCCCTCTCCGACGATGGCGGTCAGCCGAGGCACACCCCGGCTAGAGTGTACTAGAGTAGATTCTAGTGTACTAGAGTGTACTAGAATAGATTCTAGTACACTCTACCCCGGCGCCGCACCCAACGCCGGCGGCGGAGGCGGTGTCGCCCCCACCTCCACCTCCGCCGGCCCGGCTTCGAGTGCGGCGTCAGCGCCTGTGCGGATCGGGGGTTTGCGTTGTTGTGACCGTACTTCTAGCCACGTGGGCCAGACCAGTAGCAACCATGAATAATCAACGAGGCCGACAACCCCGCGACGACCATGGGAAGTGGGATGCTTGGAATGCCCCTCCGAGCCTCAGCGGATTAGTGTAGCAAGAATGCCAGGGGCCATTGTCAGCAATGACCCCAGCGAAATTCCTTGATCGGAGGTATTGTCCGGGCGACCACAGAGGAGGCTACGGGCCGGCGCCGGTCACGCTGGCGGATAATTGAAGAATTCTGTGGCCCCGACTCGCGTTCTGGGAAATCGGCGGGGAAGCAAGTTTATTCACCTGCTGGAGGACTTCGGGAGATTCCTTTCCCGCAGGGCTGGATGAGGCGGCAACTCCCCCTCTCATCGACCCCGCTGCGAGAGAGAGTGGAAAAGCTCGCACCTGCCCAGCCGTGGGCGGTAACAAGAACGTCCCCTTCGGTCCATCGGATTGGACAGTGCTCGTCGACCATTATTCCCCAGCCAGGGATCTGGGGAAACCGGACGATATTTAACTCGGCCGTGAGTGTGGCCGAGAGAAGCCTGCTAGCTCCAGTCGACTACGGTTGACGAAGACGTTCCCCTTCCACTGAGAGCCATTCTCAGTCCTTCTCTGTAAATAATGTAAATAAGTGTATAAAGTTTTCGTTACCTTCCTCTAAACCCAGTCTCCCATACTCCTCGTCCAATCACCGGTCACCGGCCATGCTACCCGGGTCGCAACAGCGTGCTCTAGTTCTGCAGCAACTTTTTTGTCGGCGCTGCCAGTGTCACTGGCGACGCATGCCTGCTAAGGGCTCTCGGACAAATTAGACCTTAGGAGACTGGATTGAATTTATTATCATTAAATAGTTGCTGCGTGGTGATGAATTTCCAGAGGAATAGCGTTCCATGATCTTGATAATTCGATAGTCGAATCCGTACTTTCCTACCGTTGAATATATTTCAAGGCTTGGTCACTGGCAAAAGCTTACACCGACGTGGAGTTTCTTTTTTCGATGGAGGCGGAATTCTAGATCCCCGTGTACTGCGCGATGTCAGTACACGTTAAAGAACCCCAGGTGGTCGAAATCTCCGAAGCCTTTCACTACGACGTCTCTGATAGCCTGAGTCGCCTTGGGGCGTTAAACCGCATAAACCAAACCAAACCAAACCAGTTCCTTTTTTGCTTGACTACGCTCAGAACTAAAAGGAAGAATGTAACACTTAGTGTGATGGTGATTTGTTCCATCTCTTCTCTTGTTTTGTCATCTTTTTTAGTCGTTTTAACTTCCAAGGGGAGTTATGGTATTAATTTACAGCACCATTAATCAGTCTTGTGGCGGATTGATTGCCTCAAAATGCCTTTGCTCCCCTATGGCTTGCAGTTCTGTGCTAATGGTGGCCGAAAATGTAACGATGGTAGTATTGATTAATGTTAATGTAGATGAGTATAGGAGTGATCTCTTAGAGCGGACTTGGGTTTCCTATGTCACGAGAGCCACGGATGGCGTGTTTGCGGCGCGCGCGCGGGGGAGACGGGCTCTCTTCTGCTTGGGGCCGGGGAAGCGCGTTTACGTTCGGCGCGAGGCTCCGCTCTTCGCCGGCTGGCGCAAACCCTCGTGGGGAGTAACGTTCCCCTGCATCTCGTCCTGTCCGGCCTCGGAGTTTTTTTCTGCCCTACCGTGGGCGAACATTCGCTCGTAACCGTGCTGGTGAGTCGGACGTCCTAGATTCCTCAGCGTATTTTGTTGCTAGCTGGCGTTGTTTTTGTGTTAGCAATAAACGCTTTGTTTGTGTCAGCCAGTGTGTCGTTCCTGTTGTGTTTCTACCCCCCCCCCCCCCCCACTTAACTCTCTTTGTGTGTTCCCGTCACACCTGTGTCCACTTAGGCCATGTCCAGAGGCAGTGCGTCGTTCTGCGAAAGTGGTCTTCATACACGCGCCCCATGCAACCTCATGACAGGTGGAAACGAACACGAGGGAGGTATTCAACTCCTGGATTCCTGGTACCACCACTTCTGCCTAACTGCCACGACGGGCCTTCCGGAGTTCCCCTTAAACGTCACCCAAGGCACCCAAGTATTGACCTTGCGACATTGTGTGCATCTGTCAAGGTGACATGTCTCAACGCCAGCTGCTACCTGCGGAGACGAGCGTCTGCCAAGCGCCTGCCATTCAACCGGTCCTAGCTCTTTTGTCAACCGCGGGGTGGCGCCGCGGCAGGTGTTCGCATTTGGGGAATTTCCTTGGAACAAAGATATGGAATCCACCTGGCCGGAAACGACTAGCCCTTCAACATGCTCTTCTGGACATTTCCGATTATCCACGGGCCTCAGCGGATGAAGCGAGGTGACGACGCGGCAGGTGTTCGCCCATCTTGTTTCCTCGAGACAAGATATGAAATCCACCTGGCCTGACGGGCCACTTCCGACTATTCAAGGGCCTCAGACCTGCTTCATTCTGGGTAGGGAGGGTGAGGTATTGACACACGTGCCTTTAATGCATGATTGCTGTTTTTTGTTTTCTCTATTTTTACGCTTGTGAGTGGCAACAGTGTATCCGGGTTTGACAAGGTGTCTTTGCGCATGTCTGTGTAAATGTATAAATTGACTGCGTACGTATGAATAAAATTCAGTTGTAAGTTCAGCGCCGTCAGTCTGTTTCCCTTGTCCTCTGTCCGTGTTTGTAAGCGCTGGTTTTTTCTACAATGGACCTCAGACGAGGAAGACGACGAAGAGGTGAACGACCTTGGAGCACCCGGACGAAGTCCCTACGATTGGTTGAAAAAGGCGGGAAGATCTCGGGAGGGTCTATTTAAAGCGCTCGAGCCATTCATCGAGGAGCCATTCCCGGAGCGACTCCCTGAGCGATCCGCTCAACGTTTCCTGAGTCTTCTCAGTTTTTACCATGTTTGTCTTTTTGTAAATAATCATGTAAAAATGTAAATACAGTTTTTCCTTCATTTTCCCCTACTCCCCGTCTCCGGCCCACGTCCCTTCCTCCTTCGGCACTGCGGCGGTGCTCCTGGACCCGATGCCTGGTGGGACACGCTACTAGCTCGGCAAAACATATCAACTGGTTGGCAGCGGTGGGATCGTCCACGCTTGGTCCTGGCTTCAGCAGTGGTGAGCGCTTGACTTTCTTTAAGAATCTGCCAGGCTGATAACTCTGGAAATTTATCAGTACCTGTAGATTAATCTTCTGCACGTGCTCGCTAAAGCATTTCACGTAGCAGCTTATTGTTGAAAGTCCTCGTTCGGAAGTTGCCATGGATTTGAGCAAACTAAAGAAGCCAGATTTGATTTTGCTGTGTGAAGAGCTGGGTATTGAGGTCGGGAAAGGTCGCAGAAAGCCGCAGCTGATTGAGGCTATTGAGGAGTGTGGTGTCGCGGACGACGAAATTGCGGAGTCCTGGGAGATCATTCAAGAGGGGATCAGGAAGGCTAAGGAGGAGGCCGACAGGGTAGAAAAAGAACGCCTTTACCAAAAGGAAGCAGCTAAGGAGGAGGCCGACAAGGTTGAAAGGGAGCGCCTTTACCGCAAGGAAGCCGCTAAGGAGGAGGCTGACAGGTTAGACAAAGAACTTGCTCTGAAGCGTTTAGAGTTGCAAATTGCGGAGGCAAAGCGCACCGAGAATAATTCGACCAATAATCAGGAGGTCTCGACACCTAGAAAAATTAAAATCAAAGATCTTCTACAGCCTTACAAAGCAAATGAGGACATCGGGTTGTTCCTCGTAAACCTCGAGAGGGTTTGTGAGAAAGAAGGAGTACAACGAGAGACCTGGCCGCAGAAAATATTGCATGTGCTGCCTTGTGAATCGGCCGAAATTATTGCCAGGTTGTCAAAAGAAGATGCTGATAACTAATACAAAGTAAAAGCAGCGCTTCTCAAGAAATACCGACTATCAGCGGATGCATTCCGGCGCCGCTTTAGAGATGCCAGGCGGAAACAGGGCGAGACGTTCCAAGATTTCTCATACAAGTTAAAAGCCGATCTCATTGAGTGGCTGAAAGCGGAGGAGGCTTATGAGAGTCGCGACATGGTCATTGAAGCAGTCTGCCTCGAACAGCTTTATGGTTGTCTGGGGGAAGAAATGCGCTTGTGGGTGCAGGACAGGCCAGAAAAGAAAACCGTAGAGCGCGCGGCAGAACTTGCTGATGAGTTTGTGGCCCGTCGGGAATCTGAAAGAGCACGTGTTCGGCCCATGTCTCAATCTGACAAAGATAGTCGGGCGCGTTTTCCAGGAAATGAGAGAACTAAGAAAGCAGCGAGAAACATGTCGTCGAATGGTCCTCCCGCACCCAACAACAAAGATGCTAGCAACAAGGAAGACGCTAAGAAGGAAAAGGCTTTTGAAGCCAAAAAGCCGATCGTGTGTTTCCGGTGCCGAGAGCCCGGACACCTTTCGACCGGCTGCCGTAACACAAAACTTATCTTCTCATTTCTGGATAACGAGGACGACAACTTCCGATTGTTGCAGCCCTATCTACGGGACCTACAGGTTAACGGAAAACCATGCAAAGTTCTCCGCGACTCCGCTGCAACGATGGACGTTGTCCGCCCAGAGTATGTTAAGCCAGGAGAATTTACAGGTGAATGTGCCTGGATACGGCAGGTAGTGGAGGAGAATAGCGTATGCTTGCCCATCGCCCGCGTCCCAATCGAAGGACCATTCGGGGTGCTTCACACCGAAGCAGCAGTGTCACAAAACCTGCCCAAGCAGTATCCTTTCATTTTTTCTAATCGCTCGGATATGCTGCTCAGAGAAAAAGGCCTTAGTTTTGGCGATCACGCTGTCCAGGCTCTCACTCGTGCAAAGGCTCGAGAAATCGCAGCGCATGCCAAGCGCCTGGAGGAAGAGGGCAGGAATGAAACTTTGATCCAAGAGCATGTCCACAATGATGAGCCAGACCAGGACTTACTCACTTCTGGCACAGGGGTAAAAAGTACCGATAGTAGTGCTGGCTATGGTGAGTCTTCCGAATCAAGCGCAAGTGATGAGCTGGGGCTAGGAGAGGGATTGAATACGAATCTAGTGTTGCCCCACTCGGATGGCTTTCTCGAACTCCTTCGTGTGGACAGAGAAACGTTCGCCGCTGAGCAAGAGAAAGACCAAACTCTACAAAACTTGAGTCACCAAAGCAACATGGGTGTGTCACGGAAGAACCTAACTTTCCAGCGCCAGTATCAGGATAGGAAAGGTATCCAACACGACCAACTTGTTGTCCCGTCTAAGTATCGAGCTCAAATTCTCGGCCTCTCTCATGGAAAAGGTTGGGCCTGTCATTTGGGAATTAAAAAGACCAAAGAAAGATTGTTGAGAGAATTTTATTGGCCCGGATGCTTCAAAGACGCGGAAAAGTTCGTCCAGACTTGCGACACTTGTCAAAGGATTGGGAAGTCACATGAGATCAGAAAAGCACCAATGAAACTGGTTCCCATAATCACCGAGCCTTTCCGTCGTGTTGTTGTTGATGTGGTGGGGCCCTTGCCGGTGGCTACGTCTGGTTACAAGTACATTCTCACCATAATTTGCCCGGCTACCAAGTTCCCGGAGGCTGTACCACTGAAACAAATCAACTCGGTTGAGGTAGTTGAGGCACTGCTTTTGGTGTTTGCCCGGGTCGGATTTCCGGCCGAACTACAGAGTGATCAGGGCAGCGTTTTCACCAGTGCTCTGACGACTACTTTCCTCGAGAGGTGCGGCATTCGCATTGTTCATAGTTCGGTGCGGCACCCGCAAAGCAACAGCGTGGAGGCATGGCATTCTGTGCTAAAGAGAGTGCTGAGGGCTTTGTGTTATGAACACAAAAGAGACTGGGAGGCTTGTTTGCCTGCTACAATGTTTGCATTGAGGTCAGTGCCTCACGAAGCCACCGGTTTCAGCCCAGCAGAGTTGGTATATGGCCGATCCCTGCGGTCCCGCTACAGATGCTCCGCGAGGCATGGGAAGGGCGCGGAGAGGATCCCACTGTCGTAGAGTACGTCTTGCAGCTGTTAGAACGCCTTCAGTCATGTCGCGAGCTGGTAGAGGTCAACATGAAATCCGCTCAGGGACGAGCAAAACTTTATTACGACCGGAACGCCAGAAAAAGAACTTTCGCCGTTGGAGACAAAGTTCTTTTGCTTAGTGCCTCACGGAAGAACAAACTAGAGGTGCTGTGGGAGGGCCCCGCGGAAGTGATACAGAAGCTTTCCGACACTAACTATGCTGTTAGAATTCCTGGCAGACGCAAAGAGGTACGCATCTATCACACTAATTTAATGAAGCCGTACCGAGAGAGAGAAGCTGTTGTACACCTGGCTCTGAACGCGCCTGAGGAAGTGGAGACTGAGATTTTTTTCCCGGAGTCCGCGTTAGATTCCGCACTCGAAGGGCTTTGTGAGAAAGTTGGCAGTGATCCAACGCTAGACGATAATCAGCGAAGGGACCTGGTAGCTATTCTGCGAGAGTTCGGCGACCGTTTTGTAGACCAGCCCGGGAGAACGAGCTTGATGGAACATGACATACAGTTAACTTCTAACGAGCCCGTTCGGTGCAGACCCTACCGTGTCTCGCCTAGGCAGAAAGAGATACTGGCAACAGAGATACAGCGGATGCTAGTCTCAGGACTGATAGTGCCGTCGGAGAGTGAGTACACATCCCCGATCATATTAGTTGAAGCGCCCGGTAAAGATCCCCGGCCCTGTATCGACTATCGTCGTCTGAATGAAATCACTCGAGATCAGAGCTACCCGATTCCAAACCTGGAGGAGAGGGTCGAGACCATAAGTAGCGCTCAGTATGTCTCTACGCTAGATCTCACTAGAGGGTACTGGCAGGTGCCTCTGACTGAGCAGGCGAGCCGATTTGCCACCTTTATTTCCCCCTTGGGAACGTTTCGCCCTCTTGTCCTTACCTTTGGCCTCAAAAACGCGCCGTTTTGTTTTTCCCGGCTTATGGACCGGGTCCTGCAGGGCATGCATGACTACGCACTTCCGTATTTGGATGACATAGCTGTCTACTCAAAGAGCTGGGAGTAACACTTGTACCATCTAAAAGAAGTGTTGACACGGTTGCGAGAGGCCGGCTTGACAGTCAGGGCTACGAAATGTCAACTGGGGAGAGCGGAAGTTACCTATTTGGGCCATGTCGTCGGACGCGGTTACCGGCGTCCGCTAGAACTAAAAGTAGCGGCGATATCTGAATATCCCAGGCCAGGCACCAAAACAGACATTCGTTCTTTCCTCGGGCTAACCGGATACTACCAACATTATATCCGAAACTTTTCCGAGCTCGCGAGCCCCCTCACGGACAGCTTGCGAAAGAGCGAACCTGTGAAAGTCGTGTGGGACCTCCCCAAGGAACGCTCATTTCTTGCCCTCAAGGCAGCCTTGACTAGCCAGCCCGTTTTACGAGCCCCTGACTACGAACGGTCGTTTGTTCTGCAGTGCGATGCCAGCGACCGCGGTATGGGCGCCGTCTTCAGTCAACAGGCCGAAAACGGAGAGGAACACCCCGTAGTATTTGTTAGCAGGAAGCTAACGCTACGCGAGCAGGCGTACAGTGTGTCAGAGAAGGAATGCGCCTGTCTCGTATGGGCAATCCAGAAGTTACAGTGTTACCTGGCAGGATCTCGGTTTACTGTGGAAACCGACCACTGCCCTTTGACTTGGCTTCGGAACATGTCAGCTAAAAACGGTAGACTCCTTCGTTGGAGCCTGGCGTTACAGGAGCACTCATTTGACGTGCGTTACAAAAAGGGACGAGATAGTGGCAACGCTGATGGCCTCAGCCGAAGCTTTCCCGTGTAATGCCCTTTCCTGACTCCCCAGACGTTATTCCGCTATGCAAATTTGTATTTTCTTTTTTTTTTGCTTTAGCGGGAATCATTTTTTTTTTCTGTTTTGTATGTGTGTTCAGCAGCTCCACCTTCTCTTTATGCTCTCACGGGAGGTGGCTTTCTGTGACATAAACCGTGCTACGGCACCCCACCCCCCCAAAAAAAAAAAAAAAAATTTAGAAAATTTTCCTGCCTTTTGGCTAACCAAGCTCTGTGTATTCTGGTTTGGTCAAACTTGGAAACTTTCGGAGGAGGACGTAAATTTCACGCGACAGCTCATTTTCTCTAAAGAGACTTTGTTGACCGAAAACAGCTTGGCAGTTCTTAAAGTCGGTTTGGCGCTTTCTGCTTGTTGGGCTTTGCACCTTGCTGGTTGAGACCGTTACAGTTGTCAACGAAGCAAGAAGAACCTTTGGACCCAGCTGTGACCAAAAGCCGAACGGACACAACTCCGGGTCTCTGCGCGCAGCAGCGTTGGCTGCAACCACTACGAGACCTCTTCGGGCGGCGGACGTGCTGTTGTGTTTCTACCCCCCCCCCCCCCCCCTTAACTCTCTTTGTGTGTTCCCATCACACCTGTGTCCACTTAGGCCATGTCCAGAGGCAGTGCGTCGTTCTGCGAAAGTGGTCTTCATACACGCGCCCCCATGCAACCTCATGACAGGTGGAAACGAACACGAGGGAGGTATTCAACTCCTGGATTCCTGGTACCACCACTTCTGCCTAACTGCCACGACGGGTCTTCCGGAGTTCCCCTTAAACGTCACCCAAGTATTGACCTTGCGACATTGTGTGCATCTGTCAAGGTGACATGTCTCAACGCCAGCTGCTACCTGCGGAGACGAGCGTCTGCCAAGCGCCTGCCATTCAACCGGTCCTAGCTCTTTTGTCAACCGCGGGGTGGCGCCGCGGCAGGTGTTCGCATTTGGGGAATTTCCTTGGAACAAAGATATGGAATCCACCTGGCCGGAAACGACTAGCCCGTCAACATGCTCTTCTGGACATTTCCGATTATCCACGGGCCTCAGCGGATGAAGCGAGGTGACGACGCGGCAGGTGTTCGCCCATCTTGTTTCCTCGAGACAAGATATGAAATCAACCTGGCCTGACGGGCCACTTCCGACTATTCAAGGGCCTCAGCCGAGGAAGACGACGAAGAGGTGAACGACCTTGGAGCACCCGGACGAAGTCCCTACGATTGGTTGAAAAAGGCGGGAAGATCTCGGGAGGGTCTATTTAAAGCGCTCGAGCCATTCATCGAGGAGCCATTCCCGGAGCGACTCCCTGAGCGATCCGCTCAACGTTTCCTGAGTCTTCTCAGTTTTTACCATGTTTGTCTTTTTGTAAATAATCATGTAAAAATGTAAATATAGTTTTTCCTTCATTTTCCCCTACTCCCTGTCTCCGGCCCACGTCCCTTCCTCCTTCGGCACTGCGGCGGTGCTCCTGGACCCGATGCCTGGTGGGACACGCTACTAGCTCGGCAAAACATATCATTCCTTTCTTCCCTCAGAGCAATGCCCGCCGTGGTCGGCGTGCGCTCGGTAGCGTACGCGATCACGGAGTGGGGTCCGGTGGTTTTGAACTGGGTCAGCTGCGATTAAACGGGGGTAAACGTATTTATCTCTCCATGGCAGCCTAAAGTGGGGCGTGCTCTTAGAACATTGGACGACTGTCTGTTCGGTTCGAGGAACGCTCTTTGTCCGGACTTGACGAGTGCTAGGCCTAGCGTGAATTCTGATCGCTGGGATTTGCGGCATGCTTTCTGGAGTGCGAGGTGCATTGCGCCGCAGCATGTGTGAACTTTTCGACATGCTCAGCACGCTTTTCGTCAAGTTTTCTCTGGAATTTCTTCAGCACAAGAACCACGTGGTCCGCATCGAGGGAGTGCGAGGCCTAGCACCCGCGGAGTTGCCGAGCCCAAAGCGAGTGAGTACGGAAGCCGCGTGGGTGGTCCGAGTTTTCTGTATATATTTTCTCGCTGTCTCTGTTCCGACTCTGGGAGTCACGGCTCCGGGAGCCAGGTGGCCTGGGGCCACGGGTGCCGCTACGAGCTCGCTGGTATTGCAGCTCGGCACTGGGCTCTCCGACACCGTCCGATACGGTGGGCGCCGACCGCTCAGAAGCTGCTTCGGGCAGTGAGCGGGGTAGGACCGCCCCACAGAGCTAATATCTCCTCGCGGCTGCGTGCACGTAACCCGTTTCGGGTCTTCCTTTTGTTGAGGGTCATTGTGACGATGGTAGTGAGGCCTAAGGCTTTTCATAGCTGCCTCCACCATGTAGGAAGAGACTCGACCACCGGACCGCGGTGTTGAGAGGGGGCGCACTTTGATGCCCACCCGTTTTGAAACATCGCATGAACTGAGCAGTCTCGTTCAACTCAAGAAAGGGCTTTGTTCGCTCGAACTTTGGGTTTTGCACGGCCGCCCGACACGTTTTGCTAGCGAGTTGAGCATTGAGCCACGAGGCCCTTGTGGACGCCGTTTCTCCTTCCGTGACCTACGTTAAAGGCATGCGGAGTGTGTTTCGGAAATCTTGCAGATCCAGTGGAGCCACCCAGGCTTGCTGTCCCGCGCACATCGTCTCGCTGCCGCCTGCTATGACGGAGCTGCCTGTATCCTGTTTGGCGCATCCATCCGGGGCAGCCGTGGCGAGACCAGTCAGCAGTCACCTCCGGCTGCTGTTACCCTGGCGACTACCGCAGAATCCTGGCCTGAATTGTCAACCGGCCTCCTCTTGCGAGCCTGTGGACACGTAGTCCACGGGCCATGCGAGTCGCCCCAGCGGAGACCTTCAGGCCCCCTTCAGAATAGCGTGGAAGTCTGCATGGAAGCTGTCGGCGTGACCTCCGCTGCACGACCTGCCTCAAGTGCATGAAGACCAGGAGACTCCTCCATAGCATGCGCTTGCAGGCGCGGGGATCTATTTAAGGTTGGGGGGATGTGGGGACGCAGTTTACTCGCCCCTGAAGTTTGCTTTCCCGTAACGCACCCTCAACTCGTCCCTTGTGGTTCGCTTCGCTGCAATGCACCCTCTTTAGCCATTAGTTACTTTAACTAACAAGGGATTGCGCCTGCGTCGCAGCGACGCGAGCGCCACGGATGGCATGTTTGCTGCGCGCGCGGGGGAGACGGGCTCTCTTCTGCTTGGGGCCGGGGAAGCGCGTTGACGTTCGGCGCGAGGCTCCGCTCTACGCCGGCTGGCGCGAACCCTCGTGGGGAGGAACGTTTCCCCGCATCTCGTTCTGTCCGGCCACGGAGTTTTCCTCTGCCCTACCGTGGGCGAACATTCGCTCGTAACCGTGGTGGTGAGTCGGACGTCCTCGATTCCCCAGCGTATTTTGTTGCTAGCTGGCGTTGTTTTTGTGTTAGCAATAAATGCCTCGTTTGTGTCAGCCAGTGTGTCGTTCCTTTCTTCCCTCAGAGCAAGGCCCGCCGTGGTCGGCATGCGCTCGGCAGCGTACGCGATCACGGGGTGGGGTCCGGCTGTTTTTAACTGGGTCAGCCGCGGTTAAACGGGGGTAAACGTATTTATCTCCCCAATTATTAAAACCTCCACACCTATAATAGGCTTGGTGAATTAAAAGCCAGCTGTAGCGCCGAAATACGGGACAGGGGAAAAATATGGAGAGACGAGCGAAGATAACATTAGTGTTCCCACTTAATGCGAAGTGGAATTTATTGTTCAAAAATGGCACTGCCGTCTATGGCACTCGTCTATCTCCACCAATCACTATTTCACAACAGTAACTGATATTCACATGCAAAACATTATCGTATTCGCTGGTATGATGGCATACCGTGTGGTCAGGAATCATGGCTGGTGAAGTTCACTGGTCATTGAGCATGGTTAAAATAAGGATGATGCTCCGGGACCGCTACGGTTCCTTTGCAATGGGGGAACCGATGGACGTATCCACGTTTTTGTAGCACTTAAAAGCGTTTTTGTAGCACTTAAAAGCATTTTATGACTTGGCATAGATAGGATGCTAGGTGCCATCGTTCCTGTCAAGTGTGTTAGGCGTTGTCTGGATGATCAGTGACTTGAGGTTTTGGCGGGCTAATAGATTCGTTTCCGCGGTCAGTATCTTCGCTTCGTCCGATTTAATCTTGTGGCCACTTTTGTTCGCATGCTTGGCGATTGCGTTCGTTGTTACTTGTTCGTTTCTCACATCGTTCAGATATTCTCTCAGGCGTCTTGTGAAGACACTAATGAACAACCGGCGCAGACAGTTTCGTAAACGATGCCAGGAAACTTGCCACGAGGGAGCTGCTCTTTCGCGTTAACAAGTTCAGCCCTTATCTTGCTAGTTGGAACAAGCGCGATTTCGACACCGTGCTTGCGCAAAATGCGCACAAGCGCCTCGCTGATTCCTGCTACATACGGGACAGGGGCTCTTTTCGTTTTCGTTCTTACATTGCTTCCCCTTCCTGGGAAGCAGCTGCTTACCATTCTTCGTTCAGTGTCCGGATGAAGTGATAGCCGTTTCTTTCCAAGTCAAGTTCTGTTCTTTTCATCTCGTCGTTGATGATGACGCCTTCGCAGCAGACTTGTCTGACGTGGTCACGGTGTAAGAAAATATATTCTTACATCATGGGCGCGGTTGATCAGAGATGCAACCACTGACCGCTTGTGATTGACTGGGCGCACTGAATTAAAATCGAGATATCTTCTAGGTTTTGTTTATGGGTGTTTAAAATCCCAAAGCGACTCAGGCCATGAGGGACGCCGTAGTGAAGGGCTCCGGTAAATTCGACCACCTTGGGTTCTTTAACGTGCACTGACCACGCGCAGTACACGGGCCTCTAGAATTTTGCCGCCATCGAAATTCGACCGCAGTGGCCGGGATTGAACCCGCGTCTTTCGGGTCAGCAGTCGAGCCACCACTGAGCCACAAGGGCGGCTCAATATTGCATATAGTGCCATGGTTAGCAAAATAAGAAAAAATACCTTGCGACACGAGGAGGGTACACAACAGGCGTGAGCCATGCGTTGACTTTATTACTTCTGGATGCGTCATTCCGCGCAGGCCGAAAGCAGATGCTGTCAGGCAGCCAAAGCAAACCCGATACGGTCGTTTCCTCGGTCGAATATAGTGTAGATGCGGCGCATAAACACTTGGCCCAAGACCCAGAAGTCTCCGCCGTGATCTTCAAAAGCACTGTAACACCGCAGCTTATCTCCAATCTGGACCTGGAAATAGAAGATACGGCGTGGAGAGAGAGAAACTTGCGGAGGGCAAAAAGCTGGGAGAGTTGGTTAGAATTCATTCTGCACAGCGCTGTGTTTGTTCTGCCTCTTTCTTTGTCGCCGTCTTTTGCGCCGTTGCTGTATGAGAAACTTGTATCTGAGTTTAAATCTTGTCCTGATCGTCTCAGCTCTCGTAAGAGCTAGGGAAAAACTGCTAGTTCACAACATCTCTGTCGTGCCAGTATACCCATGCTTATTGGCACCGGTGGCTTGTACAGACAAATGCGTGCGCGTGCGATAAACTATACTTCACAGCTTGTCTAAGGTAATTCATCACCAGATTCTTCGGGTTTGTCCCCGGTTGCCATGCGTGATGTGCGTCAAGTGCGGGAACTACCGCGCGCTTCCTCGAGGCCATGTATTGCAGTGTAAGCACTGAGAGCGCATATCAGATGCGGAGCATGGTTAAAGACTGAAGCGCGAAAAGACAAGGACAAACGAAGAAGTGGGCAGGACTGGCGCTGACTACCAACACATTTATCAGAGAAACGAGCAGCTTTTATAATGTCATCCAAGACCCATGTGACCCGATAAAAAAGCAGGCGGGGGAAAACTATCTAACACAGATACCCAGCGTTGCACGCAACATCAAAGCAGCACATCGAGGCGACGCAATGTCACCCCCGTAACCAAACTAAATGACCAGGAAGAGCCATAAGAAACCAGGATACAGAAGAATGAGTTATCGACTTTTGCCGCCCACGCAGCAGAGGCAAATTATAGAAACAAAGAACAAAAAAACAAAACAAAACGAAAAACAGCAACATAGTCACCGCAAAACTGTGTGAAAAGTCGAAGCAAAGCAGTGTCAAAGAGGCGCAACGCATAACAAAACAAAATGCTACGCGAAAGCTGCGAAATGCTCAAAGCAATACTTGGAAAAAGAAAAAGTTAAAAATTAAGAAGTTCTGAAGAACAAGACTTCTAGCAAATGTCATGCAAAACAGAGACGTAATTATAGTGGACCTAGAAAACTCGACTCCTTGTCTGAAATTAAAATTGAAGGGGTGCTGACGCACTTGTCTCCTGCTTTGGCGATCAACCGTGCCTCAATAATGACCCTTTCTATTTCGGTTCTCGCACGTGCTCTGATAACCGTGCGCGTGTAGAATGTTGTGAAGGTGTAGGTTGCGCAACCACGGGACGAACCACGAAGAAAGACACAGACACACACACAAGCGCACTGAAGTGCGCTTGTGTGTGTCTCTGTGTCTTCGTGGTTCGTCCCGTGGTTGCGCAACTGCGCTTGCGTGTGTCTCTGTGTCTTTCTTCGTGGTTCGTCCCGTGGTTGCGCAACCTACACCTTCACAACATCATGTACCAACTAGGCCCAACCCAAGTTTTATTGTAACGTGTAGAATGGGTCGCACCCTTTGCAAATCTTGCAATGGTCGTCCAGGTGCCCGCCGCTTTTGTTACGTGCTTTCCGACGGTGCTCGAGCAGTCTCTCGTTGAGGCACCTGCCGCTTTGCCCGATATACACGCTCCCATACTTCAACGGTATCTCGTAGATGACACATGTAGCACATTGCGTGAATGGATCTACATGTTTTATAGGGCAAACCTTTTTCTTTTGCTTGGACAAACTGAGATAAGTTATACGCTCGTTTCTAACGCGCTGAACTGCAATCACCATTCTATCCACAACTGTTAAATAAACCAGTTTCACAAAACGTCGATCGGTGGCACCCCACTGCATTTTGCGCTATTTAGTAAATATGGTCAACATGGTCGTTATAAAGCATACGTTCGGAAAAAACGACACCGAGTGTTTTCACATATTTCTCTGCATGATTACATACGGACTAATGGCAGTGTTATCAGGCATTTCCACCGATTTACGTGATATACTGAAGAGAAAGCATTTAGTTTTTTATTCATTTAAGGAGAGGCTATTATTATAGGTCCACAAACACAGCTTGAAGCAAATTGAACTTGCATGTGGTGAAATACTAATCTTTTCCAGTAAAAAAACAGATTACAATCATTAGCGCAGACGATCATAAGTTATCCATTAGCGCTAAATTATTTGCATAAAACAAAAAAGGAAGGGGCCTTAAATGCTGCCTTGTGGCATCCCATATTTTAGACACCGAACATGTTATATATTCATTAATCTAAACGAATTTAGGGTGTGAGGATAAGTTAGTTTATATAGGGTTTAACGCCCCAAAGCAACTCAGGCTATGAGGGACGCCGTAGTGGAGGGCTCTGCATAACTTCGACCACCTAGGATTCTTTGATTCTTTAACATGCACTGATATCGCACTGTACACGGGCCTCTAGCATTTCGCTTCCATCGAAATGTGACAGCCGCGGCCGGGATCGAGCCCTCGTCTTTCGCGTCAGAAGCCGAGCACTACAACCACCGAGCCATCGCGGTGGCTTTTGAGGATGAGTGCGATCGGATACACTGAACATGCACTGCGGAAAGCACATTCTTATAATTTAACCATGAATAGGTCGTGATTAACGCAGCCAAGAACGCCCCTGATGGACAGTTCAAACACCTGCGGGCAATAAATGATTCCACATCAAGCTTGAACAACCACACTACAACATTGTCTCATAAGCACCAAAGCGACTGTGGTTGCTCAAGCGCTGTCCAAAACATTATGCTAGCAAAACAAAATAGTTGCCTGTCTCTCTGTCTCTCATGCACCCGTTATTTTAGTATGCAGATGCAGTTTGGGACTAGGACACTAATACAGAAGAAATCAGCCACTTAGAATGTAGTCAGAAAAACGGGCTTCGTTTAGAATGCTTACGAAAAGCAGGTTTCTGTAATGGACCTTTATACCAATACGCACTTTGCAAGTTGCACCGACTAAATATTCTGTTCAGCATAGTCAGCCTTCAGAAGGAACTACTTTCCGATCTTATATGCAATATGATAGCCTCATGAGGGCTCGTGTCTGCTGCCGGAGTATGCGGTGCGGTGTACTAATCTCACGACGGATATGTTCGGCGGAACATATCCAAACATATCTTGTTCCAAAACTTCTTCATATTCTGAAGAATGACAATCATCTGGCAATGTAAGCTCATAACCCGAAATCACTGACGCAGGAAGTTAATTATTTTAAGAATATCAACTGATTATCAAAATCGTGCTTTCAACTTTAAAACCTGGCAATGTAAACGATATGCGAAGAAAGCGTCTGCCTTTATTAGGAGTCCCAAGATAGTGTTAGAAAAAAAAATAATACTAACCTGTGTTACATGCGATGGCAACAGCTGTTAGCATGAGTCGCCAATCGTATGGGTGATGTATAAATAATGCGCTTACAGTTTATGCGACGACCTTTTGATTCCCAGTCAATTGAAAAAAAAAAGGCGTTGGTAATGCATCCTTCGAGAAATAGGTTCTTTAGGTGTCTTGTTTAGGGCTGTATTGCACAAGATTCCACAAAATTTGTCCAATCTTTCAAAACGTTCCTGATGAATATGTGAAGTTATGGTGTATTGTTTTCTTTTTGTTTTTGTTAGGATGTGTGTATTTGGTACGCTTACTTTTGTTTATCCCTAAACTGTTGAGAATGTGACCTTTATTTTATGAACGCAATATGTCGTCTTCGCATGCCGCATTTATAATGTACAATATTGTGATGGACCCGAAACTAGCCTTTGGCTACGGGTCCAATAGCAATGTGCATATTGTAGCCTTGTAAATTGATTTTTAAATAAAAAAATCACAAGATATTTGATCCATAGGTAAAAAAATTTAATATATGTGTAATAAGGGAGTAATTACTCATTGGCATCCACCCAAGCGCAGCCATACGGCTACAAAGGAAAGCTATACAGCTTTCTCAGAAACTTCGTAGTTAAAGAAAAATTCGTCCTGGTCCGGGGTTCGAACCCGGGACCACCGCTACACCGGAGCAGTCGCTCTACCAACTGAGCTAACCGGGACGGCAAGCTTATGGTATAGGCGAGAGCGAATTGATCAATAACTCGAAGTGGGAACAGTGTTGGTCAAATGCTTAGGGTGCTGGGTTCGATCCCCAGTGGCGCCGGGTACCCACCGGTTTCTTTAATGGGTACAAGATTTCCCCTGGCCTGGTGCTCGGCTCTTCTAGGGTGAAATGCTTGGGAAAAGGGTCTTAGACCAAACCGTTGTCTTGACGGATGAGTGATAAGTTCCCCCGCCAAGCAACCATAAGTCCGCCTCGTGCGGCATAAGCCCAATTTGTGGTAGCGGTGGTCCCGGGTTCGAACCCCGGACCAGGACGAATTTTTCTTTAACTACGAAGTTTCTGAGAAAGCTGTATAGCTTTCCTTTGTAGCCGTATGGCTGCGCTTGGGTGGATGCCAATGAGTAATTACTCCCTTATTACAAATTTACTCCTTTGGGGGATTCCCCTAAACATTTGACCAACACTGTTCCCACTTCGAGTTATTGATCAATTCGCTCTCGCCCTACCATAAGCTTGCCGTCCCGGTTAGCTCAGTTGGTAGAGCGACTGCTCCGGTGTAGCGGTGGTCCCGGGTTCGAACCCCGGACCAGGATGAATTTTTCTTTAACTACGAAGTTTCTGAGAAAGCTGTATAGCTTTCCTTTGTAGCCGTATGGCTGCGCTTGGGTGGATGCCAATGAGTAATTACTTCCTTATTACAAATTTACTCCTTTGGGGGATTCCCCTAAACATTTGACCAACACTGTTCCCACTTCGAGTTATTGATCAATTCGCTCTCGCCCTACCATAAGCTTGCCGTCCCGGTTAGCTCAGTTGGTAGAGCGACTGCTCCGGTGTAGCGGTGGTCCCGGGTTCGAACCCCGGACCAGGACGAATTTTTCTTTAACTACGAAGTTTCTGAGAAAGCTGTATAGCTTTCCTTTGTAGCCGTATGGCTGCGCTTGGGTGGATGCCAATGAGTAATTACTCCCTTATTACAAATTTACTCCACTTTGGGGGATTCCCCTAAACATTTGACCAACACTGTTCCCACTTCGAGTTATTGATCAATTCGCTCTCGCCCTACCATAAGCTTGCCGTCCCGGTTAGCTCAGTTGGTAGAGCGACTGCTCCGGTGTAGCGGTGGTCCCGGGTTCGAACCGCGGACCAGGACGAATTTTTCTTTAACTACGAAGTTTCTGAGAAAGCTGTATAGCTTTCCTTTGTAGCCGTATGGCTGCGCTTGGGTGGATGCCAATGAGTAATTACTCCCTTATTACAAATTTACTCCACCTTGGGGGATTCCCCTAAACATTTGACCAATATATGTGTAGTACCTAAATTATTTTATGAGAAAACAGTGCCACTTGAACTACTTATAGAGTCCAACGGCGATGGGTAGCTTCACCGTAATGGTCATGAGTTTTTTCTCCATCTTCACGCTAACCAGGTGAGCAACATGTATACTTGCTCTGCTATGTATTCACAGCGCAAGAACACTGTCAAGATTTTGCTTTCACTGGAATGCTCAATACGGCGTGCAGTACGTGTTTACGTTCAAATAAAGCTTTGCGCATACAAAAAAGGAACAGTTACGCACCTGCAGAGTATAGTCTTTGCCTTCAAATACAAACTGTCGTCCACCGATTGTGAAGACAGCGTTGGGAAACTTAGGAACGTTCGAGCACTTCACACGATACTGAAAAAAAAAAAATTAATGAATGAATGAGCGGTCACAGTGGCTGCTGGGAAAATAAGAAAATTACGACGGTGAAGAGTGAGCATAAGGCACAAACTAGAAGCCCAGAAGCAGTGATCGTCAGATTATAATAAATAGTAGAAGAAAAAAAAGCGAATTCAGGCAGTCGTATGCATGCGGCGAGAGTGTAAATGCATTACTGATAGAAGAATAATACAAAGTGAAAAAAAAAGTAGGCTATTGACGATGGAGCTCTCAAGAACAGTAAAGAGTAAAATACGGGCTATACAGGCTATGCAGGAAATACAGGCTATTAGGCGTATGAACAACATAGTTTTTACACACAAGGAAGCACGGCAGGTAAGAGAACACAAGGTACAAGATTCGTGGATTACGAGAGAAGCTGGTGGACAGATGACACCGACGAACATTTTGTGCACCATCTTCTTAGTGTCATTATTTTCGCGACTCCAGTTCTGAGTCGTGGCGAAAATGCTGAACAGATCTTTACGCATTACAACTGGTGCCTGGCGTGGATGGCCTGTACATCTACGTCTGCACTGAAGTACGCACTGTGCCTCTGGGCCCAGGTGTCGCTTTGAGATACCGGTTGATGCGTTCGATCACATCCTTGGGTCCCGCCATGATCGTGGTGCCGCTGTCGACAACGGCCTGTGTTGGGCTGCTGATGAATGTCTTGCTTCCAACCTGCAGCCTAAACATGCAAAAGGCAAAAAGCTGCTCGCTCATGTTAACTCTTGGCTGCTGCTGAAGGCTGTTAGGAAGCACGGGTAGGAAGCTTTACACTTCCGGCGGTGTTTTAAGTTTGACAAATGAGCAGCAGTATACATTAGTGCACTGCACGGGCTCGGGCCGGGCCGGGCCGGGACATGATTTGTTTTGCCGAGCCTGGGCCGGGCCCGGGCCTCAAGTTGCGGGCCCGGGCCAGGCTCGGGCTTAAAGCTGCGGACCTGTGTCGGGCTTGGGTCCGTGCAGAAACGGCTGGTGTCCGACTATTCATTCACTACTGCAGAGTGAAGTACACAACTGCGGCATTAGAGCAGCGACGGGGATGAGCTATGGGTTATAATATGCGCTGGGAAAAAAACTAAGCTTTATTCATTGACTTATTTATTTCCTTATTTCTACGCCGCCGCGGTGGCTGAGTGGTCAAGGCGCTTGATTACTGAGCCGGGGAACCAGGGTTTGCTCCTAGCCTCGGCGGCGGCATTTCTATTTAGGCGGTAAGCATGACAGCCATGCACTTTGCAGTATCATTGCAGTATCATTGCATGTCTCTCGCAGCCTGACTCCCCTTGTGCCCTTAAGCCCCAAAAACATAGCTTTTATTTCATAGCTATATTTTTCTCATGTGAGAAAATTCACAAACTGAAGCGCATTTGGCTTTCTTTTTGATCAGCGGACCGGAACGTCTCGTAAATGAAATAGCCACAAAAGCTCGCGAGAGTATGTAAATCTCATCCTATAACCACATCTATCCCTCCTCTTTTCTTCAGCCTGGTTGTCATGACAAGTGTTTTGCCCTGTAAGTTATCACGTGGTTCGCGCGTTATCTTCTGCTCCACCAGTAAGAGTAAAATTCAACCGGTCTTAATTGGCCATTGATCGTTCGTCATCCCAAAACATATCTATACACTATTAGAAATGCATTCGGGAAGAACATATTAGTTTATGATATGATTGAAACAGCGCAAGGCCGAAGGCCAAAAAAAGAGGCCTTGCGCTGTTTCAATCATATCATGTACAACCAACTCGCCCATCAGCTCGTGCTTTCAAGCAATATTAGTTTAGGTCGCTTATAGTCTTCAAAACACACACCGTGAAATACTCAAGTCTTTTAGCTTTTCGTTTCTGCTGAAAGGCGACCAGTTCGGCTATGAGTTCAACCTGTGAGATCCCGTTCACTAAAAAAATGTCATCCCACTGCTTGCTAGGCAGCTTTAATGTTTATACTTCCGGGCGGCAAAATATAACTGATTAAAATCATGGGGGAATTACGCGCGTATGCAGCCCTATTATTTGGCTCTCGGAACTTCCGAGTTTATCTTTGCGCACCTACACGAGATCACTGTCCAAAAGACGGGCCTGGTGAGCACTACTCTTAATCACTTCCTTCTGGGTTAAAAAGAACCAACTTTCTGCAAGCCAAACTGTGGTTTCAGAACCTTTGTCGGCCAGTTTCTTATCGGTCTAGTAGCAGTCTACTTGCTGAGAGTGAGCAGTGTATCTCAAGCGTTACTGTGAAACGGGCCGGGCCGGGCCCGGGCTGGGCTTTACTCCGGGATTCACGGGCCGGGCCGGGCTCGCTAAAGCGATAATTTAGTGGGCCTGGGCCGGGCTCGGACTAGAAGCCGCGGGCATGGGCCGGCCTCGGGCTTCAGGTCTCGGGCCCGGGCCGGGCTTGTGCCTCAGATTGAGGCCCGTGCAGTGCTCTAGTATACATACACATAGGGCGCTTTGTTTTTGGGTAAAACCCAATTTTCTTGCACCCCCGAGGGTATTCCTTAACGCTCGGGTTAAGCCCGATTTCTACTCGAAAATAGGTCTTCTAGACGATATTAGTTTTCAGTACACAAAGCTGAAGACACCGCATGTTATTTATGGATATACGAGGTCTGTTAGAAAAGTATCCGACCTTTGGCCGTTGAAAAAAAAACTTGCATAACTGGAGCGTTGCAAACCTAGTCATCTTTAAAGTAGTCTACTTGGGACTCCACACACTTCTCCCAGCGGTGCTGCCATTGTGGGAAGTATCCCGAAAAGGCCCTTTTCGGAATGGAGTTTAGCTCAGCTGTCGTTGCAGCCATAATGTTCTTCCTTGTCTGAAATCGCGCTCCTTTCAATGGCCTTTTGATTTTGGGAACCAGCCAGAAATCGCAGGGGCCATATCAGGACAGTAAGGAGTCTGTTGAACTACAGGAGTCTGGTTTTTCACCAAAAAATCTGATTCGAGTGCGAGGAATGTGCAGGAGCATTGGCGCGATGGGTGCGCCAATTTCCTGTTGACCTCAGCTCCAGGTTCTTGCGCCGCACAGCATCACGTAGGCAACGGAGGACATCCCTGTAGTACTCTTTGGTCATTGTTTGACCCTGTAGAGTGCGTACTCGTGGTCTGCCACACAGAGGGTGTCAAAGAAAGCAGTCAGCATCACTTTCACATTGCTGCGCAATTGGCGGGCCTTCTTAAGTCTTGGTGACGTGGAATGCTTCCACTCTGACGACTGGGATCTGGTTTCCGGGTCGTACCTGTACACCCAAGACTCGTCACTAGTGATTATGATGTTGATGAAGTCGGGGTCACTGTTTGCGGAATCCAGCATGTCCTGTGAGATTTCAACACGAAGCTGCTTTTGCTCCACCGTGAGCAGCTTCGGCACGAATTTCGCCGCAACTCTCTCCATGGCCAAATCTTCGGTGATAATGGAATGTGCGGAGAAATTGTTCATGTCCACCTCTTCCTCAATTTCTCGGATAGTCACGCGACAGTCCCGCATCACCATGGCGTTCAGTTCGGCAATGACCTGGTCATTTTGGCATGTTGATGGCCGATTGGAGCGTGGCTCGTTCTCCACCGATGTGCGGCCATCTTTAAAACAATTGTAACACTGCTTAAACTGTGTGCTGCTCATAGCATCTTCACCGAAAGCCGTCTGAATATTTCGAATGGTTTCCACTCGGCTGTCGCCAAGTTTATGGCAAAATTTGTTGCAGTAGCGCTGCTCCTTTCACTCCGCCATTTTCCTTGCAATAAAAAACCGACGAGAGCACTGCACACTGCCTCACTCAAACGCTGCTTCCCAGCGACTGACGCTATCGGCAGGCGGGAAAAAATTCGTGCATGCGCATGAAGGTTCAAGGTCGCCTGATGCAAGCGCGCTTGTCTCATATCCATCAGGTGTTCGCAAAAAAAAATAAAGTCGGATACTTTTCTAACAGACCTCGTATAGTGCTCATTTCAGATCTGTGCCTTCCGTCAACTGGGGATCTTAAACCTCTTTTAACTCGTTTTCATGAAGCGGGTGAACTTGAGGATAAGTTCAAAAAGGGCCATTTAGAAGCGGGGCCAAAACAAGGCTACCAACCGGACGTCTTATAGGAGACACTGTATTACGGCTATCGGCACCCTGCTCCAAGGAGCTTGTATGTTTAAAATGGTCGCTGTGATGTTGAATATCTTCGCACTGTAGTCATGCCCCTCTTGCTCAGACGCGGGAGTGCTCCAAGTTCTCCATGGGAAATTGATAACGTACGCGACGAAATATTTCCAATAGATTAAGAAAAAAAATCTTAGTAAACATTTTTTTCGTGGAACCCGCGATTTCCATGTTGTGATATAAGGTGCAAAAATATGGCTTTTTTTTTTTGTCTTGCAGAAAAACGAAGTGTTCTAGTAGACTGTCTTATGCTGCAGAAAAATGACCCGAAAAAACCTGAACTACGGAAATTTTTTCTGAAGAACCCGATTTACAAACGAATTTGGGCTTGCAAAATATCGCCCGGTTTTTACTCCCCGAATACAGGAATACCAGAAAACGGACGGCCCTACATTCATATGATGCTCAAAATTAAGCTTTACAGATTTCTTAAAATTAGGAATTGAGTGGCGCGTGAAATCCACCTGTGCACAAAAGTTATGCGGCCAGGGCAACACAAAGTGTGACGAGCCGCCGCGGTGGCTCAGTGGTTATGGTGCTCGGCTGCTGACCCGAAAGACGCGGGTTCGATCCCGGCCGCGGCGGTTGAATTTCTTTGGAGGAAAAATTCTAGAGGCCCGTGTACTGTGCGATGTCAGTGGACGTTAAAGAACCCCAGGTGGTCGAAATTTCCGGAGCCCTTCACTACGGCGTCTCTCATGGCCCTAGTCGCTTTGGGACGTTAAACCATACCAAATAAAACCAAACCAAACGAAGTGTCATGATGATTGTCACCGTCAGGCACCTGATTAACTTAAATATATTAATGAACTTTTTATCCACTGCGCCTAGCGTGAATGTTTAAACTGAAACATGTAGGCAGCCACATTTTTAGGCTCGCTGTTTGGCACAATTCTTCGAGTGTTCGCGTGCTTCGAGATATTTGCCCCCAAAGTTTTCACTGATATAGCGTAATTACACATGAAAGGCGGTGGCAGTCGACGGGAAACTCCTTCCTAGTGGGACGCAGGTGATGCTTCGGACGTTTCTTCCATTTCGATAGCCGAAAGTGAAAAAGAAAACGTTATCTTCACCGGTCGCCCTAAGCTGCTGGCAGCTGAAACGCCGCATCACGCTGGCAGGAATTTCGCGCCGATCTGTCACCGCCTTGCATGTGCAATAACGTGGATCGAGCTGAAAATCTGGATGCGAATATCTCGGAATACACGCGTGCTAGGAGTATTCTACCAAATGGAATCGTGTACGAATACGTCCGCCTCTCAGTTTCCAGTATAAGCATGGCCACTTACTGCAGTCACTAAAAAACTAATTAATCAACCCTAGTCAATGAGGTCCCTGATGGTGACAATTATTATCACACAGTGTGTCCTCCTGGCCACGTACACCTCAACGCCTGATTTTTAGACATCTGAAAGCTTAATTTTGGTCACCCTTTGGAACTTTTGGTCACCCTAGTTCTTTGGAACACCGGGACCAAACAAGGTGCCAAACATTATGCATACGCACAGGTCTTGAGGAGAAAGGTATAAAGAAAAACATGTCTTAGCACGGCCACAGGAAGAAACTTACCGCCACGGACAAGAAAAAAAAAAACAGACACTTGTAATGGAAGGGAAGTTTGACGCTATACTCGTAAATATTACTTCTATGGTAAGCCTCAACTTCTTCCCACAATTCCGCTCTTTTCGAAGCATTTAATGATAAAGCAAACTAGGTCTATTATTTCAAGCTTTTGCAATACATAAAGAACAACAAGCTCTACACTACAAAAAATCCTGAGCCATATTCACAGTATTCTCTCCGCAGAGGACACAGAAGGACACCTATTACAAGAACAAACTATAGCCTGCACCATACAGACTACTAGACACCTTTATTGTCCAATCATGTTGATGAGTTAGTAAATTTTAACAAACCAATGATCAAATATTTTCTAAAAACCCTTTTGCTCAAGCATGACTTTTTATTCGTATAATTTCGTATAAATTTGTCCAATTCCTTTTGATTTGTTGTGCCTGAAAATGTATGTTTATTTTAGTATTACGGACTTTCTTTGGTAATATTCCCTATAACGGCGTATTTGGCTTTAAATATAGTTATATTTGGATGTTTTGTGATTGGAAAGCAGTCGGCCATATTATGTTCGCCTGTTTTGTAAATATTTTTGTGATCATGGTTCAAATCTTTACGTGACCAAAGATTGTATTTCCTAATGCTCTTTTAACTGCCCCTCTACCTGCTCACTGAACGTCATCCGGAGCGAAAGCCTTTGTCAGGCAAAGTAGCCTTTAGCTTTCGCACCGGCTTTCTTTAACGGGAAGGAAGAAATGAAGAGAGAGAAAGAGCGGAATAGAGTGTAGAGTCTGCAAGCGAGCGGCTGTAACCGATTCTATATCACGTGGGGTGCTCTACCTTTCGAGCTATCCAGTGTACACATTACCAAAACGCTACAAAGCCCGCCCTGAAGACAACGCAAGCAGTTACCAGCCCATCATAGAAGTAGGTGACTTATACTGCTTATTTGGCGTGGTCCCATCGTTTCCAACGAGTCGCCTTTCTATGAAGCGTGACTTCTTTGAAAGTAAAACGCGGTCTGAGCAGAAGTTTGTCCTGAGGTGGTGATGATGGAAAGCTTTTTTAGGAAGAGTGACTGGGAGATCAATCCCGGTGGGCGAGGCCCTCACTCCAGGACTCCGATAGCGTATACTATTCTGCGGGCCCGCGCAATCAGCCGCTGCTCCTCGTCCAGGCTAGAGCTGGATAGAGCTTCTTTAGATGGTTTATTCCTGCTGATGAGAAACATTCGCAGTGCGTGAACGAACGGGGACATCCAATGAAACGCGTAGACATTGGCGCCAGCCTTGTGTGTACTTGTCTCTTTGTCTATTCGTATGAGTTTCCCGCTGTCGAGCCTTTGGATCAACATCTCAGGAGGTTCCAGACAGTCAGTTACAAATAGAGTTGGAACACCCTCTCTCTTGATGAGTCTATTTGAGCGAATAGAAGCTGCGACGCAATGCATGAGGACAGCCAACCGATATGCAACCTGCACAGCCATTAGTACCTTCATGCTTCTCACAAAAATTACAGCTACAGCAGATGAGAACTTGCAGTGTTAGTTCGCAGGGTTTATTTTTTTCTTATTTCCCACGGACTTTCAGCTTTGGGGCTGAAATTGAAGAGTTCGTAGATTTTTTAAAAATTTGTCCAAGGTCCAGGTCTGCTGATACGCGACGGCTTGTCAAGAACGCACATAAGCAGCCCTTCAGGAAATCTTTCACCAATCCTTCAAGAAACGCGACCTCTTATTGTCTAAATAGATAGATGAAGGCTAATTATGCGCCCACAAAATTTTTATTGATACTGGTCATTCTGCATGAGATTCGATGGTCGCAGCAGATTTGCATTCTTCTGCATTTTATAAAAAAGAACAAAAGGTCTGAAGCTTGGCCGATAGGACTGGCATCCTACACAGATTTTAGTGGGATTTAAAAGGCGCATACCTAACGCATTGCGAAGTGCATTGAGAGTCGGCCCTCATATCATCATCATCATAATCATCAGCCTGACTACGTCCACTGCAGGGCAAAGGTTTCTCCCATGTCTCTCCAATTAATCCTCTCCTTTGCCAGTTGCGGCCACCCTATCCCCGCAAACTTCTTAATCTCATCCGCCCACCTAACTTTCTGCCGCCCCTTGCTACTTTTGCCTTCTCTTGGAATCTGAATACCCCCTGCACCTCCGCTGTACCTCCGAAACACGCCATCACGAATACTGCTACATATCAAGAACACGGACGAATTATGGCTTTCAAGCCCTATGGTATGCATAACCCTTTGCGTTGAACGAGTTTGGTTTCACCAAAGACAACACTTCAACTATATCCTCAAAGAGGTTGCTGAAATGCTTCTGTAGTGTCCTCATTTTCTAGTTGTTAACTTCTGTTTTAAGTTATTTTATGTAATTTTTGTATTGTTAGTCTTTCAGAAATGCAAAAAAAAATCTAAGTCCCAACTGTTTTTTTTTGTTGAAACTGTTAAACTCCTCTCATGTTTCCTTAATCCATGTTCTTTCTTCCCATGTTCGATGTACTTTGTTCTTTTTGTAGTACATGTTCATTTCTTACTATCATTATGATTCCTAATATTTCATGTCACTGGTGAGCATCACGCGGCGGAACGCACCAGAGGTGATGGTGAGGACCGTCAAGAAGTTGTTACGCGGCTTTTTCGCCCTTCACCTCAAACATGTACATTGTGTACGTTGTGTGGAATAAAATATTGTATTGTATATTCGGCTGGTCGGCACTATCATATGTTCGCCTCGTGGTTTCCGAGTGCTTGCCATGCCAAGCGCTCTCACTTCGAAATAGGTCCAACCCCGAGACCTGCGGAAAAGTGGTCGCCACTAGAGCACTGCACGGGCTCAGGTCGGCCCGAAAGCCCGGATCCGGCCCGACCCGCAGGCCGAGCCAAAAACCGCGTTGCTTCGGCGGGCCTCGGCCGGTCTCGGGCTTGAAGTTGCAGGCCAGGACCGGACGTGGGCCCTTACATAAAAAGCCTGTTGTCTGACTTTTGATTAAATATTGAAGGGTGAAGTATACTTAGGACTTTTTAGCAGCAAACATAGCTGTATCAGGACCATGGTGTGGGCCGAGAAAAAAAAAAGTTGCTCAGCGTTTATTTACTTACCTTTCTTGTGTGTGTGTCTACGATAGTTACTTTTTGTCACGCGAGAAAAAACTAAAAACAATAGTGTTTTTGCCTGCTGCACGGAGCGTCTTTCAAATGAAAGAATCCTGGCGCTAATATTTTTCCAGGTTCCGTTAACTCGGAATTACAGAAACCTTAAATGCGTCATCGGTAGACCGAATTTAATCAGCGTCACTCACACTACAATATCCAAGTAATTCCGGACGCACACGCCCGCCACGCTGAACGATGCACGAATATTAAAAAGCAGTTTTGAATGATTAAATAGCAGAAACTAAATACCGCTCTCGAGCGCTGGCTTGGGCTGTTTAAGCTTTCAGTGAGCACATGGCCACTGATATATACCGAAAGGCGTTTGACATCGGCTCCGTTTTGTGTTACGCTCACGACCGGGTATTTGAAGCTACATAAGAGCCCCTTGAGAAGGAACGAAATTCATTTGCTCGAAGGGCGGCCGCATGTCTCAAGGCCGTCTTTGATTGGGTGCTTTTTCTAGAGGTGCTTTTCTTTTCTCGTCTCCATTCAAACGCGGTCAGTGCTGCCATGAATTCAACCCTCGAAATCATGAGCTTGAAAAAAAAAGAGATTCTAGCCACGGCTGCGAGGACGTTCCGGTATTTAGATATTGTCGGCCGCAAAAAAATGATTGATTAAAAATCTAGAGGCAGCGCAAACAGTCGCAGGCGAGAGAAATGTTCAAAAACTTGAACACGAGAACATGTCTGATCTCATCTTTCTAGCTTTTTGCGCTTACAAAACCAATTTTTTCAGGCGTTAATGTGACTTCAATGCTTTTCCCAGCCACTTCTTCACGTGTGCAGTATAGGAGCCTACATGCACATGTGCACAGTGAGTACGTTCGGCTGGTGTTCACAGTGAGTATGTTCGGCAGTATGTTCGACTGGTGGGTTCCGAGTGTGCGGCTCTGACTCGATCCGAAGCGCTCCCATTTCAAATGGGAGCAATCCCGAGATCTGAAGAGTGGTGGCCGCACGATGCCAGCCATTTCCGCAGCCGCTCGCACTCGCTCAGCCCGCGCGCACGCGTAAGTGCAGCGCAGCTAGGTAAGCATAAACACAACAAATATGTGGACGATGCTTAGCGCTATGCTTTGTCCACAAGTTTCTTTCATCTGTACTTACTGTATTTACATACGCGTTTACTCCCCGTCAAGTTTGCGGCAGATATATAGACTGCAAAAATATCCAGGTAACATCCACCAGTATTCCATTCATATTCGTTTCCGACGCTTTTGACATTCTCGAAAGCTGTCGAGGGTTCGGCTGGGTTCCTTCTGTTTAAATAAAAAATGGTTGCTAATCTGACAACTCTGAGCAAAAGGACTGAAGCGACCAGCCAAAGACACCCGTATAAGGGGTCCAGCCTCAAGGCTTAATGGCGCCTGGCGAGGCCTCGGCCACCCCGTGGGTGGTGTCTGCACATACCCGTCCATGGAGAACTGCCAGTAGCCCTTTTTGGAGACGGGTGCGTAGGTGATTCCTTCGGTGTAGCGCTTGGCGTCCACGCCCCCAAAGAGGATCTCGCCTCCGTCCTCCTGGCTGGGCGTGCTGCTGAGGTACACCGAGAAGAGCGGCTCCGTGACCAGCTGCTGCTTGAGCATGTTGTCGAACGGCGGCACCAGGTTCTTCACTGAGATCTCCGGGTAGCCGAGGCCCAAAATGCCGTCGAAGGTGACCACTTCGAAGACGTCTCCGGTGGTGTGGGTAATTTCGCCGAACAGTTGCCCCCTCACGCTCACACTGGCTATGCCCAGGTCATCCCTGCTCAGCGTTCCTCGCACTTGGCCGGACTCGTACTTCACTTTGAAGATTTGCCCATTTTTCTTGTAGGTTGACGACTTTCTGCTGTCGTACTTACTGCGGCCGCCTGGGTAAATAATCGAAAACACAAAGTATAATAGTACGTGCCGGTCCAGCACACGGCACTCTTCAGGGGTGCCCGAGTGTTGTGCTCCTGCTGCGTTTGCTCTTTATTAACTTGGGATTCGAAACGACTTGCTACTGAGTATGCGCTTGAGTTGTGGTTTATGATTTGTGTTCCGGAAAGTTGTACACAGGGAAAACAACGCAACGGCGTACAGTACCACACTACGCAGCACCCCCTTTCGCGCGGCCAAGAGAGAAGGAAGCTTTATGCAACGCCTAGTCCTGCATACTTACACTGAGGCTGCCAAGCACTTTAGTCACTTCACTCTAGCGGATGAGCCGAACAGCGCGTGGTTCGCTGTTTATTTCGACAGAACTTTCGCTCACGACGCGCAGGAATAACTATTGTAGCTTTCAAGCGTTTTTCAACAGCCATGAATGACGTCACTTAGAGGCATTCAGACTCGGCACACCACGTGTGAAGAACACCTGCTCTCAAATTTTCTTTTACCCCCCCCCCCCCCCCTCCTTCTTATATGTCAAAATTCAAGTGAGACGGCATTGGCCTTCTTTAATCGTCTTCAATTTTTCCACTCTCGGTCGCCTTCAGAGCGCGTTTACTGTCTCGATTACCGCATCTCATCCAAGTGCTCTTCAAAATATCGACGCTGCGCTCAATGAGAACATACTGGGTTATTCAGGCTCACTGCTCACGTAGCAGCTCACCATACATTTAGAAAGTCTAGCCTTGTCCATTTGTTTAAAAGCGTAAAGTTCGAAAGCGTGCACGAACGCAGGAGACAAGAGCAAAATAGCACGTGAAACTTTTAGTGTGCTGCTAAAATGTTTTCGTGCGTGCTTCCCTAAGAGATTAAGCCACAGCGGTTAGATTTATCAACAGTAACTAGCCAGCGTGTGCTCAGCGATGCCTGCTGGACATTTTCGTTAAAGCCAACTGTACAGCGGTGAGGTCACGCGTATGCAGCGCTTATGAGCCGCAAGCGAGTCCATCTTTTCAGAGAGGACATGAAAGCAAAGGTTGAAAGCAGCCTCTGCACAGCGGTAACGCGTGATTTTTATTGAAGAAACAGCGGCTGGATACCACCGCGCTCGAGCATGCAAGGCGGTGCGCGGCAATGACAGAGCATTCTACGATTCAGTGCAGCGCATTCTCCGCGAATGTTGGTAATTGCTATCAGTCCGACGAGTGCAAATAGCACCCATGGGTCTCTGAAAACATGGGCGTGCTCTGCTGATCACCACTACCTGGTTCACGAAGCGCATGCATAGAGTAATATAGAAGTAAAGAGCGGACACTCCCGTGGGCCCCAGCGGCCGACTTTTGTGCACAGCGCACCTAGCGGACCCGGGGAAACGCACTGGCCTCAGAGATGGGAGACGAATACAGGAATCTCGGAGGCTCTACTTTCATTGGGTCTTGTGCGTTCCCCACTCTCGCGGAGGAGGCGGTGTCACATTGCCCAGCTGAGCAGCCGGCCACCAGCGTGACGATTACGGAGCACGCAACGATTATCCAGGTTTCGACGTGCAACGCTCGTCAAAAGCGTTTGGCTTTGATCGCTTGCCTGTACGCCGCGGCGAACACGTCACCCACAAGCCGCAAAGGCGTTATGCCACGCATCGCGTGCGCTTGGCAAGCGGCAGTGAACCTACTACGTGCATTCTGTCAGGGTGACAATGAGCGCATCAGTCACTCGATCCGCAGAAGGAAGCCAAGACATGCCAAAACCATACTCTTTTTCTTTTTTTTATTTGCACGTTCAGTGCCATCTGGCGGAAACGGGGAAGCGCCGAACTCGGCCGCGAAAGGGCCCGAGTGTCCGCTCTTTACTTTTATGTTACTCTATGGCGCATGAGCGTAGCCTTACAGATAACACAGGTGGCGTCACTAGGCGGTACTGTAGGCGTCGCTAGCCATGACCTCAAGCGTTACGAGTACTCTTGATACTTACGAGCGCTGAACTGTTTCGAATTGTGCCACGTAAGCCTTGCTGAATGCCAGGCGAGCAAGATTTTGCTCTATCGCGGTCTCTTACGCGGACGCTCGCACGGCGTAGTGCTTTTGAAAAAGAAAGAGCGCCGCGCTAGCGCGGCTTGCACCACTAGGTGTCCGAAGTAGCGCATGCGTATCTTTTCCCTTTGACATGCGTTATTTTCCATGAAGTCTAAACTTATCTTGTCAGCGAAAGCGGATCTTGCGCGATAATGTGAGGGGCAACTGCATTCACCGTTATTACTTTTCGAACCTGTAACATACGCCTGCTTGCACGCACTCGCCTGAGCATGCGCTTAGCAATAACTGAAGCCGCGGTGACACTCATATTTGCTTTCGTTCAGCTAATGTGGTTGTGGTCAGTGCTATAAAAGCATCAGCATCTCCGTGCCGCCCGCAGAAAGCGCCGTCGCAGCTCCAGGGTGTTCCCTTCAGGGTGTTCCAGCCTCGAAGCGGGCGGTCTCAGTGTACGCCGCCTCAGCCTGTTTTTTGAACTATACGACTCCTACCCGAAAGCGGCAACAACCCGCCTGCTTTGCTTGAGCATTTCCCAGTTTATAGTCCAGCAGCACAGCCCCGCCAAAGGAGCAATGGGCGCCCTGTTTTCGTGCTGCATGTGCCAACAAGAGGAGGGAGACGAGAGGAGTGTGCTGGCCCCTCGGGCGGATTCTGGTCCAGAATACCGACTGATTGCCTCCAACGTCAGCGAAGTCGACGCGCCAACCCTGCAAGAAACGGCGCCGCAGGAAGCGCCATCGCAGCCGCCGTCCTTGCAGTACCCTGAACGAAGGGCAGCCGCAGCAGCGACCAGGGCGCGGTCGGTGACCTTCGGCGAGGACGTCAGTGCCGGCTCAGAGCCGGGCGTTGTCAGGCCACGCTCCGCATCAGAGGCAGACACCTCCAACGGTAAAAGCGACAGTAGTTCGTCGTCGGAGAGCGGCTCGAGAGACTCGGTGTCCAAGACCGAAGACAGCCAGTCTGCCAAGAGTACTTCGGAAGCATGAATTGGGTGAGCTGCCTCCTCTATTTACTGCACGGCGTATGCAATGTACCCTGCCTAACACGCACAATCTATGGCGCAGAACAGCTCTCATGGGTCCTTTAGTTATTTTCGATCGTCAACAGGAGCGGCGATATTTGCTGCCGCCAACTAATACAGGACCGCTTGCACGGCACACAAAGTGCAACGGAAAAGGGACCATAAGCTTGTCCTTCTCCTCATGCGTTGCATGTTGTGCCCGTACCCACCGCAGCCCCGAAATTCTCTACCTCTGCAGGGTCATTCAATAACCTCCGTCCTTAATCGCACTGCTGCACCAGCCGCATTGGCTGAGCGAACATTCTATCACGAGTGCGCAGGCTCTCATCAACCGCGGTGGCTGCGTTTTGGTGACTGCAAGACGCGCTCGTATACTACTCGGCTTTCGCTGGCTCTTAAGGCCCGCAGGCTATCGAACTTCATTCTGAGGCTCTCAGTACGCCGTGCCTTAGTCCAGTCTAATCTCTCTATTGCGTCGACCTCTGCTAATGTTGCTGCACCTATCTTTTTTTTTTTCTTACAGATCTGGCCCGTACTCCTCGTTAGCCTTCTGCAGTGTTTTGTCCGACCCGGTAAAGCCTTCTCGACCATCTCTTTACGCGCGCGCGCGCGCGCGCGCGCGTTTTCAGCTTCCGCTTTTGATTCACTTTGTAATAAACACTTGATTTTAGCCTTGCCATACGGGTTTACTGCATTCCTTTGCCGTTGCCCCGATTCGGGGTGCAACGCCTTCTCGGTGATCCTTTCTGGTAACTTCGTGACCGTTTATTCCTGTTTCGGCCGCCAGTACACGTGCACGCCTGCGGTCGGAGCTAGTTCCAGTCGTCAGACGATAGTGCTGACTCATTTATTTCAACCCCCCCCCCCCCCCCCCCCCCCGCCCTGTTTTCTTTTTTTTTTTTTTGGCGCAATGCGCCAGTCTATGCATGACGGGTTACGCAGCTATGAAATGTTTTCATGCTTCCAGCCGATGGCACGGGGTTCTAACACTATTCGTGACTAAATATGCAACCACTCATATGGAATGATCACAGCCGCGCGCAACAGCTTTTAAGGACGGAATACATGGAGCGTTTTTACCGCGGCGAGTCGTCGATTTTCGCCCGACGGCGCAGATTTGACGCCCGGCGTCGAGAAAAACGCCCGCCGCCGCCGATCAGGACAGGCTAGATTTTGACGCGCGGCGTCCGGTGAGACCGGAGGCGGCGGCTGAAGCGAGTTCAGCGCAGCAAGCCCGCTCTTCCGGTCCTCGGCCTGCCGCCGCCAACATGGCCGTCATGGCCGTCGAGCTACGCCGTGTTTTTGGCGCGGGAATGTTATTGTCGTGAAAATAAACGCTTCATCAGACTTGAAATGTCGCTTTTTTTCGAGAACACGGCCTAATCTTAGATCGGAATGCCTGCGCTCCCTCCCTGAAACGAATGTGTCGAAGACAACCGCAGCCGCTGGTGTCCGCAGCTGAGCGGGCGTCCAAAGGTACGCGACGGCATGCATTCGAGCACGCAAATCTTTATAGATACTTAAGCGCGCGCGTGCTAAAATTTTTACAGTGGTGTCGAAGTGAAACTTTCCTGATTTTAACAGAATGGTCAGCGTCGCGGTTCTCGCAGACCTCCTTGCATAGGTTGATCACATTAGCTTTCGCGTCGAGGGATACACGGCGGCGCGCCGCCGCTTCAACGCTCCATGTATCTCCAGCCGGGCGTCGCGGTAGCGCGACGTTTTCTGCAGCGCGAATGTCGTCGAAAAAAACGTCGCATGTATCCCGGCCTTTAGGGTTTTCTAAATTGTCGCAGGTGGTTTCGGCGTCTTGTGTCAAATTCTTTGTCGCATTTCAATCGAGTACGGCCTTGAGCGGATGGCATTCTTTCTTCCACGACGGCCGAGCCGTAATTGCCATTTCATGCGCAGTTTTTATGGCAAGTCTGGCAACAAAAATGATGAATTCTGCACAGCAGTACACCGCGACAATGAGGTAAACAGGACACGCGGTAACTCGCTGCTGTATTTACGACCTTGTTCCAGGGAAACCTCGCAGATAGATGTACGCAGAGACAAGCAAGTAAATACAAATATATGGCACTGGTTTAGCTTTGTTACACCAAATTGTCTAGCGATAGCTACTCTTGAAGTCAAGTGTTTCACTGCGCATATTCGATTCTCCCGTCCCGGACTACTCGCTGACAGGTCCTGGCTTCCGCTCTGACAGGAAACAGTCATGGTCACATGACCTACATGCCAGGGGCTGCTTGCGGACTCCCCGCCGGAGCCTGGCTCCCCATCGGTTACCGTTCCAGGAAGCTGGCATCTGCTAGCAGACGACGCAAGGCATGGCCACTACGGCGCAGAAGCAACGTCGTGCGTTCCATCACGACCACTGAGTCTATTTGAAGACCATACTGTCAGCGTAGCGTAGGTGCATTACAGAACTCTGCTTCGGGGGTATGCTCGCCGCCACTGATCGAGGCGAAGTTTGCGCAAAGTAGCCCTCGTTTAGACAGACGAAAGCCGAAAGACGAAAGCCTTCGCAAAAATGGTGACAACAAGCACTGGTGCTCGCCTTATCGTCGGGTCGAGCGAAGTCGCGCCGCTACGATCACTGCTCGCCAAGAGCGCTTTCAGTGCTCCGTCTGGAATGGCACCATTTTCAATAAGCCTGACCGCCGTGGTTCGTGCTTTACTTGGCGGCGAGTTTGTTGCGCTATGGAGCTTATACGCGTCTGCATCGGTTTCACAAGTGCGGCCAAAATTCTGCTTGCCTAAAGGGAACGCATGGAAAAAAAAGAATAGCATGCATATATTGGCTCCGTTGTCTTTGATAGAGATATATGATCAACGTTATAGCAAACGAGGTAATTGGAAAACCACTTGCTTCATCACAAATTATCTTTCTTAGACTACGCATCTGAACAGCATCGGAAGAGCCATCCAGTTCAGTCGAAAAAAGAAATTGGACAGCTTCCGTTTTTGGTCGTCCTAGTGAAACGGAACCAATCCGCGCTCTCGTTCAGCGTATACAGGTGGGGTACTCATATTGGACGCTATCTCCATTTTCGCTCCCATCATCCATCCTTTCCAGAGATAAATGATTGTCTCGCTTTTTCATCGAGCAGGCCGCATTTTCACAGAGCTCGAAGACTTGCAAGCTGACCGCCAAAGAGTCGCAAAGACCTCTCAGAAAGCGGCTACACGTCGCCTTTCGTCAACGTCGTAAACGTCAACTGTGGGGCCCCCTGCGGTCGACCGTAGTCCTGCCATCAAATAAAAAGCGCACTTGCACCCTATGTTTCCGGAATCAGCGAATCCTTGGCTCGCATCTTGCGGTCCTATGACGTTGAGGTGTCACACGTGGCGGAAAAAGTTACGGCAAGCCCTTGTCAACGTGGAAGACAAATTCCCTGGCCTAATCTACAGCACTTGATGCGGGGATTACCATCATTTGTACGTGGGCGAAAGTGGAAACTTTGTGCAGAAGCTGAAACAACACCAGAATGATGTAAAAAAACAAGAAAGTTTTGTGTAATGCACTGGCCGAAAGTTCTGAAATCATGAAGCATAACATAGATTGCAGTAGCGACCACTTTTTAAAAAGAGAAAAGAATCTTTTCACCGTATGTATCTAGAGGCCCCAATCATTCAAGCTATCGATAACACTTAATCGCACTGAAAGTGCCCTTCCCTGCGCGTACGCCTGCTGCCTTTGGCATGTTTTCAAGTGTAAATAACCAGTATTTCCCATCTGTATCTCCTTGTGAACAAGGCTCCCGAGTGGGAGCCGAATCGTCAGTATATATATATATATATATCTCCCCCCCCCTCCCTCCCCCGCTTTTTTTTGGTCGGTGTCTTGCCTTCTCATTCAGATAGCTATTCGGGCTTCTGCTATGAACTTACTGATTATCTCTTGGCTTAACTAGTTGCTTGTGGCTCTATGTGTACTCAGATTAAGTGCTCAGTTGGAAAGTTTTAACCATTTACTAACTTCTGCTTCTTGATTCTCATCAATTCTGGCAAACACCGTCTTGTGGCCCGTGAAGTAATTGGCTATGGTTCGCAGTTTAACTGTGGTCATCTTTGCAGGGATAACTCGCAAGGCTAAAATTGGAGGTTACCTTCGTATCGAGCACATTCAAATTAGCTTGGACATCGATTTCGCTCCAAATTTGAGAAGATAAAATTTCTGAGGTGGGATGGGGCAAATTTTCGGAGAGTCACGGGTCAAATTTGGAGGTCAATATCATATTGGGAATATTTAAATTGTGTTGGGTATCGATTTTGGCCCAAATCCGAGAAGGTCAAATTTGTGGACACCATCGCATTGGCCATAATCGAAGTATTCTTCGACATCTGACTTAAAGCTGTTGCTGTGAAATCGTCGAGTAAGAAGGTGACTTCAGTGACAAATCCCCATACAGACTGTAACTCGACTTTCTGCATTTAATAGTGCTATATCTCTAAAAGGCAAAAGGCACGCACAAAGTTGTCACCTACATAGGTAGTATAAAAATGCGCATTCTTACTTCCATACTTGCCAAACTATATTTCACATCGTGTTTGCAAGTGATAGAGATAGCTTCTCACGACATACTTATGTATTGGTAGCACAGCTGTCAAAAGGACCAGAGCGCAACTATCTCTCACCCTGGACGAATGTGTTACATATCCAACCCCCGCTGCCTAAATTAGGCGGTTGTTAAAAATAAGCTGCTACGTGACGTGGCCTTCCCAATCAATTACTAGTTACTGAGGCGCACCATATGAATCACATATTGCGGACCAACGGGACTTAGACAAGGAAAGAATGACACGAACGCTGACAATAAAATAGATCATGTTGGTCGTCGCCTCTAGTAGGGTAACCTGTCTCGGAGGTTCGGAGACCCCGGAAAAAATTTCGTTGTGTAGAGGTGCGCTCGGAGGCCGGGGGTGCACATCCGGCTAAAAGCGGGTGCTCGCCCTCGACTGAGGCCTGAAAAGGAGCTTGGCTATAGTATGGGGACCATTTGGAGAAACTACGCCGTCCCCATTCCCGCCCTAAGTCCCATGCATAACCCCACCCTGATAGCCCACATCCCGTTCCCAGGGCTGATCAGGGCAGTCTGCCAGGGCCCCCACCCTGGCGTGTGTTTATGCTGCTACTCGTAGCATTTTCTCACATTTACTTATTTGTCTCCTGTGGGTGCAAAAGTACCATTTGTCCTTCCTTGGACGGATTATTTTATGTTTTGATTGAACTAAAGGCGGCTTTACATTGGCTAGTCGCGGAGGTCGTGCGACAGGTTTAAATCGCTTTGTTACACTCTATCCTTGCTTTCCTAGTGCTTCGGAAACCGTAACTAATTGACCGAAATCGGTCGCGCAACGTTTGCGACTCGCCAGTGTGAGTCCGCCTTAAGCCTGTTGTGCTTTGAGCGGTGCAGGCTGGGGCTCTTTATTTTAGTTTTGTAGGGTCGCCTCAAGCTAATAATTGTTGTCACCAGCCCAACGATTTATGCGCAGCAGTGTACGGCGTGACCTTCCGCATAGTACAGATAGTACAGAAAGAGGCTATCAGGCTGCAACGGCAATTCGTCGTTTAAAGCGCTGTAAAGTCGGCGTGGAGATAATTTTCATGTCATTAGATGCAGCGCGTTCATGCATTTTTTTTTTTCGTCTTGAACGACAGGCGTTATGGCGTCTGCTTACGGTTCAGCATTGAAGCAATGTAGTCTATATCTATAACTCTATTTCATGTCCAACATTTTCGGACAAAATTTCAAGAATTGGAAAATTGTAAGATACTGTTATATAAACATCAAAGGTAATGGTCCATTCTTCTCATATATGTAGCAAAATCTTTCTTTTAAAGCGCTTCCATGAATCGCATCGAACAGTTAAAACTGCCATAGAAAACCAATGGGGAGCGCTTTTGATGGCACCAATAACGTTAATAGAAAGAAGTTTCAAGTCTGCCATCGGGTGATCTGCGGATGTATTGATTGTTATAGCGAAATCTTACATTATATGAAAAAACTGCGTCCATAAATAGTTTCCCGCTCAAGAATGCTTTTGTCCAGAATTGTTGGGTATGTATATCTGTGACTATCACATTCGTAGTCGTGGTAACGAAGACGTGATGAAAGATCTCTTCGTTCCAGCTTGCCTCCTAAACAGATTTGTTAGCTTAACAGAAGCGCATCACTTGCAGCAAACCCCGCACTTGATTTGGCCGGTACTGCTAGGCAGCCGCCTGTTTTTCTAAAGCTGCTGCGAAGGTGGATCTACCTGGGGCCAGATCTACGAGACGGTTCACTTTGGTACCGGTTCGCTTTTCCGCAGGCCGCAGCGCGTGGTTGGCTGCGTCGCCGCGTGTCGTCAGTCGGCGTGACCGAAATAAATATTAGAGGATAAAAATCTTACGGCATCCTACGTTCGAATCCACGCACTTGCTCGAGGGCACCCAGAGGTTCGCCGAACCGGTGTCAAAGAGAACCTTGAACGACTGCGGCGGTGTGCCCAGTGAGATGACGCCCACATAACGCATCTGTTCAAAGAAAAACAGCTTGAGCTTTTTGTGAGATTGGCACCGTTTTTCGTTGACTCTGTTAAAACTTAGAAATGAATAGCAGGACGATCACTGTTGCAAAATACCTATGCTACTTTTAAAGGACCCCTGAGCCACCCTGGGGCGATTTTTATGCGTTTACATAAAGCCTCACCACCCTTCTTATCAGCATGCAGGCGTGTTGTCTCAGGAGCTACCGAAGTCGTAATAATCGTCATTATTCTAACTTCATCCACTGCAGCACAAACGCCTTTATCTTGTCGACAGTTGCGGTCACCGTTTACCGGCAAACTTACAAATCTCCTTCGCCCGCATGCCTCCCCCCCCCCCCCCCCCCCCCCCCCTTGCCGCGTTCACATTCTCTAGGAATCCCCACCGTTACCTTCAAGAGCCATCCGTTATCTCTTCTCTTGCATTAACCGAAACAATGTGCCATCACTGACAAGAGGCCTTAGCCAGAAGGAAAGGACTTCACGTTTGTGAGCGCTCCGTTAACGTGTCCTTATTAAGAAGGCCCTGCGGAAAACGTATACCATTGCGTGGTGCAATGTACCACTGTTGGGAGCGCGTCACGCAAGATGCACGGGCCGAGGAAATGGAGGGGGGAGGGGGGTGCTGCATCGAGCGTTCCTGGTACTTTCCAGCACGCTACCAAGGCTGGCTTCGATCACAGGGAATTAAAGCTTCGGAAGAAACAACAAAAGGAAACCACGAAAACGCATGCGAGTCAGGCGCCCTTTAAATATGGCCTCGTTTTTCGCTAATTACACTGCATTCACAAAACCACATTGACATTCAAATGGAAACATTCGCATCATACGTCTTCGTCAGAGCTGAGGCGTTCCGTCAACGGCGATCGTCCCAGGTGCAGCGAGCGGTTCTGACCGACGTATATCAGAGGAAGTCTGCAAGGGTTGCGCAGAAAAGGGCCAACGGAGCAAATCTGATCACCGAGGCATATAGTATGGTGTAGGTACGAACAGCGCACAGAGGCGAGTACTGACAGTGAGAGTGAAGTTCGCGGTGCTGTATTTTGTTTACCGCATCCGGTCGCGTTAGTGGAATGCCCATTACGTCCTTTTTCTTGGGCCCTCAGCACAACCGCACAGAAAGGGGTCAGTCAACCCAGCGGGAGAAGGGGGGCGCCGAATGGCGGGGGATTACGGGAGACGTCAAACTCCCCTCATGGACGGAGTCGTTAGGTCGCATCCTGTGTGCACGTGTTTACGGCGAGGCGAACCCGCGTCACAGTGCGTGGCTTTTGTGCCATGTCTACAGCGGCGTGCTTTGACATATTGTCACGCTAGCTGCAGGCATGAGGAGCGACGATGAGAAACAGATGGGTTGAAGTGGCTTTCCTGGAACTTGGGTCAACCGGACGTTGAAGTAATCTGCATCATGGGAAAGTGAAAGTGTTCGCGAAGCTCGCAGCAGGAAAGCAAAATTTTGATGGTGGAAAGTGTACATACGATATGTGTACGGTGTCGCGATGAGCTACCTTCTTTCCCCAATCATTGATTGGCTGTGTTTTCATTTCCCCAATAAGTTATTGGGTGGGTGTTTGTACAGTACCTCATTGGTTATTCCTCACACCGAGGGCGGGGACATAGGATTTAAAATCCGCTGTTTCGGCAGGATCGAGGGCTGGTTTCGTCACATCGAGTCAGTCAAGTGTAAATATGTTTTCTCCTTGCTTGTATCTTCCTTTGTGCTTTTAATTGTTATAAAAAGTTAACCTCTCCAGAAGTGTCCTCTTGCAATGTGATTGATCAATTCGAATCTGCAAGACGTCAAGAATCCTACAACAATCATCTTTAACCCAATTTCCCTCTACGAGATCTTAAAGGGCCTGGGGGGGGGGGGGGGGGGCGAACCAACTCACTCAGTTTTACTCTTTTTTTACTTTTTATGGCTAGGGTTCAAGGCTGCCGCCGAACGCTCCCTCCGCAGTTTTTTTGTTGTTGTTCCTTCATGCGGGTTTGTAGGCATGTGCGAGAACAGAAGGCTCTGCGGAAAGCGTTGTGCAGACTGCAGACGACGCGACGCCAAGGCTACGCCCAACCTTCTCCTGTCAGTCAGAACGATGCACCAATGGAGTGCCTTTAGCAAAAGTAACCCCCATGACGTCAAGGGGTTCAGAGTAGTGGGGCGGGGACGTTTTTGTTGAAGGAAAGAACGAGCGGGCTTTGATTTGAATTTTCGCAGCTTTTCGGGGCGCGCATGGCTCTAGTAGCTTGCAGAGGTCATCTTCGATGCCTCATCTATGCAGTGGGCTTGTTTTTCAAAAATGTCCGGACCCTGGTCAGTGGCCCTTTAAGAGAGGATTTCAACTGGTGCAGCCGTAGAGGGGACATTTTAACTGTGAGGAAGACGAACAGTGAAGAAGACGAAGTTTCTCTTCCTCACTGCCCATATTACAACACTGTCCATCCTTCTCTGTGTGCGCTGTTTGACCTACACCATGGAATACCAACTAGCCCAACAAAAAACTGTTCTGAGGCAAATTGATTTGACACGATCGATTGTGTTCTTTCACGCTTTTTTTAACTATTCACGTCTGTTGTATTCCACAAGGTTCGAGTCCGGACTTCGACAACTGTCGCCTGCCGACATACCTAAAGTGAGTGATACAAAGAGTACAGCCGTCCCCAATGCAGAATTATTCCCCGATGCCACAGACGTGTGTCTGCGGCGCGGGCGGAAACGGGAGGTATAAATCTGCGCAGCGGTACGACTCGGTGCGCAAATATAAAACTCCGTGCAATCTGACAATTTTCCAACGAATCGCCATAGCACCCGCAGGGAAACGGCCATGTAATCAGACATTGTTTACCCAGACGCGCCGCAAAGGAAAGAGATCAGGTGGAGGTCAAGCAAAAGGCGCACTTTTCATGTGATTTAATGTATTAGCAACTTTCTTGTTTAGTTGCTCGGCTGGCTACCTTGAAGGCAAAAGAACGAGCAAATCTAAACATTGCTATATCTCAAAACAACACACTCGCGAACCCATATGGAGGCCACACAGCGATAATCTATAAGCCACTTCTTGCTCCATAACGTCACTGACCTGTTGGAACGGCGCGGTTATGCTGTGTCAGCTATTCAGAGCTCAGCATGTCAGAACGGTGTTGGGTTTGCTGCTCTACAGATAGGAGCACCTTGTGTCCTTGTACACTGCGAGACATACTTATATACGCAAACATTCTCATCGCTAATACTTAGGTTGCAGCTTTAATGTGATTTCGCCGAACGTTGCATACAAAGAATCTGTGCCTACAGGGTCGAAATCACTCTTGAGTCACAGTTTATTACACCCAACTGAAGTTTTTTTCAACTGTTCATTTGAAGACAAATAGCAGAGCCATTTTCTTCGAGAACTTGCATACTCCGATATTCGTCAACCGCTTCAATACCGCAGAAAAAGAGCCAGAGCTTTTGGAAGTCAAGTAAAACGTGGGCCTCACTTGAGCTGCTTAGTCCCGTTGGTGGACTGCACACCCAGCACGGCACTCAGCAGAGCGCTGAGCAGCATCGGAGCTTTCATGGCTTCTTTCCCGATGCAAACGGGAGCAGACAGGCCGGGCAGTGGTCTCGACCTCGGGCGCGGTCATACAGCGAATAACGTGCTTTAGCGCAACCAGGTGGCCGGCTCTTATCTTCGCGCACAGCCTCAGCGCAAAACTTGAGGGGGGAAAGCTGCTTCTTCAGCTTCCGATGTTAACCTCAGCAGGGTCATTGGCACGCTGACGGAAGCGTCCATGGCGTCGAGTTAAAAAATGTCGAATCAGTGCGATGGGAAAGAAGAAAACCGTTATCGCTGCCTTTCTGAGAAGCAAGCATCGCAGTAAATTCTACAAGAAATTTTTACCGCAGGAGCAGCGATTATGCATGTCTTCCCTACGAAAACTTCTAAACTCATTCTTGTCCGGAAATAAGGCGAAAGCCTTTGTTGGCTACATCGACGATTTCTTGTCCGGAATATGTGTCGGCAGCGATTTCTCCGTTCGTGTGAGAGCTAATGGATGATGCCATACTTGGGGCGGTGACGTTGAGCTAACGTGGTTGCCATGGTGACGCATGACGTCGCGCCATGACGTCATGTCGTGACATTGGGTGGGGCCACCGTGACGTCATCGCATCGTTGGGTGGGTGAGCGGTGCCCGTGCGCCAACGTGGTTTTCATCGTGATGCGTGGCGTCATGTCGCCTCGTTGAAATGGGGTCACTGACGTCATGGAGGAGGGGTGGCCGGATAAAAAAAAGTACCTTCTAGAACGCTCGAGCGCGCTGTTTCTGCTCCGGCGCTTCCTCTTAGTCCTTGGACTCGTTGCCTCGCCACCCTCGAGTGCCTGCGCTTCTTTCTAGTGTGTGAATGGTCTGCGTGCGTTAGCGCGTTTGCCGTTATTGATGGGGCGTCTACGTCGCCAGACAGGACGTCTTCACGGTCTGCGAAAGGCGGCGAGTGTGGTGGAGGCATCAATGCTTTCGCATTCTCCCAGTGCGGGTCGCCGCAGTGATCTTTTAACATTTTTTAAATAGTACAAATTGCTAACAGAATTTAAGCAAATGTTACAAGTTGTTTAAAATGAAGCACTAAAAGATTTCTTGGCTTTCGATTAGTGGACACTTGCATTTCTGCACGAAGCTCGATCGCCAACAACATCAAACAAAATGCTGTCTATAATGCGTAAATCTGCTCGACATCAAAACTGTTACTGACACCTAGACCGACCTAAAGTAGCGCAGTTTATTCACTACCTGTGTATGCTTTATTGAAAGAAAATAGGAGGATTCGGAGGAGTGAAAACACATTTATTGGGAAAAGGGGCAACAACACAAACAAGACAAACATATCTAGCACCCGACACTCATCACGCCAAAGCCGTGCGATTGAGATCGCGACACTGAACGCGCTAAATGCAAACCTTGATTTAAAAAAATGCGCTTTTAAAGCACGGTGCGAGTCGTTACAATAGAACTGCTGCATAGCCTTGTTGTCGGTGCACGAGCAATTCCGTTAGACGCGTATGAAGCGAACGCGCCACATCTAGTTGTGATAGGTGCATGATTATTGTCATGAATCATAACCACATATCGTGAAACGCTAAAAGCAGTGGAGTGTTTGCGCATTTTAGCCAATCATACTCATCGCTCGGAGTTAATACCGAGGCAGGTTTCACTAATTGGGTTTCAAGCAACGTTATGGTGCCACTAAGTCCTGATAAACTAGTTTCGTCCTTTTTTATGCTGTTTGAAATGAAAACTTTGAGACCCCATGTTTTCAGGGATAACGCGCTTCATGAAAATGGGTGCTGTAGAATGTAGACGTATTCATTACAAGAAAGAAAAAGGCTTGCAACTTTGCAGTGATGTAAAAATGTCCCACTGTGATCACTGTTGGCATGAATAGAAGAGTCGCTGAGTGAAAGACTCTAATATCTCTGCACTATAGATTATCCAAGCGTTTCCGGGCTCGTACAAAAGCTGCTGAGAAAATATCTGACAACAGCATCTACAATAAGACTGGCGCTAATAAGTGATGTTCTCTGCTGTGTTTTCTGAAACACTTAAAATTTGACCCCCCCGCCCATAACTTTGAAGTAAGTAGCCGCCTCTAAGTTACGATAAAGAGTTTTGTACGTTGCTGCCGTTTTTATGAACCAGTAGGTAAGGAAGTCATTTTTAAATACCACGCAATAAGTAGCAGATCGACCACGGGTAAAGCGGCGGTTGCAGGCAAAATTCACTGCTCGTAGTTTGTGGTATAAAATATTTCCTTTTAGGAAAATTCTTGCATTTATTTACCAAACGTTGGCTGCAGTTACGTTACATATCGATTTCTTCCCTTGGTATCTGTGTCAGCATTGATGATTGAACTTTCGGTGCGATTCCGACCTCTTTAATAGAAATTGTCGGTGTGCACTACATGCGAAATTTTTTAGTCCTTAAGCGTTAATCTAATGAGTACCAACCCCCAGCAAAATCGTCCGTTGTCTGTTCGTATTGTCTGTTCGTCTAGCGCGAGCGCTCCGTCCCGCGGCACTTCCCGCTCTTTGTTGTCTTCTACGTAGCAAAAATCCGTGCTTTCGCACTGATTCGAATGTAGTAAACACTCTCTAGTTTTTCACTTTAAGAAGTCGGAGATAAAAAGAGACGAAAATATCTGTCGCTGCGGAACCGATATCACATTCCAAGATTTAATCTTCATGCTCATAATAAAACAGTTCGTACACGCAAAGTGACGTGGTTCGTACGAACGATAAAAAGTGAAAGCACTGCAGCGAACGAGTAAACTGAAAAATATGTTGGTCACTATTTTTGAAGTCTCAGACAAAAACGCCGAACTTCACTTCCACTCCCGAAGGCTGGTCTTGAAGTAATTCGCCACGTAACGAAGGCAGCTGCTGAGTACTACTTCAAATTCCTGCTGAGGGTCAGGCCGGTTGGGGCATTCGGGAATGCACTCGTAGATTAGTGCTAAAGGCAGCAGCTCGCCTCTCGCCGATTCGAAGGCCATTTCCAGTCGGTTCATTGAAGATCCCGGCCACCAGCTGTTGTCGTTCTGGAGAAAGCGCCCGACAAGCTGGAAAGGCTCGACCTTTTGGAAGAGAAACCAGGCGGCCGCGTACTTGCGCTCCACGACAATCACTTGCAGCGCCCTTCGTAGCGCCATCTCATGCCAGCGGAGCGAAGCGAGGGCCCCCATGTCGAAGGCCCGGACGCGGCGGGCCCCGTCGAACATGCGGAGGACGACCAGGGTTTTGCTTCTGGCGACGATATGCGCGAGCCGCCCGTAGAAGGCCAGGTGCGCGTTGGGCTCTTCGCGCAGAATGTCCAGCTGCGAGCACAAACCAAGCGACAACATCACAACTCCGTCGCGACGGAAGGCAAGCGCAGGTACTACGAACGCTGACACATAGCAAACGCACATTCCCTAACGGGGAACCGAGTCCCAAGGGGAAAATGGGGCTACCGAGCACAGCGGATACTTCGACTAGATGACGAGTTCTCAAATTGCCAGCCAGTGATCTGGATGCGAACTACAAGGCTGCTACAGTTAAAACTCGATTTAACGAAGTGAAGGGCGGGTGCGAATTATTTCGTTAAAGCTGGAAATTCGTAAAATCGGGGAAGGCATTTTTCGGCCCTTCGAAATATAAAATCGTAACGTAGCAGCACGCGAATGGCATCATATTTTCCGATTGCAAGCGCTTGCCCAGTATGAAAAGTCCGCGAAGGCGTCCCGAATGTGCGTGGAAGCGCCATCTGGTAAAACGGATTCGAAGCCGAGGTGGGAAGCACCGCCGACTGCCGAGTCCGTTGTTCCGTGCAGCAACGCAGCATGCAGCCCCATCAAAACGAAATTAGGGCCATGACTTGGGCGCCTAGATGTTACTGCTAGCACGCTGCCAACAAGCTGCGAGACGTTGCGGTCAAAATAAATCATAAATCACCCCCTTTTTTACTCATTTCTTCCCGGATAAACTTCGGGTTTGATGGTCAAGTTTGTTTTGCTATTTCGGGTTGATAAGAACATTGAACGCTATGGGTACTTGCCCGAGAATCAGAATTTGTTCTTTAGATCGGGATCTTCGTAAAATCGGGTTTCGTTAGACCGAGTTTTAATTGTAATTCAGTGTAATGCAAACTGCTATTGTAAATGCAGTGCGTCACCAAGCGCTGCGTTGCATGTGCGTAGTTCTTTCATATGTCTAACATATGTTTCATATGTGCTACACTGTTGTTTGTAGCAGCCATAAATTTTTATGTATAGGTGTGTCAGTGCCATGCATATCGTCGTGGCTGATATCCAAGCTCCAATATACACCTTCCGCGCCTGTCTGCACACTGCTGAACCTGGACTCGCTTCCTGTTGTGTGTGTAATAACTGAACTGATCTGTTATGCCTATGTTGCACCGGCGTTCGTGTTTCACGGCGTTTTCCACGTCTGTGTTACGCGAGTGATATTGAATAGGTAGTTTTGTATAGTGCGACAGCACTATTGTCCTCAAAACCTGCAGAAAATACCGGTGTGTGGTGAAGCCTCTGAAGCTAGTCACGTGATGCGAGAAATGGCGGGAAATAAAGGAGACTTTGAATGAGGATGGCCTTTGCCAACCTGGTACACAAAATAAATATTGCCGCGACTGGGTTTCGAAGCCGCGGTAAAGCGAACAGATCAGCTTCGTTGACCACTCCACGAGAACACCATGCTATCGCCGCCGCCGATCACGCCTCGTGTTAGACTGCAGCACACTCTCGCGCTGTGCATTGCGCGTCATCGTCTCCATCAACTTGCATATGTGTGCAAGTCACGAAAGGAAAGGAAACGAGCTTTCAATTGCCCTTCCAGGTGCGTGTCGTTAATGTCCACCAGACCTGCTTTCGCAATATATTTCGTGGTTAGCAGTGCTAAACCGCCTGCAGTTTTTTTCGTAAGGCTTATTGTTACTAGTGTGAACTGCCGCCCAATTACTCGATACATTTAATGTAGTCCTTGTTCTTTTGTTTTGTCTTCATAAATAGGACATCAGACTTGAGGTATATGCGAAGTAATTCTTCCCACTCTTAGTCATGAGGGTTGGAGTCATGAACGTTGCTAGTCCTACGCGACGCATCAACGACTCAAATAAAAATGGCTACCGCTTCTCGTCTACCCTCAACATCCACCCAAGAAATTTACCCCCCCCCCCCCCCCCATTTCCGAATCTCAATTCCTGGGGTAACTCGTGATGCGTCGCATACTTGGAGAGCGGCAGAGCGCCTCGCCCTTGACGCCAGGATTCATGGTCAGGAGGTGCCCGCATGCTGTGCCGCACGGTTCGGAATTTTAAGGGGAAAAGGGGGCGGGGGGGTCAGTTACTTTTGTGCGTGATTTTACTTTTTAATGATAGAAAATACAGGGGTTCATTGGCTGCCATTAGAAATTAATGCGATTTCAATGAATTCATGCCATAATCTGACACCACAGGCAAACCTGCTTACAGGACTGCCTCTTGAACTGTTATAGTCGTCGGACAGTTCATCCTTCAGTCGCTGACATTTTGCGCTGACCATGATGACGTGGAAAAAATTACAGGAGTCACTTAAAGGCTATCATCGGTATCCATCAGAAATGCGCGGCACAGCACACGCAATAGGCTGCACGCACGTTTGTTGAATCGCCTTGTTGAACAACCAGCTGAACGCGAAAAACTGACCTTCTTAGTTGAATTAATTTTACCTTCCTTCGGTTTCTTCCAGGTATAACACGGGTTTCGATTTTAAATTGTCAAAGCTCATTGCTCATTGGAGTCGGGACAGTCCTCCGCATTTACGCTTAGTTTTTGCATAGATTTATAATGCGACCAGAATGCTTTCTGCCAGGTTTTTTGAAGCTGGATAAAATGGCGACATGTGTTCACGCACAAATGAAAGACTGACAGTAACTGTTCCGTGCGCAAACGGCTCGGTACGTCTTACTGTTTGCGCACAACATCGAGGTTTGTCACCTGAAGCAGACTCTTATTCTTTCCCAGCATAGCCTCGAACGCTTGAGGAACCAGGCCGCCCAGGTGCCAACGCCCGATAGCCAGCACTGTGATGGACCGTGACTCAGCAAGCCCGTTGAGAAGTGCCACGGACGACTCCTCCGTGGTCCGGTAAAGAATGGCCACCTTGCGGAGCACCACACTGTTCTCAAAGAGCGACGCCAGCGCCACCGCCCCTTCCGGCTTTATCACTTCTGGTGTGTCCAGGAAGAGCGTGTGCAGCGTGGCCTCAGTTCTGCGTAGCGCTCCCAAGAAGAGTGCCATGGAACCTGGAGAGACTGTGCCGGAGCGGATGTGCAGCTTCCGAAAGAGCGGCCGCCGGAGGTCCGCGAGAGAGCGCTCGAGAAGCGGCACGTCGTCGTTGCTCCACACAACGGTTACCTGGGAGAAACCATTCGCTGAGTCACTTTTCACTCTTCCTTCCGGTGCGAAAAAGCGACGGAGCAGCGCACGCGGGAGTTTCGGTTACAACTGTATACGACGCTGTTTAACGTGCTGAAAGCCATACAACTGTCGTCATAGAAGGTGCGGCTTATTTTCGGTAATGTGCGCAGCAAGCCACAGGCGACAGCTAACGTTTCTGAACTTTGTGAGCCGTGCCATAGCACTACAGCCTGATAACTTGGAATACCAGCGTAATTTCCCCCTGACTTCCTTTCGCTCGTCTTTGCGAACGTTCAGAATGGCTGGATTTCACTTCCGGCCCTCTGCTCCACCGATTATTTTCGCCTCAATTCGATTCAACTTTCTCTCGACTGAACTCGAAACTCGAGACAGTGTACGATTCAACAGCAGTGCGGTTCGCTGTCCTTTCCTTGGAGAGCTTGGTCTCTCCGGATGCTCCTTTTAGCGTGCCCACGGTAACCGCCCACGTGTCGTGCGACCTGAGAGCATCTGCATACCTTCCCACCTAATGTATCGCCCACATACCCCGCGCCTGCCGAACTGCCTTTCCTCTCACTCTCCTGTCAACGGATGGACAGACGACTTCTGAGGCACGCCGAGAGTTGCGTATACACAGGACGCAGCTAATAAAATGTCGTTGGAACCGTTATATACAGGCCTACAGTGCCTATGCAATCACTTGATGCCAGAAAGACAAAAATCGGAGTCGTTCATTTGAAGGTGCATACTTGAATATGAGAACCTATAGGCTTATATTAGCTCCGAGGATTATACAGGGACCTCATTGATGCATGCTTTCTCGGAAGATATTTTCTCCCTGTCCATAAAGAACGGTACAAAACACAGAACGTGAAACCTATATTCTCAGAAGTATTTACTGTACTGCTCTTCGTTTATGATCATGTCTCCTTACATATCCAGAAATAATTGTGGTACATTTTAATGGCGCAAGGGCAGGTTTCACCAGGGGGCGCGAGGTATTTTCGTCTACTTAAGGTGGGCTCAGGTACTCAAACCCATGCCGGTGGGTATCCGGTGGCACTGGAGATCAGAACCCGCGCCTCCAGCATGCCAGTCAGATGCTCAGACCACTAGGCAACCGCGGCGGTGCATATAAATAAATAACACTGCAAGACATCCCTCAACACAACCGCTTGAACTGTCAAAGTCGTGGAGGCATGCATATCTTCATCTCAAAGGGTTTGCGCATAGCATGCTTCAACCAGAAAAGGAACGTGGTGTAAACGACAGAGACATCAGAACGACACAGACAGTACGCTTACCAAATTCTCTCACGAAAACGGATCAGATGTCTTCAAATCTGAATTTAATTACATCTTGTTTTTATATTTATATTTTTTGTTTATAATAAAACGTACCATAAAAGCAACCAATTCGCATGGTAATTTGTTCGCTTACGACTCCCTCCTTGGACCTAAGCTCGAATACTGTTTCGTAAACAAGAAATGATTCAAAGAAAAACAGTATGTTTTATCTTCAGTCCCTGTCAGATAAGATTCCCCATCGTCACTGATGGCTGCTGACAACTTTCCGACATTCGAAAGAACAGCACTTGCCATACAGCGGTTCGTGTTCCTAATTGACATAAACTGCTTTAAAATAAGCACAATTCAATCGTCCTCGTGTTGTTTGTAGAATTTTTTTTTTCAACCTGACACACCCATCTTGACAATCTCACGCCATAGTGTCTCCAACGCTAGAATGTTCAAGACATCGATTTTCCCACGCTTTATGCAGTTTTCTGAGACGTAGCAGCTTTACAAAGACGTCTACAGGTTGCGTTTCCCTGAATTTATTTGTATCACCTGTATTGCATTTTTCTATTTTATTACTGCCATACTGGTTGGTATTTAACGATTACAGTACGATACAAACAACACCGAAGGTACTCTGCAATGCACTTCTGCCATGGTTCCCTTCTGTCACAATCACACGTAAGGGACACCCAAACATGCACTTTTTGTCCGAAAAAACGATCAAACGTCGAGTTTCAGGCGCCTCAAGAGTTTATTCGCTTTTGACTTACCATTATAAAGAGAAATGATTTCGGTGGTAGATGAAAACTACACCTTTAGGAGACAGACAACACTAATTCTGTTTGGAAAAGAGAAATCAGGCATAATTAAATACGCATGTGCTAAGGGCGTGCATGTAATTAAGTATTGACAGACATATGCACAAGAAGTACAAGTACACAATGACAGCTAGTTTCTGCAACAATCCATTGTCTTGCGTCCTTGACAATAACTGAGGGAAGGCTCAACAGAAGTTTGAAGGCATAGTGGTTGGCTATTGCCAAGGCAATTACCTTGCTACATCGCTGCCCTTGGATCATCGCCTGGAGTGTAAGGGCCCGCTCCAGGGGGGAATCATCAATTGATCCGACGCAGAGGTTTTTCAGGGGGGAGCCTGGTGACAAACTTTCCATAAGAAGCCGGACGTCGGAGCTGCTGAGATCACATTCACAGACGTAGAGTTTTTCCAAAGACGCGTTCAGTTTGAGAGCGTTGCTGAACAGTTCAACAGCGTTTGGTGAAGCTCTCTTGAAGGATGAACGAGAGAAATCAAGTATCTGAAGCCCTTTGTTCTTTGCAACAATATCGGCGAACGCCTTTGGCGCCATATTGCCGCCCGGCATTTTGTCCAATATTGCGGTGACTTTGAGGTATCTAAGGGTGTTGTTCTGGACCAAAGACGTCTGCAGTGCGACCAGTGAATCTAAGGTTACAAGAGGGAAGCCAATGCACAGCTCTCGCAGCCTGTTGTTTCGCGCAAGGCTCTTGAAGAATGAACTCATGCCGCAGTCAAGATTAAGAGTCAGCTTCCTGACCGCTGATGTCAGAATGATGGAGATCACATCTTCATACTTCTCGAGAGGTTCTTCCGTCGAAACATCAAAGTATAACTCTTCGAAGGAGTCGAGTTTTGTCAATTCCTTGAAGAGGCATAACGTGGTCTCAATGTCTGTCTTTACGAGCCGAAGATCGAGCACTCTGAGGTTGACGTTGTTTGCAACCAGTGTGCACATGTCCTCTCCAGCGGACGCCAAGAGATGAAGCCCTGAAAGTTTGATGACGCGTAGTTTGCGCATGGACCGGAATGCTTTGAGGACGCAGTTTCTGGACAGTCCGTGAGGCACAGGGGTGCCTCCTTCCACAGCAATTTTAACGTAGTCATCATGTAGCCTCAGCAGTCCGTACAGCACAGGAATATAGCAGGGCGTGATGGCAGCGCCGTTGAGGTGCAGGCTGGTAATGCAGCGGTGATGAGAGAGCAGCCACAACGCAAGGCAGGCTGAAGTGAGCGTCTCCGCGGGGTCCACCTCACTCCGGTTGTGCAAGTGCAGCGTCCGAAAGGAGAGCTCGTCCGGTCTCTCCTGAACGAGCTCTGGACCGTGCGGGTTGAGGGCATAGTTCCAGGCGGGTTGGAACTTGAGTATCCAGCACGGTGTGTGACTGCACAAGACAAGCACGTTTCACAATGCAGCACTGCACTAGACCGTGTTTCATGAAAGCGAACTCGAGAGCGTGAAGGGAATGGGCCCGATGAGTCCCGATGCCCAGTCGGTAGCTGATGAGATTCGAGCCAGTTAGAGCATGCTTGGAGAGTGAGACGAAGAGTACCAACAACGTAACATAGGCGTGGCGGTTGCAGGGGCCAACCTAACAGGGAAGTTTTTAACTGACATGAACGTTACGGCTGGAGACTGAAAATGATACCGCCATTGCCCCTCTCAAGTTAACCTCACCTAATACGTAATCGTTGTATTAAAGCAAGAATAGTATATTGACACACTTATTTAGATATTCTACCGGCGCCCCCATGCGGTCTTTCTTATGGACAGGTGTCGTGTCCAGGGGGTGTGGCTGAGCGCTGGAGGTTCCTGGGATCTCTTCGCACATGGATCGATACCCAGCGACTGCGCCAAAATGTCACTGGACGCCGGTAGAGCGTTCTTACTGGCAGAACAGTACTTGGTAGGAGTACTGAGCGGAGCACAGCCGACCGACCCTAGAGCCGAGCAGAAGACGACGAAGTCCGGCGCGCGGCAAAGGACGAAGACAGACCGCACGGGGGCGTCGGTAGAATGTCTAGAATAAGTGTGGCAATATATAATGAAAAATTTAAATAGCAACCACTTGACCCAGAGGACAGGTTCAAAGCATAAACACTGAAGATAACAGATCGCATACATAAGGAACACTGCGATACGGCAATATATCGTTTCAAACGCGCAAAACGTTATACAAATCCTATCAAGTGGACCAAGCTCAAAGCGTGGAGGAGCTAACTTTTCACGTTTTAAACGCGATAGCAGTTATGTTACAGGGAAGGAGGAGGAGGAGGCAGTAGCTGCGAAAGGGCAATTAGTTCATTGACTGCACGCACCTAAGTTCTGTTGCGATGGTCGCACGTTCAAGCGCTGACTACACACACACACAGCCATTCCCGGTTGCATGTCCACGCCCTGGGATTTTTTTCCGATGCTGATACGTGTTACTTATGTCTGTGGATGTGCACAGCGGAAGTATTAGCATCTGTTTGATAAGTACTGGTCAGTCGTCCTCACTCCATCTGTGCCAAGTACTCAACTGGAGACCGCGACTAGAAGATGCGTCTACATTGTAAGCTCAGAAATGGCTTGGTGTGGCCACACCAAGCACACAAACTCTTAGTGTGGCCAGAAATACAGCCGACAAATAACCACCCCACAGGAAGAAAGGACATACACGAGGCAGCCTTGTGTACGTCCTTTCTTTCTGTGTGATATTTATATGTCGGCTGTATTTCTGGTCATGTCCCACCAACTAGCTCAGAAACGAATTCTTGGTGTGGGCTGGTTTACTCACATATAGTGAGCAAGGAAACTGAGCGCGAACCGTACAGGTATGGTTTATTGGTTTATTAAGGTTTAACGTCCCAAAGCGACTCAGGCTACGAGGGACGCCGTAGTGAAAGACTCCGGAAATTTCGACCACCTGGGGTTCTTTAACGTGCACTGACATCGCACAGTACACGGGCCTCTAGAATTTCGCCTTCATCGAAATTCAGCCGCCGAAGCCGGGATCGAACCCGCGTCTTTCGGGTCAGCAGCCGAGCGCCTTAAACCACTGAGCCACCGCGGCGGGGCCGAACCGCACAGAGAAAATTGTGACAGGTAAATCCTGTGTGCAAGAAGTTTGGTGTATGGTTTATTGAGGTGTAACGCCCCAAAGCGACTCAGGCTATGAGGGACGCCGCAGTGAATGGCTCCGGAAATTTCGACCACCTGGAGTTCTTTAACGGGCACTGACATCGCACAATACACGGGCCTCTAGCATTTCGCCTCCATCGAAATGCGAACGCCGCAGCCGGGATCGAGCCTGCGTCTTTCAAGTCAGTAGCTGAGCACCATAACCAATGAGCCACCATGGTGGCCGTGTCTTGCACCGTCATATAACTACCAACAATGGTCAGGCATTGCTTCAAAGTGACCTAAGCAGAATTGAAAACTGGTGTTCCACAAGACTAATGACGCTCAACGTATCCAAGTGCAAATACATGCAGGTGACACGCAAGCGCACTAACATCAACTACGGGTATTCATTGAACTCAACCGCCCTTTCCCAAGTCGAATCATACCGGTATTTTGGAATCCATATCACCAACAACCTCACCTGACCCGAGAACATCGCAAAGATTGCTGCTGACGCATCGAAATCACTGTGTTTTATCAGATGGCACCTCAGTTTCTCCCCTTCTTCCATTCGCAGACTAGCCTGCAAAGCTGTCGTCCGCACCAAACTAGAATTTGCATCCCCACGTTAGAATCCACATGAAGCCTAGGTAATTGACATTCTAAAAGCCGTCGAAAACCGTGCAGCCCGCTTTATTACCTCCACCTATCACACCTGCTCCAGCATTGCCAATATAAAATTGTCTGTTGACATCGAGCCTCTGGCGCACAGGCGGAAAATAGCTCGTTTATCGTTGTTCTGTAAATTGTACTGTTGTTTTCACTTCCTTTCAGGCTCCATTCTTGTTCTGTAAATTGTACTGTTGTTTTCACTTCCTTTCAGGCTCCATTCTGACTCCGCCCCTCCGAACATCGCGCCGTTTTCTCAACTCTATTAGCATTTTAGGACTCCGTGGCCCCTGTAACGCATTCATTTCTGCCTCTTGCCATTGAAGAATGAAATTCATTTACTGTATGTATTGTAATTGAACTCCACGCTTTTAAATTCCGGCAAATGCTATCTTCATACTTAAAAATCCTAATGTAGGTAATTGCTGCGTTAGCATTTTGATTTTTATGTTGTCACTGTACCTTGCCAAGCAACGAATTTTTCGGAGTTTTTGACCTATAATGTCATACGTTATTCCCATGTCCGCCCTTACGTAATACCGTTCGCAGGGGTCTTTAAAGGCTAATAAATGATGACGATGGCGAGGAACATGTCCACTTGAAGTGTGCACAGGAGAGCATACAAGCATGTACGATATCCCTTAAGTGTCGGCATTCACGGTTGCAAGAGCTCACCCGTCGCTGGTGCATGGCCGGTACATGTCGACGCTCATTCGGCGGAGCTGCTGCTCGGTCCGTCCCAGACGGCCAAGAACAGAGCGAGCGGGATAGAAATGAGCACTCGTGGCCAGGTATCGTGCGAAGTCTTCGCAAGTCCATTCATGAGAGTTCGCAGGCTGTGAAAGCAGAAGAAAAGGGAGGACACGTCATAAATGTAGCTAATTCATTGGCTTATTGATTGCGTTTATTGGCTCTACTGTGTCTAAGGCAAAACGCGCCATGCACAGACGCAAAATTAATTCAAGACTATGCATACAGTTGCAGCTTACGTACGAGAGCACACAAACGAGGACAGAGAGAGACTTAGACATCAGAAGCGCTCACTTCCAATTAATCGTTTATTGACATAGATGAATCATGTACACACTTTCCTTCATGACGTCATCCAACCGTTATGCCGACATCAGGTGGCATTCCCATGCGATGCGAATCTAGTTATATCGGTCAAAATGGCCGGTGCTTGTCTGAAAGACTACTGGAGCATAAGAGAAAGGTAGGCTTCTTTTGCATTATCACGAGTGTGGACAAAAAATTGGAGGGGGCACTTCAGCTCCGCCTTAAGGATATGACGCAGTAGCGTTAATGAGTTAATGCTCATATGTACAGAATTGGTCATGCTCAACTTTACATTCATATATCCCTGGGAGTCCGCATACCACCCTTTGCGCAATTGTGCAGCGGTTAAGGGAAGCGCCACTGCCCTGGGATGGCAGGTGTTGCCACCGGTGGCAACACCTTGCGGTCTTGTGCGACCAATGTTGCTCTTCCCGACCAGCCTCTCGCGATCAACCATTAACTTATCTGTCACCTGGCAGTGTGGTTAGTTTTCTTACAATCTGGTGGATAGGTAGTGATGACCCCACAAGGTCACGTGACCTAGGTTGCTTCTCCGGGGGTGGCTGCCTGAGCCAGCCTCCACCACCCTAATTATCGCTCACAACGCCGACAACTCCGACGCCGGATTTTCTTGGCAACGGGGCCTTTAACGCTATCGCGTTAAAATAAAAAAAAAATGATGTGGTTTCGTTAAGGGGGTCTAGCGTCGCAAAGCGACTCAGGCTGTGAGGTAGACCGTAGTGGAGGCGGACTGAAAATTTTGATCGCCTGGGGTTCTTTAACGTGCGCTAACATCGCACAGTACACGAGCCTCTAGCATTTCGCCTCCATCGAAATGCGACCGACATAGCCCAGCATGAAACCCTCGTCTTTCGGGTCAGCAACCGAGCACCATAACCATTCAGCCACCGCGGCGGCGAAAAGAAGAATGAAAAGGCTTGTAACCCTTCGTTCGAAGCGTGCAGGATATTAGCAAAGCACAGTAATCAGGATATCAGAGAGATAATGTAAACAGCTTTGATTAGAAAAGCGGCTACATCCTGTGTTAGCGCACCATCTACCTCACTGACTGTCAACGAATCGAATTTTCTGGATGCGGCCACCGGATATCGGCATTTCATTTGGCGTCATGAACGAAGGTGTATATATCAGGCATCTGGGCCAATAAACGATTAATTGGGAGTGAGCGTTTGTGTTGTTTACCTCTCTGTCCTCACTTATGTGCGCTCGTACGTGATTTGCAATGCAACATGCACTCGTCCAGAAGTGTTTGCACTCATGTAGATAGTAATGGTTAGCAATGAGCGTTTCGTAATCAAGATTGATACTGAATCATATGTACAATACTCGCAAAACGAACGACATGCAGATGAATCTGGCCATGATCAAGAAAAAAGTGGCAAACCCGTTTGCCACCCGTTTCAAACAGACAGAATGTGCGAAAAAATATCTTAAAAAGGGAAGCGTTTTTAACAATGTAGTGGGCGAATATGGTGCAAGAAAGGGTATATGGTGAAGGTTTGGTTTGATTTGTGGGATTTAACGTCCCAAAGTAGCTCAGGCTATGAGGAACGCCGTAGTGGAGGGCTCCGTATAATTTCGACCATCTGGGATTCTTTAACGTGCACTGACATCGCACAATCCACAAACCTCGAGCATTTCGCCTCCATCGAAATGCGAACGCCGCGAGCGGGACTGAATCCGCGTATTTCGGGCCAGGAGCCTGGAATGGGTACAAGCTATGCCCCGGCCTGGTGCTCGGCTTCCTAGGGTTGCAGTGCTTGGGAAAGGAGCCTGCGCCTTCAAATTCCGTCACTGTGGGCAAATCGTCAAAGGGAAAAAGGGCCACAAGTTGGGCTTCTAACGCGCTTTAAAAAAGAACAGCAACTTGGCACCGGTGAAAGATACAGGCAGAGTGAGAAGTCAATCTTCACGAACGGAACGGTTGCGATCTATGGCCGGTTTCCATTGGTGTCGTCGTCGTGCTATATCGCAGTTTTAAAACAAGTCATTGTGGTGGCTCGATAAAATGTAGCAGATATGACGAGGTTGTACGTTTACGCGATGCAGAAACAACACAAACACGAGGGAGGTGGAAACAGCTTCTCGTTATCCGTTAGTGGTTGGGAGAACAGGCCCGGGTTCTCGGCCTTGCGCCGCATCTCTTCGGATGCGTCGTGATAACGTGTGCAGCTTTGTAGCCGGATCCACGCTGAGTTATCAGCGCTTTAGAAGTCAGTTTTCACGTTGCGCTTTTGCATAGGAAACGCGTCGCCCCCTGTGCTTGCTGTTCCCCGTTAAAGCAACTGCGCAATCGTCGACTTTTTTTTTTTTATGCGCTTGCGAAATTGTGATCTGACCTTTCGCGACATGGGTTGCAGAACTGTTAAATGCCGACGGCTATACACAGCAGGATGCGTTGTTGGGTAAGTTGGTTCATATTGCATTAGAAAAATGGGACGCGCACATGGAACAATCACAAGAAAGAAGACGGGACGGGCGCAAACTAGCAACTGAGGTTTATTCAAGGAATCCACATTTATACATAAGCATGTGGCAAAGTTTACATAGGACAGACAGGCCGCTGTATCAATATCCGCACTCGTGAGCACGAAAGGTCCATTGAAAACAAGGAGCAGCGTCACTTACCGTTACATTGCCTAGAACAGAAATGCATGCCTCTCCTGATACAAGTCAAGATTCTACGCAAGTGCCGTAACGATAAAGCCCGGGAACTTCTCGAGGCATATTTCATCAAAAAGAAAGAAAAAGATTGCATCAATAACACGTCAATCAAACTTTATAATAGAGAGACACGTTTCCTCGAAAACATGATGACCTGAATCCACCTAGTGTTTTTATCTCGTTTTTTATCCCCCCCTATCTGCCTTTGATGCCCTTTGTTGCCAGTGCGGACATGCTTATGTATAAATGTCGATTCCTTGAATAAACCTCAGTTGCTAGTTTGCGCCCGTCCCGTCTTCTTTCTTGTGTTTGTTCCATGTGCGCATCCCATCTTTCTAAGGCTGAACTGAACTTTCTGAACTGAATTTTCATCGATATTGTGGAATATCCCGTTATTCGAGTAGAAACCGGGCATGGGGACCGCGAATCTATATACAGTGTCGGTTGTATGTACACGCTCCACGTGTGATGTCCTCATGCGTACCTTTCCCATCGCGGAACTATAACTGTGGTGGCGATTTGCCATTTAAAGAGGTAAAGAAGGAAAGTTTTTCATGCATCGCTCATGTATTGCTGCTGTGAGGTCAGAGTAAACTAAACCGTTTTGAAATGATTATTTCTTTTAGGCAGTTCAACAATATCTCTACTTCTGAACTTCTGAACTTCTACTTCAGAGTTGCAGCCGTACCGATGGCGCGTTTTAATCTCGTGACATGAAAGGTGCTTCCGCATATTGCTCGGGCGCTTGCACAACGTCATATCACGGCGTTTAAGTCCAGACAAACAAGCAAGTACCGAGGGATGTTCAGAGAATTTCCTTGATAACATTTGATGCCAGTCGCTGCACGTGACTGTTTCGCGGAAAGGTTCGTTTTGCTCAGTCGTTTGAGAGGGCGCCACCAGCGCCACCGTGATCGGCTGTGCGCACACCGAGCTCCAGCAAAATCACGTCTACGTCCAGGTTCCTGACCTCGGATCGCCACCAACCGTTCTACAGGAGCGCTACTTCATCGCCTGTACGCCTGGTAACCAAAATTCCAAGCGTTCTGCGCCGTTTTTTGGCACATCAGCATCTGGCTGGCCGCCCACGCCGGGCGCGCTAAGCCAAGCCTACATCTGCACCGCCGGGGCAACGCCCCCCGCGCTCGCCAGCATGCTCGCAGCCGGAACGGCGGGGAGCTCGCCTAGCCAGTCAGCAGCCCAGGCGCTGAATCACAAGCACTGTGCTCCCGCGGCGCCCCGGCAAGCCACCGCAGCCACGATCGTCATGAAATTTGCGAACCACCTCAACCTCGGCAACACTTTATTCCCTGTGCTCTGTCGGTCCGTCATGGATTCCGCCCGCCTAACCAAGACTGAACGTGACAATACCTACATCAAACTCCGCACCTCGCAAAACATCCTGGCCATCGATACCCACCGCCCAGCCGCTGCGGACAAGCTGCTCCAACTCAAGCAAGTTTCACTGAACAACATACAGTACGAAGTCACCTCGTACGTAGCTAACGACCCCCTTAACGCCCGTGGTGTTATACACGGCATCACCATGGACTTTACCGAAGACGACTTTGCCGCTAACCTTCGTGTTGACGGCACCCGACTCCTAAGCGCCCGCCGTCTCGGACGTACCAACACACTTCTGCTCACCGTCGAAGGGCCCCGTCTACCACGCTATGCCGTCTTCTACAGCGGAGTGTACCGCGTCTACCCGCAAAAGCCGCACAGCAAACAATGCACGCATTGTCACGCCATAGGACACCGTGCCGACGTCTGTCCTAACAAGCCTAGCCTTGTTCGGTGCTCGATTTGCAGCCAACCGTTTCCTCCTGACCAAGACCCAACGACTATCCCACACGAATGTGAACCACACTGCTGGAACTGCAAGGGCGACCACACACCGTCTCATCCTGAATGCCCCGCAAGGAAAGACGCCGACGCTGCAGTCCTAAAGTGGCACCGCGCCCAACGACGCCATCGCGCCCGCGCCGCCCCTCCACCCCCTAAAGCCGACGCGACCATCTGGCCGCCCCTGCCTACCTCGAACCGCTACGAGGCCCTTCAGCTCTCCTGCAGCAGCAGCAGCAACAGCCCGGGGCACGAGACCGCGCAAAGAAGTCAATCTCGAACCAAGCCCTCTGCCAAGCGGCCACCGTCCACCACTTCTGGTGCGGCAACCAGCACCTCCACCTCCTCTACTAAACCGCAAGCTTCCGTGATGCAGTCACAGACTCCACCAAGTCACCAGGTGAGCGGTCCATCTCCCACATCCATCGCACCCCCTCCCCCGTCCTTCCAAAACCGGTTTTACTCACGCCCCTCCACACCTACTCCACTTTCACCCCTCCCTACCGACAACGCTATTGCTCTCATACAGCAATCCCTTGCTCCCGTCCTATTGGCCTTACAACAACTGACGGCTCGCGTCGAGCAACTAGAGCACCATCTCCTCTCCCTCGCGTCCTCTGCCCCACCCTCTCCCGACGCAGACTCCAATGCTCCCCCTCGAAAGCGCGCAAGCGCCCCTCTAGTGCCTAACCTCGACACAATGGAGGAAGACCGGCATGATGAGTGATATCATGCGACACACATCCCCACCCCAAAACCCTCTAATTATTTGGCAGTGGAACTGCCGCGGTTTTCGTCGCAAGAAAAATGCCCTCTTGCAACACATGCAGATTACTGGCGTTAACCCAGACGTCATCGCACTGCAGGAAACGCACGGTGCCTTTTCTATGCCAGGTTACGACCATTTTACTCAGCCAAGTATAGTCATGAAGAGAAAAGGACATCAAACGCCCCCTCCTCCGCCGACTTTGACGGTTACATACATACGGCGCACGATACCCACCATTCAGGAAGATACATCCCACCTCAACTCCGGGACGAAAGAGCATGTCCTGACACACTCCACCTATCAGGGTCACCGTATCACGATTTTAAACTGCTACTGGACTCCCTCCGACTCCAAAACCAGCATCCCACCTTTGCATACGGCCCTTCCTGCCTCTAATGTCCCTACTACTTTCATCCTTCTTGGTGACTTCAACTGCCCACACCCTGCATGGGGATACGACCGTACTTCAGCCTCCGGACGAAAACTCGACCGCTTCGCCAGTATTCATCACCTCACCCTCCTGAATGACACGTTCATGCCTACACGTCTAGGATGTGGAGCACAATCCGACACAAACCCCGACCTCGCATGGATTCGCAGCGATCTCCGCGCTTCTTGGAGTAATACGGGTGACACGATGGGGAGTGATCACTGTATTCTTCAGATAACGCTCACGTCCCAGCGACCCTCCAGACCACCCGGAACACATCTACCTCCCACTATGCTCGTAGACTGGCCAAAGGCTCGGCCGGCCCTCGACTCCTTATCAGTCTCACTCGAGGACCCCGAAAAATGGTGTAGCGCCATTATGGAGACCGTCTCCCAACACACCAAACATATCCACCGATCTCCCGACTATCCATACATTGACACACACCTACTTGGGCTATGGAAACAACGTCGCCGGGCCATAAAAGCTTGGCGCAACTGTAGATCTAGCCACGCATTGAAAAGAAAAGTTGCTGAACTAACGCAAGCAGCCCAAGAATACGCTGACCAACTAGCCACGAACAACTGGCTTCAGCTCTGTGATGACATGGTCGAGAGACTCCACACTCCAAAAGTCTGGCACATTATGCGCACCCTACTTGGACAGGGTAAACCTCGCAACACACTTCAAAAGCTACAGTTGGCCCTCTCCGTCTCACAAGAAGAGCTGGTTGAGCAAATCCGAAATCAATTTTACCCATCCTCTACTTCTCCTGCCAGCTCCCCGTCATACCCTTACACCGAAGAAGAAGCAGACGAACAAGGAATGAATTCCGACTTTACATTCGCCGAACTTCAGGCTGCTCTACGCTCCCTTAAGCGAAACACAGCACCCGGCCCAGATAAAGTTACCTATGGTATACTCCGTAATCTCCCCGATTCAAAACTAGACGAACTTATTCAGATTATTAATGCTGTTTGGCGCTCCGGGAAAATTCCCGCTGCATGGAAAGAGGCACACGTAATTATGATTCCGAAACCAGGAAAATCCTCTGCGCTCATCACTAACCTCCGACCTATATCCATGACTTCTTGCCTAGGGAAGCTGATGGAGAAGATGGCCCTTACCCGCCTCGAATGGCACCTGCATACCAATCGCTGTCTTGCTCCCACTATGGTCGGATTCCGCGCCCACGTATGCACACAAGACATTGGACGGCAAATCTATGAGGATTTGTACGCCTTCCCAAGCAGCGCACAGCTTCGAGTTTTGACCGGCGTGGATATCAAAAAGGCTTTTGATAATGTCGCCCACTCCGCAATTCTCACCAACCTGGCAGACACTCGCCCTGGGGTCCGCATGTTCAACTACATCAAAGACTTTCTTACAGACAGGACCCTCCGAATCATTGGCCCCGACGGCACACCTTCCGCCCCCTTTCCCCTCACCGCAGGTACACCACAGGGATCCATTCTTTCACCTATGCTTTTCAACTTGGCAATGAAAGAACTGCCCCGAAAACTCGCTGAAATTCCTGGCCTACGCCACGCTATATATGCGGATGATATCTCTCTCTGGTCTACCACAGGAAACGCCGGGGAGCTAGAATCCACTTTGCAGCAAGGCCTCGACGTCGTTCAGGAGCATGCACGCCGCATAGGTATGAGTTGTTCCGCCGAAAAGTCGGAATACATCGTGGTTTCTAACGCTCCTCAAAAAACCGCTTCTTCCTACCGCGAACTCATTCAACTCTCTCTCGCGCAAACCCCTATTCCCCGACGGAGCCACATCAAGATCCTTGGCTTCACTTTTCAACAAGATGGCAAGTGCAACGTGTGGCTTAGCCAACTCCTGCAACAACTGAACCAAATTCGCCACATGCTGTCCCGCATATCTCGTCAAAAGCATGGACTCAGAGAACACGAACTCCGTCGAGTTATAGAAGCACTCGTTTATTCGAGGGTCATGTACGCCTACCCCTATCAACGCCTCACATCCTCTCAAGTAAGCAAACTGGAAGCCTCTCTGCGGCGCTTCACTCGATTAGCCATGGGAGTTCCCATCTACGCCGCAAATGCTCTGATCGCAGACGCCGCCATTTTCAACTCCCTCGAAGAACGCGCAGCAGCACACCACCGAGCCCAGATACACCGTCTCTCTACCTCCGAGCAAGGCAGAGACCTCCTCAGCCTTTTCGGACACACCATTTCCCAACTACCCCCGCTTCAACCATCTGCTCCCCCGTGGAAAAGCCTCCCGCGTCTTACTGTAAAACCCATTCCACGCCACATGTCTCCAACGATAAATCCCGGGCGGCGTGAAGCACTGGCGAACCATTTACCCGTACTGGGCCACGACACTTACTATACCGATGCCCATATCCTCGAGCACCAAGTAGTTACTGCAGTAGTCGGCCCTCGAAGCACCTCCACACATCTCCACACAGGAGTGCCCTCCTCAACCGACGCAGAAACTCTGGCCATAGCAGAGGCGATTACGCTTCACGACCACCTGTCCTCCACCATCACCATACGTGCAGACTCTCAGGCTGCCATACGCTCATTCGAATCACAAAAACTCCCTCCCCATATCCTAGACACTTTGCTGCAATACCTAACAGCCCACCCTACGCTCCATGTCCGCCTTGAATGGATTCCTGGTCATCAAGGTATACCGGAGAATGAGCTTGCTCATGCTCTGGCCCGTGAAAAAATACCACCGGGCCCTCCGACTGCCTGGCCAGCCCATTATAATCCCAAGGCAGACCGCGCTACACACCGACAGGACCGCCGCGAACACCTTCGCAATTTGCGGCACATGCGACGAACCCTTCCGTCACCCTCCCATTTCCTTTGCCGTGCTGACGCCTCTCTAATTCGACAGGCACAGACTAACTCCCTTCCCTGCGAACTGTATTCCCACTATATCCTTCATAAACCTGGAAAACCCGCCTGTCTCGTGTGCGGAGAGCATCCCTCCAACATTCATACATATTGGTTATGCCCCCGCGCAACTAACTCTCCCACCATACCTTCCTCGCATACCTTGCCTCCCCCCTTTCACCTCACGTGGGCCCGATGGACCGCTCCACCAACCTCTCTGCAGCCCACCCTCTGGCCGCTCCTCGCCGCCCACATCCGACGCATCCAAGGGACATGTGGCCCTACTCTGCCACCGCCGATAAATAGCGCCCACCAAACGGGCAACTAAGAAGGCTCGGACTTGAGCTGAAAAATAAAAGTTATCTCTCTCTCTCTCTCAGTCGTTTGACGTTGATGTAGCAGGGATTCATGCACTCCCACGTTACGAAACTGGAAGCTACCTGCCATCTTGTTAATGCAATAAAATGGCAAATAAGCGCAAATTTGTCTCGTGAATGAATAAGAGCGACCTGCAAAATTCACCTGGATACTTAGCGATTACCGACAATTTTAGGACCAGATTTCGCACCGACGTTGCCTGCAGTCAAAAATGAACTGAAACCACTATCACTGAAAACTATCACTGGAGCGCAGTAGCTGCATAGATTTGGCTTCGATCAGCACTGCAAGCCGCGATAACCGGAAATAGTTTATGAAAATTTCTTTCAGCGCTAAAAACCACTAAATAAACTCCGAAGAAGCATCTACACTAGCGCGGCTATAGGCGCGTTTTATGTGTGGTCCTTGCTGCTTTTTCGTGCTGAACGAGGTTTTCATCACGAAATCATTTTCAACTTTTTCTGACTAACCTTGCAACGTGATGCAACTTCCTATGCTTAATTCTACTTTACATTTAATGTGTGCAGAGGAAAACCAAAAGAAAAAGAACTTACTATGGGCGGTCTTGTCGGCTGAACCTCGTCGACGACATCCTCCGACGCGCTCGTGTCCTCCTCCGAGGCGTTAGTTGTGCATGGTAGAATAGCGCACCAGCAATTCAAGTCCCTGTTGCCGTCGTGTGCGAGGACTGCTCTCCTCCGGGACGGAACGTACCCAGTTGGGTCGTCCGGAGGGCTTCCAGTTCTCGGTTTGCGGCTTGTCCCCTCCGTGACACGGCATGCCGAAGTGGTCCGCTGAGACGGCTGGATTCGAACATTACCTGACGTGCTCCTTCTCCCTTCGGCTGTCGCACTCCTGAGAGGGTCACTAATGGCCTGCGTAGAGACGTGATACGACATTGCATCTTGCCGGCCCAGCCTTATGCGCTTCCTGGTCACTGCGCGCTTTCTGCTGGCGCTCAGGCGGCTGCATTCTGCGCCCATGCTGCCGGGCGGCAACTGCTGAGCAAGCGGAGGGCAAGACTTAGCGATAGAAAGCGCTGCTTGTATCCCTCACTCGCTCTCTCTTTCTCTCTCTTTCTTTTGTGCTGCGGACGCACTTCAGGCGGTTCTCACTATGTGGGGTGCGAACAGTACAGCACAGCGGCTGAGTACGGCATCCTTGCCCCGCTTGCAGTGCTGGGTGTTCCGCGCGGTCGGATGCAGTCTTTCAGTGGCCTCCTAAACCGCCGCAGAGCAAGCGATCGGCCGAATGGAGTGCCGTAGTTACATTAACTGGTTCATTTACGGGAGCTAAGAATGCATGCTTTTAATTACTGTGGCTATGCTGCACGGTTTGCTGTCATAATTCACTCGAAGAATGGCGTGCATAAGTTCCTCTTGCAGCACAGCCATTGAAACGAATGAAGAGAAGGAAATATATGCCACTAGGGCTGATGTAAGCACTGATACAGGCGTCGCTGGCGACATGTAGCGGTGGCCGGAGGAACGAAACAGGGATGGTTTCGTCGCCGTTTGGAAATACCCGGGAAAAACTCTGCTGCCTTTCCTAAACCATTTCTTTTACTCTAAGGTCAGTAAGGTCATCTTTCAGAGTTCTGAAACATGGTTTTTTGTTTGTCATTTGCCATAAGCTTCCGTATATGTGTAATTAATTCAAGTTCTTTCATTAAAAGTGTGCAGCGTTCTTGAGTCAAACGGTTCAGAAAACTTCGATGATTTATTTATGTTCTCTGTCTTCTCACGCTGATTTTCTTCAATCTACGAGTAAATTGTAGTAGCCGGAAAGCGATGTTCTAAGCTGCTCCGACGACCTATTCCAAAAATTGGAGGGGACACTTATGCTCCGCCTGAAGTATATTTCACGATAGCGTTAATTGGTTAATGCCCATATATGCAGGATTAGTCATTGTCTCTTAACCTTCGTAGATCCTTGGGAGTCCCCATACCACTCCTGGCGCAGTGGTTTCAGGGGTTGAGCGATGCGCCACTGCCCTGCGATGGCAGGTGCTGCCGTCAGCGGGTCTTGTGCTACCCAGATTGCTATTCCCGAGCAACCTCTCACGACCAATCATTAATTTAACTGCAACCTGTCAAGGTAGTCAGTTTGCTCACAATCCGGCGGGCAAGTTGTGATTACGCCACTAGGTTACGTGACCTGGGTGGCCCATATGCCTCCGAAGTTGCTTCTTTGGGGACTTATATTGATATTTCGCTCGCGGTCAACGACGACGACGCCGGATTTTCTGCGACACGAGCTCCTTGAGGCTATCGCGTAATTTTTATCCACGCGCGTGCCTGACAAAGATGCGCGTCAACTTTTAGTCTCCCGAAAGAAGTCAGTCTTCCAAAACTTTATCAGCAAACAAGATAGCCCACGTACAGCGATCGTATCTAATTGAAACAATTGTGAGCCTCAGCCTCTTGCTATCACTTAGTGCATATTTGCTAGTGGCGCTTTCGACAGGCCGAGTTTATTCCCGGATAAGCCTTTGAAAGGGTTTACATTTCTTGTTTGGTCACTGGCTTATAGACCTTCCAAATGTACCCTTATGGGCCCAGCCGTATTTCCACTGGGCTGTGGCAGTAACGTTTAAGTAGCGCATTCCATACAGGCAGCTTAATTCACAAGCGCGGAACAGTCCAAAGCCTACGTGCGCTCCGCCAAGCTGTAAAGAATGAGAGAGACATATATAAAACTTCATAGGCTTCTTAAATGTCCGCCAACATGAAGACAGTGTTCACGCAGGGCAGGATCCATGTCTCGCGCACTGTTTATCAGGCAGTGCTTCGCTTCCTGAGGGAATCGTGCGGCGCGACAGGTTATGATAGTGTCGCATGCTCGCCCCCTATTGGCGCCGTTGACTCTTACGTTCTGCCTCTCGTTCCTCTTTCCTATTACTCAGTGCAGAACAGCAAACTGGAACCCGCTTCTGGATAACCTGCGTGCCATTACTTCATCTCTCTCTTCTCAAATGGCTCCCGCAAGAGCAGGGAACATGCGCAGTGAGCACGGCGTACAAAGAAAAAAGAGCTGCCTGAAGTTTACCAGTTGTGGTAAGCGGTTCGAAATGCTGATGCCACTCGGCGTGTTCAGAAACTCTGGGTCGAGGTTGTTCGTTGCATTCATGCCGAATACACACGCCGAGCTGCACTAAGCAGGCGATGTTACCCGTCGTGGAGCACAGTGGTAGCAGTCTAGGGTAAACTGCGTCACGCGTGGGACCTTGAAGGTCACACACGGTCACGTACGGTTGCTTATTCTTCCGTATAAGGCAGGCGTCCAGCGTGACATGCACAGTGAGGGAAACGGGCAAGGGGTATCTAGAGCGGTAGAGTCCGAGTGCGCGCCGGTTGTGTGAGGTCCGAGGAAAGGCGGGTGCGCCACAGACTTGCGACAGGCGACTCGTGCCGAGAATTCGATGCGATTGAGACACTCGAACACTTATTTTTTCTCTGCGTCACTTTATCCCAGCCGCATCGCAAGATGATCGCGGCCAATAGTCTCTGGAACTCACCCAAAACTATTCAGAAGCACCATCACACCTATAGGCGGACAGACATAATATAATGTGAAAAACGTGCGACAAAACTAGGTATTCAAAAGCCCGAGTGATACATATCGCCAGCCCTTAGTCCGGAGAGCGTCTGCTAGTTCAGCACCACTCGGGGGGGGGGCACGGTCAACGGGGGAGGGAATGTGGGGTGGTGCAGGAGGAGGGAGAAGATTCCGCTAATCTTAGATTGTTGAGGGGCTTTAACCAGAAGCACTTTCTCTCTCTCTCGACTTCCAATGCGCACATGCACTGATGGGATCATGACAGAACTGTTGACGCGCCACTACTGGAACCGAGAGCCCGAGGATGCTATTCACGGGTCGACCAGCGATACGGGATATTCTCTGGTTTGCTAAAGATATGCTGACGAATGATGGACCGTGCTTAGGCAGTCTGTGAGACAGATTCGCGGAAATCTAGCTGAAGCCACTCAATCAGCATTTGAAGCTTAAAAATAATGCTAACACTTTCTTTCTGCTATCACTCTTGATGATAACAATCATTAGGCACTTTTATTTGAGTGAATGCAGTGAGCTTATGCCCGCAGCGGCTCTGCGAGTAACAAATGCGCATGCGCAGAACGCTACGTATCTCGCTGCTTCTCGTGGGCGCATGCATGCTACAAGACACAGCGTGCGCACGATATGGGCAGGTTACTGGATGAGTTGTCGATATAGCGGCGCGTTTCTCGCCTGCTTCGAACAAATGCATATCACCGCTGCGCTCTGAGACGCGATAGCTCGCCCTAAATGCTATAGTTCGCTTTTATTTTGCACACTCTCGCCCACACGCAGATGTATAAGCGACAGCTAGCCCCTGTTTTTCAGAAAATTTGGCCATAGCAACTACACCTGGCGAAGCAGTTCAACTTTTAGTCAATTTTTATATTTTCCTCTATTAGCATGGTTTTTCTTCTTGCAGAAAAAAAAAAAAATTGGAAGGGACACCTAAGCTCCGCCTTTAGGCACAATAGCTTTAGTGGGTTAATGCCCATATACCCAGAATTGGTCATTCTATGCTTTACATTCGTAGATCCCTGGGAGTCCTCATACCCCTCCTGGCGCAGTGGTGCCGCAGTTAAGCGATGCGTCACGGCCCTGCGATGGCAGGTGGGGTGCCACCGGTAGGGCTTGTGCAACCCAGGTTGCTTTTCCCCAGCAACCTCTTGGGACCAATGGTTTGGTTTATGGTTTGGTTTATGGGGTTTAACGTCCAGAGAGGCCGTAGTGAAGGGCTCCGGAAATTTCGACCACCTGGGGTTCTTTAACGTGCACTGACATCGCACAGTACACGGGCCTCTAGAATTTCTCGTTCAAAGAAATTCAACCGCCGCGGCCGAATTTCTTTGAAGGAGAAATTCTAGAGGCCCGTCCCGCGGCTCGCGACCAATCATTAATTTAGCTGCCACCTGCGACGGCGGTCAGTTTGCTCACAATCCGGTGGGCAGGTTGTGATGACGCCACAAGGTCACGTGACCTAGGTGGCCTACTTGCCTCTGGGGCTTTTTTCGTGGATTTTTCGTTGACGGTCAACGACATCGACGACGACGCCGGTTATTCGGCAACAGGAGCTGTTTAACGCTATCGTGTTAAAAAGGCTCGCAACGCACCCGCCCTTGCAATCAGTAATTACGGGGGGAAATTTCTTCAACTCAGCGTTGAGGTGCTTTGACGTCTTGTCGCTAAATGACGCCACTGTGTATACGTGCAATTGAGGGGCGTTGTCGTGTTTCCGCCGTTTACAGTGCACGCAACGCAGTGAGCGATGCGTACGCTACCTTACTGCGTACGCCCAAATAAAGATGCCTTTTCTTTACCCCCAAGTCACGCTTCTTCCGGCCTTTCTTCAAGGTGTGTTACTCTCTCGGGATGACGTGATTGCAGCTGACAAGTCTTCGAGAAAGCTCACTCCCCAGCTCACGTCTTTCTTATGGATCAAGCCGTTCTGAAAGCAGTCCGTTTGGGCAGTGGGAAAATTCGAGGCTGTTTCGTTACAAAACGGTACGCCATATTCTCCATGCAGCTCTTGTAAGAATGCAACCCTTACTGCTCTCTGTTCGCAGTGGACCAGTGACCATGTTTCACGTCCTTCACGGGTGCCCTCACCAGGCGGACAAGAGAGCAGTACTTGGCGTCACTGTCGAAACGATTGGACGCGAGGACTGCCTTCACTAACTGGGCGGAAATCAGGCAAGCCCAGTGCGTACCGAAGGCTCTAATCCAGTCTCGCTGTGATACAGGCCTGGACGCTCGTCCCTGAAGCAAATGTGTGTCATGTGTGTCCTGCCGAAGCAGTTCGCCACATTCATACAGACCGCTTCAAGTCATTCATCGAAAGAGTAACGTAAAGCCTGTAATAAGCCCACCCCTCATGTAATACCCCAACTGGGGCATTTGAGGTATAATAAATAAATAAATAAATAAATAAATAAATAAATAAATAAATAAATAAATAAATAAATAAATAAATAAATAAATAAATAAATAAATAAATAAATGTGCGCGTCTTTAGACACCACATGCGAGACCGGCATGGACGCCGGCATCGGAGGCGCGAGTTAAGGCTGTGTTTGTGCGTGTGTGTGCTCGTGCGTGCGCGCGTGCGTGTGCGTCTTCGGAAAAGATAAAGGACTAATTTTTGTTGGCATTTTCATTATACCTAGATACCTAGGATTTGTGGTGTATTAAGCAAACCGTTAGTTAAACTATTTGCGTACGCTCAAGATATCTATGTTTCACTTTTCAAGAGCCCACTTGTGTATCCCATGCGCTCAGTGATGGCTGTTGGTTACTTTCATTTACATTCAGTGATGTCAGCTACGTATATCTCCGTAGCAGTCTCTTCAGCAATGCATGCGTTGTATTTGGTTTGAAATTGAAGGTTTCTCAAGAAATGGTCGAGTACCTAAACTTCTCCGAGCTATATTCAGGAACACTGTGAGCTACTTGGTGTTTTGTTCCGTCATTTGTCACATTTTCTGCAGCCCCTGCATGCAGCTTCTTTCGACATTTACGCCTCAAGGCACCGTTCCTCGTGGGCGGGCCGTTCACATCGTTAACAGGAAGCAAAATTTTCACTGCGTTATCGACGCGCTAGGGCCGGGCTGATAGCACCATTGACTTTGTCAGCCACTGGGCGCCTTGGTTTTTCAGTCCCGGACTGTCCGGGACTACTTGCGGTCTCGAGTCCGGCATACGGTTTTCTCGGGCAGCCCGAAAGCTCCGCCCACCAGTCTGAAAACTGCCCGCATCGCCATAGCAACGCGTTTGTTTTTCGCCTCTGCCAGTCCGCGGGCTACTTGGGGCTGCGACAGTAGCAGACGACAGCTGCCCGGAAAGTGAAGCGTGCGTTAAACCATGGAGGAAAAACAACTGAGGAGGGAGCGCGACGCCACGCAGCCAGCCCTCGCAAGCCAAGTGCTCGTGAAGCGACTCCCTTCCTCGTTTTTCGCTCTCCCAGTGAGTCATTTACGTTTTGGTTCTGGTATGTTTTAGTCCGCGCGTCTGCGCGGTCCATGGCGCGGGGCATCTACAGCAAGGAGGTTGATCTACAGTCAGTTTGCCGTGCATGCGCGCGCGCAGCGGGGCTATATTTTATCGCACGTTATCACGAGGTGTGATCACGGGGGGACCGACTCACTCCTTTTTACTACATTTTTGCTTGTTAAGACTAGGCTTCAAGGCTGTCGCCGGGCTCTCCCTCCTCAGTTTTTTTTCCTCCATGCGTTAAACCTCCGCATGAGCTCCGTAGCTACTCTCTGAGCCATCCTAAGACTTTTTTTCTTGCATCTTCGTTTTATTTTCTTGAAATCCACTACACACAGACGCGCGTTCAGAGCTGCGAACGCGTATTAAGGCAAAAGCCTTTAATGGCTCATACTCGCGGCCATGACTCTGTCCGTCCATCCGTCCGTTACATAAAACCATAGTTTCATTATAAAACGTTTGTGATTTGTGGCGTTTACAACAAGTGGCGCCACCCATTTGAACGTGATAACCACTATGCTACGCCGGCTTCCTGCCGCAGTTCTCCTTGTCTAGCGTAAGGACTCTGGAGAGCGATGCGGGAAAGGCTTCCGCCTCATGGCGCTTTAGATCACCAAAGTGCCCCCTAGAAATTTTTTGTTTGCTCGTGTCGTCAAGAGGTTCTTGTTCGCTTGTTCTGTGACATGCTGTTCGCGCTTACCTGAGCGCATCGCAGGTTAACCACTCGCATACTGGAGCAGCTAGCGCTTGCTGTCAACATTTTTGCGAAGGCTTTCGTCTGTCTGTCTATTCGCAACGAGTTGGGCTACTTTGTGCGAACTTCGCCGCGAGCAGTAGCGGCGAGCATACCCCCGAAGCTGAGTTCTGTATTGCACCACGCTAAGATTACAGTATGGTCTTCAAATCGACTCAGTGATCGTTATCGAACGCACGGCGTTGCTTCTGCGTCGTAGTGGCCATGGCTTGCGTCGTCTGCTTGCAGATGACAGCGGCCTGGTACGGTAACCGATGGGGAGACCGACACCGGCGGCGAGTCCTCATCACGGTGTAAGATATATCTTCCACTGTGGTCCACAAGCAGCCCCTGGCAAATAGATCACGTGACCATGACGGTGTTTCCTGTCAGAGCGGAAGCCGAGACCTGTCAGCAAGTCCGGGACTGGAAAATCGAATATGCCCTTGCCTTTTTTTCCCCCCCTGCTCAGCACTTTCAATAAGTTGTTTGCGTCTTTTCTGTTTAAAGAGACGATGAGGACATTGGCAGTCTGCGCTATCGGCCCGGCCCTAGCGTGTCAAAAAGGGAGTGAAAATTTTGCTTTCTGTGGACGATATGTGAACGGCCCGGACACGAGAAACGGCGCCTTGAGGCGTAAACGTCTTTTAAGGAGTTGCATGCAGGGGCTGCACGAAATGTGACAAATGGCGGAACAAAAAGCCAAGTAGCCCACAGTTCGGCTGAATATAGCTCAGAGAAGTTTAGGTACTTGACATAGTCATGGACGGCCACCCGATCCCATAGACAGACAAAATGCGATTGCTAGGCCTGAGGTTACAAAAAGGAGGAAAGAGCGACCACACGATCAAAAACAAGTTACCCAAATTCTCTGCCCTCAACCTGGGCGGGTAGGAACAACGGCAGCTGCAATGTACACCGCAAGCCTCGCAAAATCCGCATCGCATAACGAGTGGGGATGATTAGCTTTGCCGAAGGGGTGCTGTAGCGTGAATTTCAAGGGACACTGAAGACAATGGCAAATTTTGTTGGTAGTGAAAATCCTTTCTGTGGCTTTTCATACTTATGCTGATGTTTGCCCGGAAGCAAAAGACAAATTTATTTCCGAGAAAATTTTAAAAAGTTTCCTCCTACTCGATCCAAGCTAGTGATTTCAAGACCGAAAAGGACTCGGTAAACACCGTTTCGATGTGGATTGCGGTGCGGCCAAGCCTTAGGGATCCAAGCGAAACAACAACAAAAAAAACTGCCTCGACGTACCGCAGTTTCCTATCGAAAATGGCCGGTAATAGCGACACCTATATTTCATTTTTTTTCGGCCTGTGCTAGGTCAGTGAAAGTTGTCTATTTTTCATTAGAACGCGGCTGTGTTTCAATGCAGAACTTTGATTTTCGTGAGGGAGCCTTTTAGTGTGTGGTTCAACTGGTGGTTCGGCTGTCCGTAAACGCTACACGACACGAAAAATGCCTCGACAAACTGGCGCGTTCCTGTTATTGATTTTCAGTGTACGGAAGTTAGAAAAGAACGTTCGTAGTTTTGACTGTCTGCATGGATGCTGCAGTCGAGAAATTTTCCTTTTTTTAAAGCGAATTTTAGGAGTAAAATATAGCTGAAAAGGAATCTTCCTGGGTTTTGTGGCGAACTATAGGAACCGAAATTTACTCCTTTTTTTTTTGTTAATTCCTGGCTTTTCCAAACTGCTGCTAATAAACATTGCCGGAAGTAGGAATTTGGTGGGTTTAATTAGCGGAATTTTCGGTTGCGGCATGGAACACCGCCGATAGTCTAACTTGTCGACAGAACTCAGTTATCATGTCTAATGTATGTTTTGCGGTAATAAAATTTAAATAGGGCTCATGGGTGAGACCTTGCTGCGTGAATGCTTAGCCTGCGTGCCGCAGAGATGCAGCCTCAGCTGTCGGCGCTGTTTCTTTCCAGGATGCGCCAAATAAACCGGGAAACAATGTGCTCGACGATTTTTTTTTTTTTTGCAAGGTGCACGCCCCGAATTCAGGCTGATGACTCCCTTGTGATATGTCTTTGTCCGATCGAAAGTTATTAAGTTCGCTTCCTCTCCTTCTTTGAGGCGGGTGCGTCACCGTCTATGGATGACCATGAGCTCCGTTTTTTCAGGTGCAATACTTAACCCGATCACGTGGCGCAGGAGCGGACAGTTTCGACTGCCTGCTGTAAAGTTCTCGCTTTTTCGTTCATCGATCTATCCACGGTGCGGTCATGTACAACTGGCAGGGTACAGACGATTGCAGCGACATGTACAGCGCCTGACAAGCATGCTCGAGGAGTGACAGTCGCCGGGCTGAGAACATAACGCTCATCGACTGTCCAAAGGCCGACCGGCGGAACGCGTTTAAAACTTGCGCTATTCTGATGGACCTGTGACGACGCGAGACTCGTTGCAGCTGTGGATGCAGAGTGGCCGTCATACAATGCGGTGGAATCGAACAGAAAAAGGACAATCTGTGCGTTCAGGAATCTGTAATGACGACATTAGGAAGTTTGACTTCAAATTTATTTCATTCAAACCAGGCATTCCCAAAAACGGGCAGAATCTCTCAGGTGTACGCTATATGCAGCTTCTGGAGCTGATAGACAGAGGGCACTATCATTAAATATCTATTTATTTCCGTTCGCTCTTATACATGCTTGAGCGCTCCCTTTCGATATATCGTACTGGCGTTGTAGGGTTCGGCACGCTGCCGGTTCTTTTCGTACCTGTGTTGCGAACATTCCGCGAGAGGGCAGTGGACTAGGCTGCGCGTCCCGTGCTGTTTTGTTTTAGTGCGCGCCGTTGGAAGGGGAGGAGCAGCTCGAAAACCCATGATCTTCGGTTCGTCTCCCCGTTCGTTCTTGCGTTCTTCCTTGCCACTCCAGAGCGCGGGGCTCTCTGTCGGCGTCGACCTTGGGCCTCTGTCCCGCGGCTACCCGTAATCCCGTCTCCCAGGGGGAGAAGCCACCGGCCATGAACAAGCGAGAAAGGTCTGGGTTTCGTCGCGTTAAACGACGGGCTGTGTACTAGGCCAGCACGGTAAGGAACCCGAAAGTGTCCGATAGCCCCAAACGTCTAGCGTGAATCCGGTCCACTTGGCGGAGGATTGCGCAACCGCGTACGGAGGAATTTCGGGGTGAGGGAAAAACACTGCCATCAGTTCTGAGCTTTCCTATTCGTTAAAAGTGATGTCAGGCGGGAAGCTGCAGTTAGCACAGTTTATTTTTGCGTATGAAAAGGGGCCCTTCAAGCGATGCATCCAATTTCTGGAAATCACCGGACCAACACCACTTGCACACTTTAATGGCGGGATTTGGTATGCCATAAATTATTTAAATATCCGTCTTTTATTTCGCAAAGCATTTGTTAGCGAATTGGAACGAGCGCAACTCTACAAACCGAATGGAATTAATGGGGCTCAAAACGGGGGCGTCCCGTGTCAAATCAGTGACAAAATGAGTGCGGAGCAGACATCCCACATGCGCTGAGCCTGCTGTGCTCTATCCATCTCAGCAAACATGGGCTCCCGTCTTTGAGATTGTACATGGTCTTCTCACGTGAATTCAACTGTTTTTGTGTTCGGACACTGTGTGGGATATACAAATATCCTTCATCGCCCCCGCGCCGCCGGTTGTGGGGAGAGGGGGCACCCGGCCACTCTCCACTCCTAGCTCGGACGTGACGTCACGCCTACGCTCTGGCGTCTTAGGGAAGGGGTGAACGACTCCTCTTGATTGCAACCAGTTGCTCAAGGGGGAGGCAATGTCGGAGGGGTTTAAGGAGAGCTCGCGCGGGAACAAAGGCGGTCGAAGCTGCCTCTCTCGCCGCGGTGCTACGGCCGCTCTGCCCCGCCGACACCGCTCGCCCGCGCCTGCCCGGACTATCCTACGCCGGTCGACGACGACCTGGTAAGCTGCTGAACCATCTATTACCGGATAGAACATTCTTCCGCAGTGTGCTTTGCCTGGCGCTAGGTTAATAAACGGTTTCCTAGCGTACTCTGTTCGTTGCCTACTTCGTCCGAACCCGCCGTGGCTGTGACTCTGCGCCACGGGTTGGGGACACGAGAACGCCCGCGCATAGCTGGCACGGAAGCTTGCCTTCCCGGCCGGCTGCACGCGAGCGACCCCATATCTTGGCACCCGAACGTGGGGCGAACTAGGCATTGAGCAGTGTACTTTGTTGGAGTGAACGACTGTCGACGCGCTAACAAAGGATGGCAGCTGATAGGCCTGACTTCCAGTCTTTGTTCATGCTGTCAGAGCTAGCGGCACAGAGCCAGGGCTCCCTACTTGACTTGCCTTTGGAAGGTGTAAATCTTGAGTGTTCCACGCGGAATAGCCGAGTTGCATTCCCGGGCGCGTCGGCAGGACTTAGTCCTGGTACGGAGGGCACCACATCGGGCACCTCGCCGCTCCGTGGTGCGAACAATGGGGCACCTAGGCCTCATCATTCGACACCATCAGCGGCTGCGCCCAACTCCGGGGGCGTTAGTCCGCAGTCATCCGAGGTGCTCTTGCAGAACGCGATGCAAGTTATGCAGAGCTTAGCGGGTATGTTGCAAAACAATTTGCAAGCCCCGGCCCAGGCACCCCGTCTTAGGATAGACATACCTACCTACACGGGGTACCATGACAGAACAGGGGCTAATGAGTACCTCGACCGTCTGCTGCGTTATCAGCAAGCGACAGGAATCGCAGACGCCGAACTGCTCGCGCGTGTTGTGCCTGTTTCTTTGACGGAGCAAGCGGCCCGCTGGTACCGACTAACCGGCAACCGAGCGAGGACAATGGAGGAGTTTAGCGCAAGCTTCCGCGACGAATTCCTTCCCGCTAACTACGAGTGGTGTTTGAGGAGAGAGCTGGAACTCCGCACCCAGCACCCCGACGAGTCTTTGTTAGAGTACGTCCGAGCGATGGACGAACTGTATCGCCTCGCTGACCCTCGCGCCACAAATACGGAGAAAGTTGAGCGTGTCACACGACAAGCGCACCCGACTTTCGCGGCCTACCTGAGAGGAGGCAGGTTTAGAGACCTGGACGAGCTAGCAGCTGAGGCGAAGCGCATCCAGGGAGACATCCTCTCTGCGCGAGCGTATCGGCCGCCGCCACCCGCATCGCAGTCACTTGAGCCGCGCTGCGCGTGGAATGGCAGCTCAGCGCGTAGTCCGTCTAGAGCTGAAGCGACAGCACAGTTTGCTGACGAGCGTGTCCCGAGAGGTTGGGAATTGTCCGACCGCGCTTTGGGCCCCTACAGCTAGGCGCTGCGAACAGCACACGCTGCCGCAGAGCGGAACACCTGTAGCCGAGATCGCGAGGCCGACACTCGGCCGCACGAGCGGCCCCCACCGTCCGCACCGCGAGATCGAGATCGAAACGACCGACCGGAACGTGGCGACCAGCGCCTAGCCCGTCGGAGCCCGAGCAACCGCTGCTACAGGTGTGACCAACCGGGGCACTTCGCCCGCGACTGTGGCCGCCTCCCCGCCCGTGACCAAACACAGTCGGGAAACTGCCACAGCCGCCGGTGATCGACCTTCGATCCCGCGCGGCGTACACCGAGAACACCGGTTTATTAGCGCCCTTGGCATGTCGCGTAGGAAGATCTGTTGACTTGCCAGCGCCGTTCATTGAGCTAACGATAGCTCGAAAGAAATTCACCGCGTTACTCGACACAGGGGCAAGCGCTTCTTTGTTCGGTGACGAAGTGCTAAACCATCTCCGCCAGAACAAAATCCGGTTGAGAGAGTGCGATACCACTTTTCGCCTCGCGAGCGGCACAGCGCAATCAAGCGGTGCAGCTAGGATAGTGGTTCGCTGGGAAAGACGCGTGCGGCGACAACGCCTCGTTCATCTTCCCTGTTTATCCGTTCCTGTAATTCTTGGGCGAGACTTCCTAGCGAAGACAGGCATTGTGATAGACATAACCAGCGGGGGCTATCGGGAGCGCACCACCGGCGCCTTGAAGCTTTTTGCAAAAGCGCCCGCGGCCTCGCAGTCAATTACGGCTCCGAACGCGACGCGAGCGGGGAGAGACCGTGGAAAATCACCCCCGCCGGCCCGGAAACAAGCATGCAGGCGGACAGTGGCCGCTGAGAGAGGGCCCACAGAGAATGTTGTCGCGGTAGAAAGCTGTTCTACCGTGCCAGTGAGGGCAATGCACCCTTTGTTGTCGGAGGTGAACAGCGTATCGGAGAGGGAGAAGGCACGCTTGTCATCTCTCCTCTACGAATTCAACGCGACATTCACGGATCGGCCTGGCCTCACTACACTAGTAAGGCACAGAATAGACACGGGTGATGCACTGCCTTAGAAGTGCAATCCTAGACCAATTAGCTTGGCTAAGAGAGAGCACTAGACGGCGCCTTAGACGAACTTATCGATACTGGCGTTGTGGAGAGGTCTAACAGCCCTTGGGGCTTCCCGGTAGTCTTAGTTCCAAAGAAAGACGATACATATCGGCTTTGCGTGGACTACCGCAGACTGAACGAGGTTACGAGAAAGGATGCGTACCCTCTACCAACCATTTCTTCCCTAGTGTCCAACCTAGGTGGGGCGAAGTACTTTACTACGCTCGATGCTAGCCGCGGATACTTTCAGGTTGAAATGGATGAGCGTGATAAGGAGAAGACTGCTTTCACTTGTCACAGAGGTCTTTTCCAATTCAGGAGAATATCTTTTGGCTTGGTAGGAGCACCCGCTACTTATCAGCGCCTAATGGACCGTGTTCTGGGAGATGCGAAGTGGCAACATGCGCTCGCATACCTAGACGACATCGTGGTGTACTCAAAAACATTCGAGGAACACCTGCGCCACTTGAGGGACATCCTAGATAGGCTGAGGTCCGCGAGAATCACTTTGAACTCGAAGAAGGCGCAGATCGCCGCGACCCGAATAACACTGTTGGGGTTCACGATCGACAAAGGCCGCATTCTGCCGTGCGAGGATAAACTCGAGGCTTTGCTTAAGTTTCCGTCGCCTTCAGATCTAGCTGGTCTCAGACGCTTTTTGGGAATGGCGAACTTTTATCGCCAGTTCATCCCAGATTGCGCAGCGCTGCAGGCACCTTTGACAAAGCTTTTGAAGAAGGGCGAGCGCTGGAGTTGGGGTCACGAGCAAGAGGCTGCACTGCGCAACCTCACCAAGGGGCTCGCGGACACGGCTGAGTTGCAGCTACCCGACCTAAACAGGGAGTTTGTGATTCAAACCGACGCAAGCGACCTGGGCTTAGGAGCAGTGTTGCTTCAGGAGCATGAAGGCGTCCTCCGACCGGTAGCGTTCGCGAGCCGTTCACTGACGCCGGCAGAGAGAAACTATTCGGTGACTGAGAAGGAATGTCTCGCGATAGTTTTTGCTCTGCGGAAGTTCGACTACTACGTCGACGGGGTGGCATTTGTGATCGAGACGGATCACATGGCGCTCACCTGGCTGAGACGACTCAGCGAGCCGAGCGGCCGCCTGGCGCGTTGGGCCCTGTTGCTGCAGCGTTACGACTTTACCGTACGCTACCGCAAAGGGAAGAACAACGCCGTGACTGACGCACTCTCGCGAGCGCCTGTCCAGAGCGAGGAAGGTCACGCGACCGACCGCCCGACACAGAGAGAGAGAGTGAGGGATTGTCGCCAGCCGTAGCCGATGTAAGGGACGCGGGCCGACCGTTGATCCCGGGCGAGAGCGTGAACCACGTGGGCTACGCGAGTTCCGTGGGAATCGTGTTCAGCAGAAAGGAGTTGCTCGAAGCTCAGCAGATGGATTCGTTTTGTCGAAAAGTGTTCGACGGGCTCCGGGAGCCGGGCGGCCGGCCGCCGCGCACACGGGGACAGCTGGTTTTGCTGTCGGTGCGGAGCGCTTGGAAACAGCTGGTAGTGCTGTGAGCGCGCTGGATTCTTATCTGCTGGATTCCGACGGCATCCTGCTGAGGTATATCCCCTCCGAGAGCGACACAAGTGAGGCGTTCAAGGTGGTGATACCGCGGGTGTTGAGAGCGGCACTGTTACGTTACTTTCACGACTCGTGCATCGCTGGGCATGCAAGCGACCCCAAGACTTACATTAAGTTGTGTCGCTTTGCTACCTGGCTTGGCATGAAAAGGGACGTAACACGCTACGCCCGCTCATGTCATGTGTGCCAAAGTGTGAAGCCCCGGGGTGGACGACCGCCCGGCCTCATGCAGCCGATTAACAGCCATACTCCCTGGCAAATCGCGGCGTGTGACATCATGGGACCGTATCCCACGACACCGAGTAGGAACAAGTTCTTGCTGGTGGTCACGGATCACTTCAGCAAGTGGGTTGAACTTTTCCCCCTGAGAAAGCTGACGGCACGAGTGATCATGGAGAAGCTGATGGACGTATTCACCAGGTTCGGGTTCCCAGAGCAGCTGATAACGGACAACGCGTCCTACTTCACTGCGAAGGTGTTCGTAGATTCGTGCGCTGCACTCGGCATTAAGCACAAGAAAACGACCACTTATCATGCTCAGTCGAACCCCACGGAACGATTCAACCGCAACATTAAGCACATGCTTGTCGCGTACTGTGAGAGGCACAAAGATTGGGACTCCTATCTGCCAGAGATCGCGTTCGCTTTGCGTTCGACCGTTAACCGCTCGACTGGGTATGCGCCGTCTTCTCTCAATCTGGGTAGAGAGCTGCTAAATCCGATGGACCGGGTTCTAACGGACAGCAGGAAGACGCCAGTCGCTTCGTCAGCACGAGCTGAATACGCGACGCAGCTGCGCGCTAAGATGACGGAGGCCTTACACAAGGCTCGCCGAAACCTGAGCACCGCTAGGGCGCAGCAGAAAGCACAGTACGACCGCTCGCACCGGGATGTTCACTACGAAGTGGGCGATCTGGTGCTTCGGCGCCAACACGTTCTGAGCGATGCTAGCAGACAGTTCGCGGCCTCGTTGGCGCCGAAATGGATCGGGCCGTTTCGCGTGCGAGAGAAGCTTTCCTCGCTCGTTTACAGGCTCGAGGACTTGCGGTCGAAACCAACAGGCGGACCGGTGCACGTATGCGACCTGAAACGTTACGTGCAGCGAGATGAGTGGGTCCAGGACACAGCCCGATCCGCGCCGCAGTCGGAAAACGAGCGCTGCGATCAGCCGGCAAACTCCGCGTCCCGCTATAACTTGCGCCGTAGGCAGGAATAAAATCTGCCTGCGCGGACTAGAGCGAGGGCGCAGGCCGACACGCAGTCTCGTTAGATGCATGAACGTACGGGCCGCTCATGCCGATCAATGTTACGTAAGACTTACTTGCGTTAACCCTCATGACTCTCGTGAGGGCCGAACAGCTACGTAGCACGCGCTGCGGGCGTTGGTTACATCTGTGTTGACCTTTTTCAGCGCAGATGGAAAAGAAGCAGGGCGCATCAGAACGACGTCGTTCACCACTACCACCAACTAGAACCATCTAGAGCCACCATCCAGCTTCGGCAACGCGCCGCGCCCATGGCCCGCCGCTACGCCCAGCCCGCGACCTGAAGCCGCCTCCCTGCTGCAGCCAGGCGCCCCTGCCACCTGCCACATCGCGTCGGAGCTGGCCGCCTGCCAACTGTACGTCGTCGCACCCGCCTACCCAAGAGCAAGCTGGCAAAACGAAGATAGAGCAGCCGCGGCCCCGTTTACCACCTCAACCCTGAGCCCTCGCCAGCTAACCGGGCACGCCAGGGCAGCCCAACCGCCCGGCCTCTACCATGGAAGCGCCGCGGCCCTCGCCTATGAAGCCACCTGACCCAGTCTCTGAGGGTGGCGCAGCCACGAACCTGGCCTCCAAGCAGTCGAAGCCGGTGCCACGGAGGCGGTCAACCACCTTCACCGGAGCGGTGCAAGCGCGGGTAATCGGAAGACGGCGACCGATAGCAAGCCACCTTTCGACGTCGGCATCTCGCGGGTGGTCAAGCCTTCGGACCAGCTGATCGGTGCGGGCGTGGCGCGGACATCAACAAGTGTACCGGCGGGAGCCGAAGAACTTCGATCCCTGGATGGCGGAGAAGATTAAGTAACGTTGCGCCCGCTTCTCTGTTCGGGAGGCTTCTTAAGGAGGGGAGGATGTGGGATATACAAATATCCTTCATCGCCCCCGCGCCGCCGGTTGTGGGGAGAGGGGGCACCCGGCCACTCTCCACTCCTAGCTCGGACGTGACGTCACGCCTACGCTCTGGCGTCTTAGGGAAGGGGTGAACGACTCCTCTTGATTGCAACCAGTTGCTCAAGGGGGAGGCAATGTCGGAGCTTACCGGTCGACGACGACCTGGTAAGCTGCTGAACCATCTATTACCGGATAGAACATTCTTCCGCAGTGTGCTTTTCCTAGCGCTAGGTTAATAAACGGTTTCTTAGCGTACTCTGTTCGTTGCCTACTTCGTCCGAACCCGCCGTGGCTGTGACTCTGCGCCACGGGTTGGGGACACGAGAACGCCCGCGCATAGCTGGCACGGAAGCTTGCCTTCCCGGCCGGCTGCACGCGAGCGACCCCATAACTGATGGCACTGCTTTGTGCTTTAATGTAAGAGTTAAGTGAGGCCGAAAACGAGTATTCATGCCTACATCTAGTGCAACAGCTGCAAACGTAACACTAGTTTAAATTCATGGGACGTTTTCTTGCAGGAAGTCAACGCTGCATCTATAGTGAATACGTAATAATAGCGGGAGTTCTTTTAGATTATGCTTTGAAGATCCAAAAGACCAGTGTGACCATGGCTGTCGACCGGAGCACCGAGACAACGACGGACGCCAACATTCTTTTTTTGCGATCTCCTTATCGCCATCTTTTGAACGCGCAGCGCACAAGGACGGGACAAGGCAGAGACAAACACAGCGCTGTGTTTGTCTCTGCCTTGTCCCGTCCTTCGTGCGCTGTGCCTTCAGTTTAAACCATATATCGACTAGCCCAGACAAATATCTTTCAGAAGTACAACTTCTGGGCTGCCACGCGAGGCGACACGACACAGGCCGCACACAGCTGCAGTGGTCAGTCGGCTCTTTATAAACGCTGCACGCCGCCGTAATTATCGCATAATTTTCAGTGGTCGAGATTACTTACAGAAGGGTTGAAATGTGGGCCAGTTGGTACATTGTAAACGGAGAAAAACCACTCACACAAGACGACGGACAAGAAGAGTGTACACACCACAACGACTGGACTAACAACTGAAGTTTATTGGAAAATACATAGTCCGAGCAAGGCCAGCAGAGCATGCGCAACAGCTTCATCACTAATCACTGAGCATAGGAGACAAAGACAAGAAATCTCATCTATCGTGGACGATCTAAAAAAGCAAATTCTTTTTCAAGTAAGCGCACCGAGGTTGTGCTAATACAATCAGAGCCTAACAAACCGATATGATATGCTTCCAAGATTTCCCGCTCCTGTTTTCCCTTGCCTCTACCAAGAATGGTGACATTGGTGAACAAAGGATAACAGCCACATTCATTGCAATGGCGAGGCAAGTTTGCACCGCCATCGGACCCCAGGGAGGAGTGATGCTCACGAAGCCGGTCATTAATACACCGGCCAGTTTGGCCGATGTAAACTCTCTCGCATGTGAGGGGGAACTTGTACACCACCTGTGCGACACACGCCGTGAACCGGTTCTCATGCTGCGTTCTGCAAACGTGGTTCCTTTCCCTGCCTCGAGAAATGCGCGAACACAGTCCCGACAGCTTGCAAGGAGCAGAGAACACCATTCTCACTCCCTGCTTGGCCGCAACTTTTTTGATGTTGTGGCTCACTTTATGCACGTACGGCATGACCTCGAACTTCTTTCGGTCAGTTGGCCCAACGTCAGTCCTCTTCGTGCGTCCTTTCTTAAGGTTCTGAAGCAGCGATTCAGCCACTGCCTTCAAAAGGGGTTTGGGGAACCCCGCGGCTTCCAAACCTTTGCACTGATTGTCAAGGCTGGTTTTGATGGCGTGGTGACAGCTTTTTCCCAGTGCATTGCGGAAACAGTTCATCGCAATCCCTCTCTTTACAATCTTAGAGTGCGCAGAACCGAAAGGTTAACAAAGCTTTCTTGCTTCTAGGCGAAAACATCCAGCATAAATGGCCATCGTCAAGGAATGTTAGTTGCAGTTCTAAGAACCTGATAGAATGATTGCTAGGGAGTTCATGAGTAAAATTTAGAGTGCGTGAAGAAGCTTTAAAAGCAGTCAAAACATCGTCTACAGCTGCGGGCAGAGTGTCATTAGGTGAAAGCTCTAAAAATACTAAAAAATCGTCCACGTACCTAAAAACTTTGCACACACGCTTGTCATGAAGTAAGTTTTGAAGTGTTCTGTCAAATTTTGCTAAAAATATCTGGGAAAGCACTGGGGCAACGCTAGAACCAATACATACTCCATTTTTCTGAAGGAACAAGGAACCTTTGAATTCAACAACAGTATAGATTACAGGTAAAAAGATAACAACTCCAAAAAAGAATCAACCGGCATGCCACATGCGTTCTGAAAGTTCACAGGACTGCAATAATCAATAAGATCACGCACGGCTGCAAAGAGTTCATCGTGGGGAATGCTGTAGAAGAGGTCCTCAATGTCAACCGATTACTCAAAGATTACTTTGATTAATGTCAAAGATTACTTATCCTGCGACTCTCAGCGAGGCCGTTGTGTCCCTCGGCGACGGCTTTTGCAGGCCCTTCGTTCACTATTGCGACTAATGCCTTCGGTGTGCACAAAAACTTAGCGTGCGATTTTTGTCAAACCACGTGCTGCCAGAAGTGCGCGAAAGGATGAGACAGTTTTCAGTAATGCAGCGAGTGTTGCTTGAAACGGTTCATCTGCATGCCTGCTCTTTGCGCGATAATGCGGGAATACATGCACAGAATGTTCTAATATTGTTTCTTCTCAAACCCCCCGAGGCTGGCACTTGTTGCGAGCCCCGAAGCCATGGCGGATTGCCCCACTGGATCAAATTCATTGGCTTCTATCGGTCATACTGCAAGCCACTGCGCCTTTCAGCATTACCACATAGAACAATGACGCTAACGTGTAACCAGTAAACGCAGCAAACCAGCGCTGCAGCTGCTGGCTGCACTTGTCTTTCTTGTAAATCCTAGAAGCAGCATTGGTACAGGGTTTCACTCGGTCGGTGTTATGGTTGCCACTGTGTGTTCAGGCCACCAACCACCATGGGTTCGAGCTTCGCGCAAGCTGGAGGCCTCGACCAGCCGTCACCACACGCAGACTGGGACACCACTGCGGCGCACCCAACCTACGCAGAGAGTAGAGCGGCAGAGCGGCTCGCCGTAAGGAATCAGGCCTCCAAGTCCACAAAGGCGACGTTTGTTCGCGCCATCCTCCAGCGACGCATACACTCAGAGTCACCCAGTCCTGAATGCTCAGAGAATACCTGCATGTTCCCATAACACGGTCACCGAATGCTAAACGTGCTGCTATGGCCACGCAGTTAGGCCGACCTTTTCAAACACAGTACTTACTCGTGGGTTGGTACTAATCTTTCTGTGAACGTCGCACGCAGGGCTTGAGAGACCAACTGCTTATTTTCCTGTGATAGTTTGTGCATCCGCAGAGAATGTAGTGGCGCCCAGATGACTTCTTGCATTTTCAAGAGGATGACACAAACTTGTTTAGTAAGCATTCACAGAAGTTACAAAGGCCACTTGTTGTGCATGGCGCAAAGGCACTTCTTAGCGTTATGGCAGCCCGGGGAAAGATGGCACCTGCTGTCTGGGTTTGAGAGTACACACGAGCCGGTCTCGGTGCAAGTTTACCGTACTCTAGTCTTTACATGTTTTATTTACGGGGGTTTAACGTCCCAAAGCAACTCAGGCTAGGAGAGACGCCGCAGTGAAGGGCTCCGGAAATTTCGACCACCTGGGGTTCTTTAACGTGCACTCACTTCGCACAGTACACGGGCCTCTAGAATTTCGCCTCCATCGAAATTCGACCTCCGCGGCCGGGATCGAACCCGCGTCTTCCGGGTCAGCAGCCGAGTGCCATAACCACTGATCTACTGTGGCGGCATTAGTCTATACATGTGTCGTCTCTTGTCGTTGCTTACTTTGCATTAAATTGACGACTGTATCCTTCCGATGCGTTTCAGTGCAGCGCACAGACCCAGAGCGGAAACGCACGACCATATGAATATCGTCAAGCGCGCTGTATTAAGATTTGAAGTGGAACGAGCTAGAAGTAAGCAGATAAAAAAAGGAAAACAAACTGAGTATTCGAGATAATGCCACGTAGGCACCATAAAAGCCTGTACTTTCCACATAAAAAGGCAAATACAAACTAAAAATATTCTACGTTTCGCCTAATACAGCGTGACCCGCCCAAAATATTCCTTGTTTCAATAAAAATAAGGAGTACACTCAGTTTTTATGGAACGTAAAACCAGGTTAATTAACTAGCTCGCACGGACTTCTAAGGTTTAAAGCTTGCGCGAGAGTCCAAATAGTATTTTTTTTTATTTCAGACTGGGAACGTCTCCTCTAGGCGCCAGTACTTTGGTACACCGCCCGAGGTTCGTACACTGGGATGCAATGTTCTAATGCGCTTCGGCGAAACCAATTCTGTTCGCCTCTCTGTCGAAGACGGTGTAGTATTTGCGCATGAAGACTTGGCCCAAAATCCACAGGGGCTTCTTAGTACCGTAGTCGTCAGTGGTTCCGAACCCAGTGTAGCAGCGCTGCAGATTGTCGGATCCCTGCGGATTGTCGGGTCCCAGCACCTGCATCGAGCGAACAAATGGAGCCGAGACGATTAACGAATGACGATGCATGCAACGTGGGATAAAAACAGCATTTCTTTCTCCTGTACAATGCTAGTTGGGCCCTTATCTATGCACAGTGTAGTTGCTCAACCATCCGCTCACAGCGAGACTAAGTATTCGTGAAAAATTCCTTAAAGAAATGAAAGAGCATGAGCACAAGTGCACACTGCTTCTACTGACTAACGGTAACAGAGTGGCAGTATTGTAAACAAATATAAAAATAGCCACGAAATGAGTAAGCTGATTGTTCACACTGTGAGACAGCCTCAGGAAGTGAATTTGCGCAATGTAATTCTCTACAGGAATAGTTGCGAAACAAAGTAAAAAAAAAAAAAAACTTGCGAAAACAATTTCAGTTTAAATATGACCGTTAGACCACATCGCCACAGGAGCAGATATTATTCTTTTATTCACGTTAATTCTGTTCGATTCTTGCGAGTGTATTCTCTGTCATTGCCTGTCTTCGGCGAGAGTCAACATATCGACGCACTGTTTATTTCACTGAAGGGACTAGCGAAATGACCCATTTCCATGTGAAGGAAACCTTGTTGAGGTGATGTTTCGATACGGGTCGATAACTGGGCTGATGAAATAACGGCTGCCGAGTCTAGGCCCAGCGGCTTACCTTGACTATGTAGTCCGCTCCTTGAAGCGCGTACTTTTTTCCACCGATAGCGAAGATGAGCTTCGGCAGCTTGCTTACTTCCTCGCAGTCCACACGGTACTGCACAGTTTCACAAGAGTATTTTGCCTGTTATTATCTTATCATTTTGTAGACACTGCCGGTTGCTATCCCTCCTACAAACAAGGTAGCACAAATATGGCAGCACACGCTGTCTATTTTCGTAAGAACACCACCCGCAGAAAACTCGTGTGCGCCCTAGGGCCAACGGAAAATATATGGCGACCGCTTGCTTAAGTGAAGCCCCTTGGTTCGAATACCGAAATGCAGAAGATGCGCTATATGCTGAGATATCAATGTACTCAGCGAAGAGCTTGCAGTAGGCGTAGTTAATACGAGGCTTTCCCTTGTGCGAAAAATTTTTGGCCATCTATTTCCTCTGGTCATTAGGCGCAGCAGCCCGAATTTTTGTTTTCCTTGCGCTGCAATATTAGAGGTTCGCAAATCATGAATAAATCTAATTGCAAGTTACTGTTCTCAGGCAATATGTTCAGGTTAAAGCTTTTACACAACATTAAAAACACGTGCACAACGACCTCATTGCCAATACAAGAGTCGAGACAATTCCCAAAAATCAGACCATAACAAAGACGCATAAATGCATTTAAATTTTCATTGTTCCCACGAACTGAGTTTCTGCAGCTACAATAGGCTTTTTTTTGTGCAACTTGTCGAGAATTCAACACACGACGGTGATATTTTAGACCTTATTCTAAAGTCTGCTCTGGAGAGGGTCAGTGTTATATCTCATAATAAAGGATTCAGCGCTCATCACTTTGTTCAGTTATCTATTACTGCCCTTTTTTTCACGCCATGGTCAACCAAAACAAATTCTAAATTATAGAAAGGCTGACTTCAACGTTATTAATCGTGGTCGAGAGCGCTTACGTGAATGCTGTGCTTATGATTTCTCGCCTCGGGCTGTTAACAAAAACTAGAATTTTACAAAGAAAATTAATGCAAATTTTGTGAAAATACGTTCCTCGAATACCTTGTCGTGTTAACATGTCTAAACCTTGGCATAATAAGTCACTTCCAGCGCTAAAACAACAAAAAAAATGCTTTTTTTTTCGGTGCTGTGAAGCGATTGCGCATGAATCATTCGCAAGAGCAAGATAAATTGTGTTAAACATAGCACTGCCGTGACATCCGAAAGGCGAAACATAAATTTTTATCACAAGCCCTTGAATCACTCATAAAAAATAATCGCGCAGAATTTTGAAATACTGTCTCCCCGTCATGCACGTCTGACAATATCTCATTGTTTGATAAGAACGGGTGTCCAGTTGCTAAGGGGAGCTGTCCTGCAATGTTTAACGATTACTTCACATCTGTATTCACTAAAGAAGACCATATCAACCTACGTCAACCGCAAGAACTAAATTACCCATTCACGAGTGCAATAGATATTACAATAGAAGGCATTGCATCTCTAATTAAAAGTATCAGATTATCAACTTCCTCAGGCGTAGAGGGAATAAATACCAAAATCCTGAAACGCACTGTAAATTCTTCCAGTATCATTTTTTGCCATATTTTCAAGCATTCATTAGCGAATGGAGAAATTCCGTATAATTGGAAAATTGGTAAATCAATCCCTCTCTATAAATCCGGTGATAAAAACGCTGTTAGTAACTACCGGCCCATATCGCTATAAGTGTACTATGTCAGTTACTTGAACACTCATTGTATCTAACACTGCCTGCCATCTGGAGAGCGACGGTTATTTTTTTCCCGCGCCAACATGGGTTCAGAAAATGGTTCTCCGGTGGCACAAAACTAATTGAATTCACTACAGATCCATTCAAGAACATGAACGAAAATAACCAGACTGGATGCATATTAATTGATTTTTCCAGAGCATTTGATGGCGTCGCACATTGTCGCCTCGTAGCTAAATAGTCGGCACTTATTTTAGACTCCCTCGTTATCTCCTGGATACGGAATTTTATATTTCGGGAGCAGTTCACGGTTCTCTTTTCATGACCCTTTAGTGACGTCACATCTGGCGTTGCTCAGACAAGTGTTATCTGCCCTTTATTATTTTCAATATAGATTAATGACGCCTCATAAAATAGATTATCCGCCCGACTTTTCGCCGATGACTGTATAATTTATCGTAAAAGCTGTTCAACCACTGAGCATGTCAGCCTATAGCAGGACTTGGAATGGTTAATTAGCTGTTGCACATCAGGGAAAATGACTTTGTATTGACAAGGCAAAATCATGACAGCCGAAAGCATTCAAATTCGCCGTCGTTATTCAATTATTCTCATAACAGCAATACGTTAACCCACACATCTTATAGATATTTAGGTCTACATCTGAGTTCCTATATTTCTTGGGCGACGCACATTCAAAGCATAACCATTAAATTATCACGCATGCTTGGCTATCTGAATTGCCACGTGCTTTATTAAGTATTGGTTTATGGAGGTTTAACGTCAGAAAGCGATTGAGGCTATGAGGGACGCCGTAGTGCAGGGCTCCGGAAATTTCGACCACCCAGGGTTCTTTAACGTGCCCTGACATCGCACAGTACACGAGCCTCTAGCATTTCGCCTCCATCGAAATGCAAAAGACAAGGCCGGGATCGAACCCGCGTCTATCGGGTCAGCAGCCGAGCACCATAACCACTGCGCCACCGCTGCGGTTATATTAAGTGTTGGAAAACTCTTCCGGTGTGCATTGCTAACGTGACCCGTTATGGTTTTAAAACGAATTGAGCACCTTCTTTCGGTCATATCTCATTGCACAATGCGGTCACCATGTACATGCTGAGTTCGCGCATTGCTGCTTACTATTGTATACGGTTATTTTTTGTGCTTGTGTGTGTCAATATCATCCGTTTTTCTTGCATGCTTATTAATTGCTTGCAGTCCAAAATGTATAATTTTGTTTACTTTTGTATTTTTAGACCTTGTACCATTTCTTGTCTCCAAATTACTGTAACCTTTCCCCCTCACGCATGCCCAAGTTTGGAACCTGCGAGGTACTTGAATAAATAAAGTTGCAGAATGGAATTTGTTCCCGGATGAGATATTGCGAGCACCCAGCTTTCCATCTACCATAGAGCCTGAGCACCAGATGGATTTCTTTTAGACCACACTTCCACTGTACTGGTTTATGCATTGTGTAACAAATTTTGTGATTGGAGTTACGATAAGAGTTGTTTGTATCGTTTGGGATTATAACTGATTTTATGATTTTGTTTGCGCTAATATTTCTACATTTCTGTTTTCTAAATACCTCCCACCTCCTTGCCATAATGCCGATTGGGCCCCGAACGAATTAGAATAAAAAAAAAACAAATAAAATGCGAGAGTGGATGGATGGTGCCGAGTCCTTTTTACGGGGACGCAGTTACACCAGTGAAGAAAGACTGGCGCGGACATGCTCCAACTGTGTGCTTTGTTGATGAAAAGGCAGCATATTTTGAGGCAATATCGTCAGTTTTCAGCCTGTAAGCTCGAATAACAGCATACTGTGACTGCTGTCGGCAGCTATTGGCTTCCTTCCTATGTATGTCATAACGAACCCCTCTTTTCCGTACCCTTGTCTGCAGTTGATGCCATATAGGTACCATAAGAGGGTTCCCGCACAATTGCCGCTCTCGTTGTTGGATCACATTCCGCGGTGCACTTGCGATAATACAGGCAGGACGTTCTATGATTGCCGCAATAGACTGTGGTGGCGCTGGTGATCCCTCTGAGGGATAGGTGACAGGCAAAAAAAAATACGTAAAAAGGCAGTCTAAATTAATTCACAGCCCTCCACTAGAGGATCCCTCGCAGTCCTCATGTGTCGCTTCGGGACGTTAAACCCAACGTACAAATACAGAGCAATTGCAGGCAGCTCGCGGGCTTGAAACAAGAGTACAGTACGTACGCGGCCGTGTTGTGTCTTCTGAGCGCCAATAATGACGTTGATCCTGTCTATCTCCTTACTAGGCCCTTCGATGAACGACGAACCCGTGTCCACGACCGTCCAGCAGCCACCCACGCAGAAACGCTTGTCACTTCCGGCTTGAACCCTAGAAGGAAAACGTTGTATTTAGTTTTATGGCACATAAGCAACTAAGGCCATCATGGGCCAAACGCAAGGTTTAATGAGCTTGTTCAGTGGGTAGGCAATGAACAGTTTTTAAGGTATTATGGTTTGTTTAGGATACTTGCTTCTTTAAGGAAACCAAAAACAGATGAAATTTCAACAAGTGCATCGTCTCCTACGAGAAAGCTTGGGCGGAAAAGATGTGTTCATTGTAGAATAGAGTAAAATGTTTTTTTTTTTCTTAGCTATTCGAGTTTTGTGCAAACAAAAAGTGGTTAACTGTGAGCTCAAGTCCACATTTCTCATGCAGAAGTTTGTCTTCTTTTGTTTGTAAGAAGTTGAATATCAAGTGTGTGTGCGGCGATGACGGCATAAAATCACTTCGATTAAACGTTCATGTGGGCGCATGATTCCATTCTCCTACCATGGGTTTACTCTGTGAAGCTTATTTGAGCGCAGCTCTTAAGCGCCCGTTCGTAGGTTGAGCCGTGGCGCCCCCATCGGTGTAACCGTAAATAAATAAATAAATAAATAAATAAATAAATAAATAAATAAATAAATAAATAAATAAATAAAACCATAACCTTAAATATATAAAAATACTTATTGCCGCGGCTGGGATTCGAACCCGCGGCAGTTCGGCCACTGCACTAAAGCACTAGGCTATCGTCACAGCTGATCACGCCTCGTGTTTGAATATCGCGTCGTCTTCAACTAATACTGCTATCGGACTAATATACACATTCTCGCGTGTTGTGTGTGCATTGCACGTTGTCTTCATCAAGTAATACTACTATTGAACTAATATAGTCTCCACACGTGCCGACGACCCAGCAGGGCAAAACAATGAGGCTACAGAGCTTAAGACACCTGCAGAGCTGTGCTCAAATATCTCATCACAGTATCGTAATCATCCTTATAATTTTTATTTACTTCATTATTCTATTTAGTCAGCCATTTAATTCTCAGCTTATACTGTACTAACTTCATGCAATCTTTGTAGGTAATGTGTACTTTTTTTGTTTCAATCTGAGTTTGCGCAGCGCAGCGTCGGCTCTCTAACTGCCGCTTATGCCGATGTGATTTGGAATCCAACAAAATCGTATGTCCTTGTGTTGTTACTTTTTCCATGTTATGAATGTGCATCCCACGAATGGTTCAATTCAATTTCTGAGATTTAATGCCGTGATTAGGCTCAAGGAATCAGCATAGATGATGCTGTTTTCGAAGTTCTGATTTATTATTTTGCCAACACCTACACAGACAGCATAACATTGGGTGGCAAACATAGATGCACACTTAGGCAGCCTTACTTACTGAGCTAAGTCACTCCGGGGAGGAAATGCAAAGCATAATGAATTACTTATACAGGCAGAGCAGAACGATGGGTCTAAAAATGAATATGCAGAAAACCGGAGTAATGTTCAGCAGTCTCGCAGGGGAACAGCAATTTAGAATTGGTAGCGAGGCATTCGGAATACGTGCACTTAGGGCAGGTAGTGACCGCACATCCGGATCACGAGAGAGAAATAACTAAAAGAATAAGAATGGGGCGGAGCGCATTTGGCCGGTTTTATGAGTGGCAGATAACCAATATTCTTAAAGAGGAAAGTATGTAATAGCTGTCTGTGTCTTACCGCCGCTAACCTGCCAGGCTGTAAAGTATAGGCTATGTAGTGTTCGACCAGAATTCAAGACAACGCAGGGTGCTATGGAAAGGAACATGATAGGTATAACGTTAAGGGAAATGAAGAGGGCGTAGCGGGTCAGAGAATAAACGCGGGTTAATGACATCCTAGTCGAAATCAATAGGAAGAAATTAGCTTGGGAAGGGCATGCGGTGCGAAAGCAAGGTAACCGATGGTCGTTAAGGGTAACGGAGTGGATTCCAAGAGAAAGAAAGCGCTGCAGGGGGCGGATGGGGTAACGAAATTTGCAGGGATAAGATGACCGCAGCTGGTATAGGACAGGAGTGATGTGGGAGAGGCCTTTGTCCTACAGTGGGCATAGTCAGGCTGACTATGATGATGATGCTGATGACTGTTTTTCCCAGTCAATTGCACTACAGCTAATTTTCTGTTATTGAGCCGTCTCTGTAAAATTATAACTACTTCAAATATTTTTTCTTCTAGTGCCAGGTATTTTGTAATATGTGCTCATGTGGTGCTTGCTTTTGATGAAACAGTGTTAATGTGACGTTGCATACAGAGGGGAGGCTGCACCAAGGTGGTAGTGAGTCCTTTCTTGGGGAAATAATGGGAAGGACATGAGTGTTTCCGATTCTTGGCACATATCTTGGAAGCGAAGTAGCAAAGACTTGATTGAATGGGTTTTATTATTGTATAGTGCTTTGAAAGAGCACTTTGTAACTGTGGGGTAACAAAGATGGTTCGGTAGGGACCTTATTTTCACTACGTGTGCGCATGTCAGCGTTGTTCGCCTGTCTACTAGGGGAGGTCAATTTGTTTCTACGTAAATACTATTTATGGGAGGTGTTCTGCACGCGGCAGTTGAGAGACGAAAACCGAGGTTATGCACTGGGGCCAGTCGCTTTAGATATGACTCTCGCAGACCCATACGCAATTAAACCATAATCTAAACAAAAGCGTATTACGGAGCGGTAAATGTGTAACAGGCATGTCCTATCAGATCGTCAGTGTTTCCGTGAGGGTACTCTGAATATGTTCAGGAATCAGGAAGCGTTCTTCTTAGCGGTATTTATGTGACACAGGAAAGTGAATTTTTTTGTCAAAAGCTATGCCAAGAAATTTGTATTCATTTTTTACTGGCAATAGGATTTCATTTAGGTTTTAGGGTGGGGTCGGTCTGTATGCCTCGTTTGAGCGAGAACATAACCACCACTATTTTCTGTGGAAAAACTGTAATCCGTTTTTGTGTGCCCAAGTTGCTAGTTTATTTAGTGTTTGCTGTGCTTGGCTCTCACATGGTGATATTTCGGAGGACGTGCAGGCAACCTGGAGATCATCAACATAGACTGAATACATAATGGACTTTGGGATTATACTTTTAATGGAATGTAAGTTGTGCCACCACGGTGGCTCAGCGGCTATGGTGCTCGGCTGCTGACCCAAAAGACGCGGGTTCGATCCCGGCCGCGGCGGCTAGAATTTCTTTGGAGGAGAAATTCTAGAGGCCCGTGTACTGTGCGATGTCAGTGCACGTTAAAGAACCCCAGGTGGTCGAAATTTCCGGAGCCCTTCACTACGGCGTCTCTCATAGCCTTAGTCGCTTTGGGACGTTAAACCCCATAAACCAAACCAAACCAACCAATGTAAGTTGTACAAAAAAAGAGTGTTTTGCTTGAAATACACCACTATACTCCATTTACCTGAAGGAAGTTGCTTGAGTGGGTTGATCCTAGGCGTACATGAAAATAACGGCAGGAAAGGAGGTCGTTCAGGCAGTTCAGCATCATGTGGATGCCTAGATATATGCTGGGTCGCAGTGAATTCGTACTTTCAGGTTGTGTATAAGCCTACTACAGATCAAAGAAGACTGCAAGACAGTGTTCTTTGCGAATAAACGCTTTTCAGACGGTGTTTATCAACTAGAATAAGATGGTCATTTGTTGAACACGTTTTCCTAAAACCACGCTAATAGATGTCAAGAAGTTCACGGGTTTAGATAGTAATATTCCGAACACTTTCGAAAGATCTGACCAGACAACTTTTAGGGGCTATATGTCAATAACTGCTATCAGGTGTTGGTGGTTTTCCTGGGTTTCAGAAAAGGTACAATGTTTGCCGTTTAGAGCGCAGGGCAGCTGACCACGGGTCTGGAAAATTTTGAAAAACAAGCCCACTGCATAGATGAGGCATCGAAGATAATCTCTGCAAGATACTAGAGCCATGCGCGCCCCGAAAAGCTGTAACAATTCAAATAAAAGCCCGTTCGTTCTTTCCTTCGAGAAGCAAACGTCCTCAGCCTCTACTCTGGCTCCCGAGCCTTCGGGTTGACGTCATACTGAAAACTTTTGCAAAAGGCATTCCATTGGTGCGTCATTCTGACTAACGCGCGAAGGGTGGGCATAGCCGGTTCGTCGCGTCGTCTCCTCGTTGTCGTACGCTTTCCGCAGCGCCTTCCGTTTTCGCACACGCATACATACCCGCATAGAGAGAAAAAAAAAAACTGAGGAGTGAGCGTCCGTCGACAGCCTTGAAGCCTAGTCATAAAAAGTAAAAATAGTTGGCCCGCCCCCCCCCCGCCCGTCGTGATCCTAACAGGTGATAGCGTGCTGTGATATCTAGCGCCGCTGCGTGTGCGCTCCCTCCTGAGTTTTTTTTTACCTATGCACTCCCCCCCCCCCCCCCCCTCGCAACCAAAAAAAAAACAATGTTTTGGAAGGCTGCAAGGTTTTGCAGCGTCGTGTGTCGTAGAGCCTTTCCCTCGCACACACACTGCTTATCGCTCGTTCATCTTGTCTACACTGCCACTGTCCTAGTTTGTCTTGGCTCCGTTGAACGACAGGAGCGTAGAAGAGAAAAGACACCACGGAGAAGTGCAAGCGGGCGGTTGCCGCGTCCGCGCTTCGATGTGTGTTTCGAACAAAAGCGACTCCCACCCCTCCGGTCGTACAACGGTAGGGAGGCCTAAAAAAACTTTTATGAAAAGGAGGCTCGCTAACTGGGGTTGTCACTGACAAAAACAAACAAATATGTGAAAGGATGTGCTCGCTAGCAAGTTTAGGTGGTCGAGCCGATCGAGTCTCTCGATCAATCAGTGTGTGGAGAAGATGCAACGACGCTATTTCAACGTTGAGGACAAGCAGCCTTAGATAAGACGAAGGCGTGGAGTGAAGAAAAAACATGTGTGAACCCAGCGGAGCAAACAATGCCCAATGACGAGAACAAGCGGGGCACGAACATAGGCCGGTAAAAGACAGGGGTCAAGCAGTTTTGTTGCTCACCCAACCAGGAAGGGCAGAGAAGGGGGTCAAGAAGGTGAAAAAAAAAGCTTCAGACAAACAAAAAACAACTGGGAAGAGGAAGGACAAAGAAAAAAACCGCGCCGAAACACCGCGAGGAGACCCAGCAAAACAGAGAGGGTGTTGGGAGACCCGCCGCTCCTCCCCCCGCCCCTCATTAAATAGACCGGGTACAAAAATCAAGAAAAGAATTCTTTTCAAGGCGGGGCCATGAGGTAGACATGCGACGTACTCCCCCAGACACCACGCCTCCCACTAACATGGAGAAGGAAGGGCGATTTTCCGTAGTGGAGCTTACTCGACGAGGCGCGAGAGCGAAAAATCTTGACGAGGGAACGGAAGGAGAGAAGCATGGCGAAGTAGCTCGATTGCGATGGCTGTAGCTACGCTATTAATAAGTCTTTTCAAGAAATATTTGCGGCCGCGCCTTCCGGGCACGATGTCTCGCTACCAGAGTGGTAGCAAATATTTTCGACCAGAGGGTAGTCCGTGACCCTTTAAGGGGGGGGGGGGGGGGGGTTGCTGCTAACGCCGGGCGAGTGTCCACCACATTCGCAGCCGGGCTTTCGTCGCCGACATTGTTAAGCGCCCGTTCGTGGGTTCAGCCGCGTCGTCGCCGTCGCTATAACCGAGCCAGAACCACAAGTAAATAAATAAATAAAAAAAACCCAGCGCGCCTGGGACTCGCAGTCACGGCAACGAGAACAGATCATCTTCGCTGGCGCCCCGCCGCAGTGGCTAAGTGGTTACGGCGCTCGGTTGCTGGCCCGAAAGACGCGGGTTCGATCCCGGCCGCGGCGGCTGAATTTCTTGAAGGCGAAATTCTAGAGGCCCGTGTGCTGTGCGATGTCAGTGCACGTTAAAGAACCCCAGGTGGTCGAAATTTCCGGAGCCCTTCACTACGGCGTCTCTCATAGCCTCAGTCGCTTTGGGACGTTAAACCCCAATAAACTAAACCAATCATCTTGGCTGGCCACTGCACGAGACAACTAGGCTATCGCCGCAGCCGATCACTCTTAGTGTTAAAGTGCAACACTCTCGCGATGTGCATTTGTGTTCATTTGTGATTCCACCAGAAGGTTCATTTGTGATTCCACTAAAGGGAGTCTGTGTTTTTTGGCTATATTTTTGTTTTGTTTTTTTAATGACAATGCGTAGTGTGAAGAACTAGAAACTGCAGTGAAATGCTTACCTAATATGTCTGCCTGTTCCTCGATACTTGTCTGAATGCCTGGCGTTGCCAGGAGAGGGAATCTGAATGGGAAGTAGCTGCCATTTAGGTTAAGAACCTGCTCCAACTTTTTATATGTGATTGAGCTGTTTATTGATGACATATAAATTTGCCAGGATATCTTTTCAGCACTGCGACGGACATACCGTGCTATTTCTCACGCTTTTTTTTTATCTTTAAAAGCTTCTCCTCAGTTGAATATCTGCAAAAGACACCTCAGACTTTACTTTGTTTTCTCTTTGCCTCTTTATATTCTTTCGTCCGCCGCACTTCGTGGTTACGTTGCACTTCGCCTGAGGATTGAGGGATAGCTAAGCGGGCAGCAGTCAGCATACAAGTTGTGAAAAGTTCGTTTAGTCTGCACGAAAAGATTTCGTGCCGACTGGCTTTTTCTCTAAACAATACCCTGTCAGCTAAATGCAGTTTCCAACGCCACGGTTTGATGGCGATGATTGCAGGTGAGGATGGTAAGCTGATAAAAACTGGCAGGTGATCACTTCCATGGGGGATGTCTAAAACATGCAGGTCCTAAAGGACGGCTCAAGGTGGACGGACGGAAACCGGACGGACAAAGTTTTTTGCACAAGGAGAGGCCGGCATTTAGGTCGTCGTCTCCCAGAAGTCTCCAGAGCGACACCGCCCAGACGGGCCCCCGGGTCCAGCCCATCCCCGGAGGTCCTGCTGTTGTTCCGTAGTCCACCGCGCTCCTCCAGCCGTGGTGCCCAGGGCAACCGGACCACTGATCTTCCGCCTCCTGTTCAGCAACCAATCACGGCTCAATGCTTTCAGTTTACCTTGTCGGAGCCTGTTCCGGCAGACCTCACCGATTCCCTTGAGGCGGTCGTCGGTGTCGGGAAGGGGGGGGGGGGGGGGGGAGCTGCGGTAACTGCAGCACTTCGGCAGCCTCCTCGTCGATAGCGAAAGCAATAAAAATGGTAGCGGCCAGCACGATTCTTGTAGGTGGAAAACAAGTGCCAGGGGTGCGATTTGCTGCCTCAGTGGTTTTTGTGACTGCCTTCCGTCCCCCACCACCTGTCAGCGACGACTCCTCCGTCGCAGCTTTGAGCCCGTATGGCAAGGTCCGCAGCGACCGAGCCTGTCTCCGAAGACAAGAGCCATGTGCGCAACGGAGCCACGCTAGTAAGTTTGATTTGCAGCGGGCTCCACCGAACTTCATCACCGTCGCGGGGCACCGTGCGATGCTGGAATATTGCGGGATAAAGAGGGTGTGTGCCAAGTGCGGCGCGGAGGGCCACTTTGGCGCTTCCGTACTGCAGTGCGTTGCGACTGCTGCGCTGCATACGGCCACGATGCGGAGGTGTCAGGCAGCGTGCAAGCGGTGCGGCGTTGCACACGCGATCTCGGACTGTGTTACCGCGTTCGTACGCGACCGCTGCTGCGGCTGCCGCGTTGTTACGCAAGTTGAGCGAAGGCGTCGGGGCGACTACCGACGAGCGCTCTGCCCCCCCCCCCCCCCCCCCCCCCCCCCCCCAATGAGCTCAAAGTTCCCACCACGACCCCGTCTACCATGACCCTGGCAGTGGAGTCCGAAGTGGCAAGCTCTGACCCCGCGTTCGACGACGACGCGTACCGCGCTCCTGCACCAACAGAGGACTCGGACGTGTTGCCCCTGGTGGCTTTACTGCTGGAGCTTCCGAGCTTGGATGCTTCCCTTTTCGAGGCGCCGTCCACTGCGGCGCAACGCACGCAGGCCGAGTCGCATTCCGAGTCGCCCGTATCCCCTTCCCGGCACGTTGCTCTGCACACGCTGATGAAGGACGTCAGCCAGGGTAACGTCCAAGTGGGCACGACGCGACTTCTCTCTGGGAACCTCCCGGCTGCTGTGCCCTCAAGCACCGTGACGTCGCTGCGACGGGGAGTGCACCAGCGCTGCAACTTGATGTCGCCGACGAAACGAACCGGTAGCATTCGTCCTCGGAGAGCAGAACGGCGTCATCCGCGCCTCCAGCTCTGAACAAGAAACCGAAGACTGGGGACGACGACGGCGCCGCGATGAACGTCTCGTCTTTAACGCCGTAGCCACAATGGCGTCATATATGGCTTCCAGTTTCAAAGCGCTCAGCCGTTACGGTCCCCCTTCCCCCTTCCCCTCCTTCTCTTCCTCCCTTGCATTGCGGCGGCCCGGGCGCCAGTTGCTCGGCGCTTGCTGCTAGCCGCCGCTATCGCTTCTCGCTTATCGGCGGAACGGTTCTACCGGCGCGGAGGACGAACAGGGAACTGCGTATGAGTTGTGCAGTGTGCCGGTGTGTGCATGTGGGACTGTTGTGACTGGGGTTTTAACAGTGCAGCCGCTCACATCGCTCGAACTTTTGCACAGCCCGATAATCGCAACGTATCGTCGCTTTCCCTCAGCAGCGGGGCCGTCAGCTCGAGCGCCAACGCGGGCCTGGGGCACCCCTTCAAAAGCCCCTTGCCATCGCCGGTGTGCGCCTTCACCCACAGATTTGCCAGCAAAACTCTGCCGTGAGTCCGTCGCAGTTTGTGTACCTGTTTCCAGGTTTTTTGTTTTGTTCTATTGGTTTCCTTTTTCTTATGGCTCAATTTCGCTTTCCTTAACGTGCAAGGATTCCGTAATCCCTACTAGCAGCCGAAAGTGCACGTTCGTCTCGTGCTGACGTTTTGTTTTTATAGGAGTGCAACTTCCACACTCTTAGCGATGTTATTTCTTTCCATTCGTGTTTTAATGCTTTTGCTTGCTTTTCCTCGACGGACTCACGGTGTTGCGGTGTGGTTGTTTTCTTGACACCAGAGTTTCGTCCGGGTGCGCATTGAACTTTTGGGCCTGACTTTCGGGTGACAGTGGTGGACCTCTTAAGGTCTCGACGGACAGAGGACTCGTTTGCCAGCGTGTACCGTCTTTGTCAAAAGTAACCAAGCAGGCGCGAATGGCCCCGGAGCGGGAGCGCTGCCATGAGGTGGCATTGAGCTCGCTTGTGCTTGCTGGCGAGCGCTCGCTCAGATTGCCCTTGATGTTGCTTTGCGCCCTCACACCTCACGCTTGCTGCGTGGATGGTAAAAATTTGGAGCGTAATAAGTGCGGCCGGTGCTTTCATGCGATGAAAATGATTGATTGGCGTTTGACTCCACCACCCCTACGCGTTGCGTAGAATGGTTGTCAACGAGATACTAAGGCCCTTAATCTGTCACTGGCAATGAGCGAAGAAGAGGGTGGTCAAACACAAAAGTACATGTTGGTTCTGACACCATGAGCTCAGTATTTGGGTATGAATGCGAGACCGCGTTGGCCAGATGTAAAAGGCGGTTATTGATCAGCAAGTAATTTGGTGTGCTTCAATTGCTGAGCACAAGAAAGACGTCCTGCACTTTGATTTTTAAACAAAAACGTTACCTCCAAGCTAACTCAAGAAAACATTACAATCAAGCATTTACAAATTTTAAAAGGCGTAGTCTAGGAGCAGCAAGCAGATGCATCACAAAAAAATGGCTGAGGCTTAGCTAAGGTTAAGCCTAGTCAGATGCGAAGCATATTGATGGCTAGGCTTGGCAAAGTTCCTCGCTTTATTCTTCAGTTGTTGTAGAACGTTGTCGCCGAGCCGCATATTGAGCACGCCGCTTAGCCAGACGTTCATCCCGCTCTTCATCGGTCTCTGTGGCACGCTGAAGCTTTCGCTTCTCGTTCAAATCAGCCCTGCTTCTAGGCGGCATCCCAACACCTGGCCGCCTCGTAAGTGCCCGGAGAGCGAGGCAAGCTCAGCTTTATACCGCTGCTGTAGCGTCACGTGGTCAGCTGCAGCGCCTCTGATGTGGAGCCTCCACCGCCGCGGCCGACCGCGCGAGCCGGCAGCCCATCTCTCCTCTGCTGTGACGTCATGTTGTCACGTGGTGTCACGTGGTCACGCTAAAGGTCAATGGTAGCTCCACCGCCGCGCTCGACGGGCTGTAGTGTAGCTCTAGTAATACGCTTCGCATAAAAAAAATTTGGCAAGGTTGGAAAGGACTTCAAAGAATCCGCATATTTTCGTACTCGAAGAGCATAACGCTGTAGGACGCAAAGCACTGCGAAAAAATGTTCCTTGAATTTCAAGATTCGTGTACCTGTTGTGGTGTGCAGGCCCTTGAAATGTGCAGAAAAGCGCTGTTTTGCCTATCTGTTTCGCAAGTGGTGTATAGAACCAAAGCGCTCGTTACAGTAGGCGAGGTGCGTTTCCGAAGTGAACACAAAGAACCATGAGAAAATCGTCTGCCAGCTACTTCCGTTTGCAAATTTTTCCCATGCACTGCCTTCTGCATAGCAATTGCCCTGCATTCGTGCATCGTTTATTCGCTAATCTATTTGTGCTGCGACATTGCGTATTGCACTGCATCACCGTAAGATCAACGCGTACTGCGTATGAACGCGTCCTGAGCGCGGAAAATGAAAATAACGAAAGGTACGAGTGTTTTTTCGTGGTTATAATGTGTCAGCGTAGGCTGGCTGTTCTGCGTATGCATGGCGGTCGGTTGTGTGTGCGATTGAACTAGTTTAAAGCTTTCGTCATTATATATCAGTTTTTTTTTGCTGCACTACGAAGACAACGAAGGGCTGAGCTTGCAGAGTTTAGCAAACGGTTCATGTATTTTCCTCACAGCATGTAAAAGCTGCCAGTGGGCTATAGCGGACTATCCATTCATGCAACCGTGCGCACAGCGCGTCTCAACGTCTCAACACATCGCACTGCATACGCATAGAATACCTCCTACCGTTTACATTATTTTGGTTGTACTTCATGCGAAAACGTGCTACGAAGCAGAACACAGTCGACGTCGAGTTGGTCTTGCGTTGATGCAATACAATTGGCGGTGTTGCAGCGGAAATAAATTAGAGTAAGAAGCGAATTAGCACTGCGAGTACTGCAGTGAAGCAGTCGAGCAGGGGAGAAATTTGGAACCGGAAGTAGCGGTAGCAGACGATTTTCCCATGAGCCTCTGCGCTGGATCTGGAAATGCGCCTTACTAATTATGAAGCGAAAAACCGCTTCATGCGAGCTTCGTAGGGCTTGTCCAAAAGCAGCCAAGATCACCTTTGCTGCGCTCAGCGCCCTCGCTCAGTTCTACCATGCTCCGGCGGTACAGGCGCCCAAATCTTTAGCTGGTGTGCGCGAGCGGCGACTTTTCTGTTCGTCAGCGCCATATGACGGACCGAAGTTGGAAATGGGATGAGGCTAAGCGCATGCTCACAAAGTCCGCTCAGCCGGGGCCGTCGTCTGCTAGGCTGTTCCTTCTTAAGGACGTCACCCCTTCATATCGCGTTTCGACGAGCAGGCAGCGTGAGTAGGCCAATGGTTTTGCTCGCATTTTACGTTCCGAAGAGCAGCGTTGTAGCAACCAAGCGAGGAAATAAAACTGAAAGATATGCCGAACACGCCAAATCATGCAATAAGCCGGAGAACATGGGTCGTTATCATTATGAATGGAGAACATGGGTCATTATCGTTATGAAAGGGTTGTCGCTAGCTCAGGCAACAATCTGCAAGTCTTCTTTTTTCCTGGTGAGGTAGCGAGCAGCATCTTCGATCCGACCTTCGTCCCAGTAGACACGTATGATTCTGCCCACTGAAGCCCCAGCCACTCCAGTTGCTTTAGCATCTCCTTCTGCGATGAGCCGCCCAATGACATCCCTATAATTAGGAGCCTTGTCGCTTGACATACACGGAGTGGCATCATGATAACTGTTCCGAACTGCTGCGAGCACGGCTGCAGAGCAGCTTCACTTCAGTTTCACAGCGGCCTTTTAATTTCGTCACCAAGCTGAAGCATAAAGCACGCAGAGTGTTGATAAGCGCCCTTCGTGCAGATGAAAATAGCTTTTGCGTCAGCAAGTAACACATGAACGATATATGTTCTCCGGCTTATCGCATGATTGGGAGTGTTCGGCCTATCTTTCACTTTTATTTCCTCGCTTGGTTTCTACAACGCTGTTCTTCGGAACGTAAAATGCTAGCAAAACCATTCGTCTACTCACGCTGCCTGCTCGTCGAAACGCGATAATAAGGGGTGACGTCCTTAAGAAGGAACAGCCTGGCAGACGACGGGCCCAGCCGAGCGTGCTTTGTGGGCATGCGCTTAGCCTCATCCTGTTTCCAACTTCGCTCCGTCATACGGCGCTGTCGAACAGAAAAGTCACCGCTCGCGCACGCCAGTTAAAGATTTGGGCGCCTGTACATATTACGCACAAAGTTTTATCATCCACGCAGCGAGGGTGAGGGCGCAAAGCAACGTCATCAGCGGTAGCTGCAGAGCAAGTGCCGGCGAACGCAATGCCACCTCACGGCCTCGCTCCCGGTACGTTCACGCCTGCCTGGTTAATTTTGTCGAAGGCGGTACGTGCCAGTAACGTGTGCACCGTGGCATTAACTAATGAGTTCTTGCGCTCAGCCAAGTCCCAGAGCCGCGATCCCATGCCACATGCCCTCTTTGGGGAATTTTGACTGTGTTGTGGACATGAAGCGTAGTATTAAGGGCAGGGAGCATCTGCTAACCACGCCCGGAAACTCGGCAGGTCGGTTCGGCAGATCAGCGCCTCCTATGTTCATACAATGCCAGCCACATCGCCCGCTTCGCAATGGGAGCCGTCGGTACGCCTCATTTCAGTTAGTCGTCGCACTGCGGCGCTACCCAGATGGTAGGACTGCTTGCGTCATGCTTGCGCATGGTCGCGTGGTGCTGGCGTTTTTTTTTTTTTTTATTCGAGCTGTTTGCCACCAGGCATAATGAAAAAGAAAAGAGAGTTATAAAAAGGAGTGCAAACAAGCCTCGCTTAAAAAGCGGCAAAAGTTCGTGATATAGCGATTATCTAGAGTCCACTTGGTATACTCGTCTGCAACGTCCCATCGCAGGCCAACCTTTCTTAGTAAACGTCGTCTCACGGAAGCTGTAGCCGGGCAAGTCCACAGCAAGTGTTTTTCATCACACTGGTCGGGCGCAGCACCACAATGGGGACACTTGTCTGTCACTTCGTAACGTTTGTCACGCCACCGATGACGCACAGAAGGAGTCAGAGCCGCTCCTGCCCGAATCCGGCGCACAGATACCTCCTCCTCCCGAGTGAGACTCCGGGGGAGAGGGTACGAACACGGAGGAATTGGTGATAGTTCTGTCCTACTGCTACACCACGCGCATGCCACTGGTCTGTGAGATTCTTGCTTTCTACCCCTTGTGTAGCCGTCGCTTCATCCGTGGCGCGGCTGCTTTGCTCGCCGTTTGCAGAGATGGGCTGAGGTGTTCGCTCCGACTATCACTTGTGGATCGCGGCTGGCATACTTGAGGCCCTTCTTTAGGTGTTTGCGCCGCTTATTGGTGTTCCTTGCCAAACGAATTGTTGTCACGTTCGTTCGTTTCGTGGCTCCGTGGTTGGCGAAACTTGTTTTGCGCGGGTAAATGTTGTTGTCCGCGACGCTGACGAGGTGTCCTCTCAGCAGCAGTAAAATGGCACCGGTTATGTTCAGTATGGCTGCTGCTTTCATTTTTGTGTGAGGTGTGGGAGATCTTATGCTGGTTTATGTGGAGCTGAGGAACTTCGCTACACAGACTGTAGAAAAGAAAGGGGACGTTTACGTGCATTCAGTTACATATATATCAACCATTTACAGTAATAGCATATGCAATAATTTGCATGTATCTGCTGCTATATGCATTACCACTCTTTGTATTTATTGTATTTTCGAATTTTGCCTATTTGCTAGTACTTAGACGATTTTACATTAGACGTATTTACACGCATTAGAAATTTGCATTGTAACGTAGCCACCTTTGTACGCGCGAAGAAGAAAAAGTATCTCGCGCGCGAGCTGAAGACAGCAGCGAACGCAATAAAACACACCTAACGCCCGTCTTAAGGCCCGTTCACACTTGCGAGTCGCAAACGGTCGCCCTGGTCGAAAAGCGACAGTCGCAAACGGTCGCCCTGGTCGAAAAGCGACAGTCGCGGGCCAGTCGCTCGGTGCTCGATTTTTCAGCCTCGCGACTGCGAGTCGCAAACCTCTGAACCAATCAGCGAGTGAGCCAAGCTTCCGGCAACGACACCGCTCGCGGGCGCGCCGGGCGACGACCTGCGCTGCTCCCAGCGGGCTGCCGTAGTCGTCGCTAAGCCTAGCCGGTTTCATATCGATGTCGCAACTGAGGGCGCTTCGGATCCTGGCCAGCGCTAGTAATTAAGATGCTGATTTCGTCACCACTTTATTGCGGACCTTGTATCATAATAATATCAAGACATGCTCGACTTCTGCGACGCCTTCAGCAGCGGAGCTAGCAGACAACAGTCGAGCCGCATGGAGGAGCAGCAGCAAAGCGGCTCTGGGAAGAAATTTGCTTTTGTCGCTGTTATCCCTTCTACCAGCAACTCGGCACTGGCCAGCGATCTTCAAAAATTATTCATTTTTTACATTCCTGTACCCAAGGGCTTGGTATGAACGCGAACAAGCAATCTTTGCGCATTTTTGTGACGCCGCGGCGGCCGACATTCTGCAAGCTGGTAGGCCGGCCCTACAGAGAAGCGCGCCTCTGTCTTCGTGACGCTTGTACGACCTCGGTGCACATCAAAACCGTCACGACAACCTAATCTTCGCTCGGGTAGTTGTATTACATTGCGAATAGCAGTGTAGACTATCGAGCGCGAGTACAGGAGGCGCGGCCAAAACAGACGAAACTCTCGAAAGCGCGCGAACAACGTCATTCCCGAGAGTTTTCGCTTCAAACGAGAATCTAACGAGAAGGCGACCCGCTGGTCGCGCTTGCAAGTGTGAACAACGGTGTTGTCGAGCTGCTACTTGGTCGCAAGCGACTGCGAGTCGCACGCCCTTTGCGACTCGCAAGTGTGAATGAGCCTTTAAGGTGCCACTCCGAACGCCCTTATACAGGGTGTGTTCTGAAAGTAGTAGGACTGGTTTTTTCCTGGATGAACGGGCGGACGACAGGCGGTCTGCGCGTGCAGGATCGCTGTAGGGGGATATTAGGAATGCTGGGGAAAATCGGCAGTCGACTCTCGGCTGTTGAAGAGAGCAGGTCGCTTGTACTGTCAACCCCTGTCGAAGCGTCTCGTCACGCAGAATCATGAAACGTTTGCTTGATCAGCGATACGCGATCAAATTTTGTGTAAATCTTGGTAAAACGGGCAAAGAGACTCACGACATGATTAAGGAGGCCTACGGTGACGCTTCCATGGGTAGATCAGGTGTTTTTTGAGTGGCAGAAGCTGTTCCGAGAAGGTAAGGAAAGAGTGGTAGACGACGACCGCTCCGGACGCCCTTCGACCAGCAAGACCAACCAAAATGGGTAGCGAGTGAAACATGAACAGTGATCGTAGGATGAGTATCAGAATGATTGCTGATGACTTCAGCATTCCTCTAAACGACGTTTTTGATATCGTGACAGAAAACTTAACCATGAGGAAAGTGTGCGCGAAGGTGATGCCGGGAGTGTTGTCAGAGGAGCAAAAGGCCAACCGGGAAGCGATCTGCCAGGATCTTCTTCATCGTGTGAATGAGGACCCCGATTTTTTGCCCAGCATAAGGCGGCAACGCTGCCTCAGCCCTCCTACAGCTCCGACTTGTCCCCGCCAGTCTTTTTTCTATTCCCGAGAATAAAATCGACGCTCAGGGGAAACATCACAGATCGGTAGAGGAGGTTCAACAGGCCGTCACGAGGGAGCTAAACAGCATTCCGGTCCAGGCGCTCCTGGAGGCGCACGAAAACTGGAAAACTCATAGGCAGCAGCGTGTAGGTGCGGAAGGGTGCTACCTTGAAAAATTCTTATCGTTTGTACTATTCACATGAATAGATTTTAAATAAAAAAAGTGAGTCCTACTACTTTCAGAACAAACCCTGTATGTTGGATCGACCTCTCCTGCGGCGCCGAGCGACAACGGCGGTAGAAGAGACGCTGCCTTGTGGTTCGGCCTTTACGGTGACGGCGCTTGAACAAATGTTGAAGTGGACTTTATTTCGTTTTTATCTGCCTCCTTTTCTTTTTTGTTTGCATTGTTTTGGTTGCTTTTTTGTTTTGCATCGTTTCATTAGCGCCTAGTTTTAGTCGGGACCAGACAGAACGTCTGAAATGCTTGGCATCAGCTGCTGCGCCGTGCATTTGCGAATGGAGTTCACATTTCGCTTCTTAAAACAATCGTAGCTGCATGCTTCCACGGACAGAGAAAAATCTTAATCTAGTTGTCGTAACTATGACAGCTTTTCCTGCGAAAGTAGAGCTACGACTTGAAATCTATTGCTACCTGGTAGTTTCTAAACATGCCTTCTCGGAAGCATTTACCATGCCTTCTTTATTTCATTCTCCCATTTTTGTTACTTAACATATTTAATCGCAAACCAATATAGCAAAACTCATTACTAACTACCTTTACCCTCAGATTTCATATTTCCGCCAAGTAATTTTATTGCCTCTCCCGGAACGTTTCATCGTTGTAGCTAAAAGACAAACACGATTCGAACAAGTCGCCACAGCCACAGCCTTTTGTTGCAATGCCAACCCCGCTTCACCGCACTTTCTGTCGCTCCTTTTAAACTTAGCGCCTGCAGCGGCTCCGCGGTTAGCAGCGTCACGAACGGCGCGCTCTATGACGGGCCCATATACCTGACAGGCAGCCTGATGATCATGAGTTAATCATGAGAGATGCAGAGCGCCGCCTCGCGAAAAAAAAGAGAGAAGGTCTTAAAAATTGTCTTCGTCCGCTTTCCGTCACCACGCACCACTCAGATGGTACTCTCCACAGACGCAGAACAGACGCGAAGGCTGGCCGACGGAGGAGAGTAGGATAGAAGAGGGGCTTGGACGGTCGGATCGGCCGTATTCGGCAGGCATTGTAAAAATAGAGGAGGCGCTGGGCAGATGCAGCTCTCGGAAGCTTGGGTTTGGATGCGCCGTCATCTTTTCACGGCAACTCGCGCAACGGGCCGTATTGCGAGTAGAATACACCGCGTCTATACCTCCCATCCGCTCTTGGCTGAAGCTCGGTGTCGTGTGACATGATCCCGTTTGTGACAGGTGTACATGACCTTGACGAACACATCCCTGTTTTGGTCACTCTGAGGAGCGCGTGAGGCTATTGTTAACACGCTCGAGGCGTGGAGCATAGACGTGTCTGTTACGAGTGTATGCAGTGTTCGCGACATTCAGACAGCGCCGGCTGAGTCCGTTGCTGTTGTTGACTTTTTCACTCCCGACGTGTGGGACGCAATTAAGGTTCAAGGGCGTAACATCCTCATGCGCGTCGGTAGAGGGAAGCGTCCGGCACACCGCAGTGCTTAATGAAGTCTTGCGCATAATGCGCATCGTCAAAGAAGGCGGGGGCCTTACCTTTGCTATGCGGAAGTACCTAGAAACGCTTCGCGTCCGTTATAATTGCATTCTTGAGGAGGGGTCACGTTCTTCACAGGTTATCAGTTCCCGTGTGCATGCGACAAAATACTACCTCCTCTATCGCGCACAGTTGTAGAACGCCAGATACAGAAAACACTAAATTTGTATCTTCCGACGATGAAATAAAGAAAACTTTTTGCATACAACTGATCTGTTTGAAACTGGATTGCAACACGCATATCGTTGAGCAATCCTCGCACACGTAATTGTTGCTCAGGCCGGCGAGAGAGTTCACACACGCAGGCTACTTCCGTCTCACTTCTCCTCCGCGCGATAGCACTATAGATTCCCCGCAGTTGAGAGAAGCCGTAGTAAAGGGCTCCAGAAATTTCGACCCTTTGGGGCTCTTTAACGTGCGCTGATATCGCACAGTACGCGAACCTCTAGAATTTCGTTTCCATCAAAATGCGACCGCCGCGGCCGGTATCGAACCCACGTCTTTCGAACATGGTAGAACATGGTAATCTAATAAACACCAGTTGATAGTTTGCGCTCTTTCAGTCTCTCTCGTGTGTTTTCCTGTGTGTGTCTTTTGTGCGCAATTCGTACCTACAACAGTATGCACCAACTCGCCCAACAAGAAGTTCTTCTTAACTACCCATAAACCGCTGCAGCACTACTGCCGCCGAACACGAGATGTGTGTACCAGGCATACGGATAACGGTGATAATGATTTAATTTCTTCCCTTTTCTCAGTGCTGCCCGTGTCACCGCCTGTACTTCCATGCAGTCACCACCAATGCTCTTAAAGCACTTCCACGTATTAGCACTGCGACAACCTAATTTTCTCCGAGTGGTTCGGTCTAAGCATTTCTATCCATTCCGGCCATCTAAACAAGTGGGGCTCATGAATGGAAACACCTGTTAGAAACAGATTCGTTCATCCTTGCGGCTACAGTTGAGTAGTGTAAGGCGCAATTTGAGCCAGCTATGGGTTCACTCTTGCAGGGGTTGCGATCCAGCAAGGTTGTTTTGTGCTTTTTTTTTGCACTTCGCCTTTTATGGAGAAATTTTTCAGTTTTGCTTCAGTTCCACCGTATTTTTTTTTTTTTTTTGCCGAGAATGGGGGCTGAATGCATTTCATGACCAAAAAGGAAACGTAGTTCCCGAAAGCTATTCTGCCAGTTTAACGTGAATTTGTACGTTTATTCTGTCCCTTATGGTTTCGCTGTAGCGTCCTTTCAGAAAAGCCATAACTTGTCTATTGTACTAAATTAAGCGGCACTTGATTGCCCTGATTATACGATGTTTTTTTACCATGTTCTCGTATCACCAACTAGCCCAACTACTGTCTTGTCACAGCCTTGCTTGTCCCCTTATTATGAGGGTATGTACTTCGCCGCGGGAATTTCCCCTGCAAACCATCACCGAGATTAGATATATTAACGCTAAAAAATCCAGCTGCGGCGTATCGCCCATAGCTAAATGTAGGCACGCTGGCATTTAACATGTACGAATTCCTCCGTTTACGTGAACAAAAACCACGGTGTCTCGGAGTGAAACACTGCCGCAGCCGAAACACGTCTCACCGGTCCATCTGGAACTCCCAGTGCTTCTTCTTCGTGACCGACACGTAGTGCAGGCTGCCCTTGAAGCGCTCATGGTTGATGCCTCCGAGAACGAGCTCTCCTGCTGGCCGCGTTTGCGACTGGCGACCCAGGTAGAAGGAGAACACGGACCTGGGCACAAGCTTGTGCTCCATGATGGTGTCGAAGACAGGCTTCACCTTTAGGGCCGAAATCTTAGGGTAGGCCAGCCCGATGATGCCGTCATACGGCACGTTCCTCGTGGCCCACCCGTCGAAGGGCTCGGGCCGGAAGATGCCCGAAGACGCGTGCGTGATCTCGGCGAACGGCTGAGAAGGCACGGCCCCCTCGCCCAGGTGCAGCGTGTCGGAGGCGAGCCCTCCGCGCACTTCACCGCTGCCGTACTTGATTGACACATGCTTGCCGTTGTGGATGTGGGAGCTGGACTTCGAGGCGTCGTACTTTTTACGGTCATCTGCGCGAAGAACAGCCGCGTGGAACGCATGAAATAACTACTCATTATGCATGAAAACGTCCACAAGTAGCGAACCTCGCGGTACTTTATAACAATACCGTTACAAAGTTGCTCACGAGGAGCAGGTTTTTCATTTATTTTTTTTTTGTTTATTTACCGGCAAGGCACTTCATAGCACATCAGTTCTTATATAGTAACTCTCGAGACCCATGTTAGATCGCTTCTACTGAGTGCGAAGAATGCACGGTTATTTGTTTTTATTCTTGCTTTTGCCAAGGCAGCCGTGCATATACTGAAAGAATAAACTAAAAGCGATGTGGCTTTAATGTTGCGCTTTATTATCTATATATATAAATAGAGAGACCATAATCATTCTGAACAGGCGGGATGGCCAAACTTCGCACAGAAATAAAGCCTTTTCACGTGGTTGTCGAGAAGTGACACGACGCAAAATTCTGGCAAGATGAATTTCAGTACCAATTACCTCACCAATTTTCGCGGCCCTCGTGGATTTCGAATCATGGATATTTAGTGGCGTGGTACAGTTTTAAGCTCGTGTGTTGTCCAGTTTGGTCGCAGCCCAGCAAGTTGACAATTTGGCAATCTCGGCATGCATTTAGGCTCAGAAAGTAAAAAAAAAATTGCGTGTAACCCGAAAATGAAGTCCTTTTGACCTTATGCAAGAACGCTTAGCACTTTCTTTAGCTCAACGAGGTAGCGCACGGTGCCAATAGCAATCACAAAAATGCAGCGCACGTTGTATTTCTTTGCTGCTTGTGCCGCGCAGACGATCCATGTTTCGATACATTCGGTGCTGTATACTCGCAAAACTTGTCCTCTACGTAAGAGTGGTCTAACGCTCGTCCGCGCCTTTATCACTAGCAAATGTGACTGACCAGCAAGTTACGCAACGCATACCAGAGCCTCGTCGCAAGATGCAGATGCGATGCCGATTCATCCAAATGTCGTGATGTCCATGCCATACACTTGACCTGCCGCGACAACCGTCGGGGTAGCCAAAACGTACCAGATGGCGCTTACGTATTTAGGGCTCGAATGCCAGCCCCAGCCATACTGTTCTTGACGACCGTTGACCGCGACTTCCACTAGCGCCACCAGTTAGTTTCTTTTTTTTTTTTCGGCCTCAAGTTCCCCACTTGCTTTGGATTTCACTTCGATTTAGCTATGCGCGTGTTACTACCCTTACGTGACAGCGTAAAGTTTTGAGGAAGCCAGAGGCGTGCTAGATGGAAGTTTTCACCTCGGGATGCACCAGTTCGCTATATTTTCTTCCTGGTCTCTGGGTCAAGAACTTAAAAGGATAACGCATATAATGTCACACAAAGGCGCTCTTCTAGGTACGGGTAACGTTACTTACTCACAAATTAAGACTACCTGTGAAGTTTTTTTTTTTATCCAGTTTTTCAAATGCGGCTTTCATCACTGTGCCAAGCTTACTCACCGCAACCCTCCGAGCAACGAACGGACGGCACCCAGAAGTCTGCAGAGCCGGTGTCAAAGATTATGCGGAATGTCTGGCCCGGCGTCCCAAGCTTCACTTCCCCAATGTAGTCCATCTGCAGACAAAAGGGGGAAACGTTGTAGGTGCACGGAAAGGGGATGCTTCGTCTAGCGGCACTGAAGAGAGGGTGCAAAATTTAATAGCCTCGTAGCTTCAGAAACTGGATTATATGATGTGGGCAAGTTTTCTTACATGAGCTAGAAAGCACCGTACGTGCGGGGAACTGTTGGTTCGTGTTCCCAATAGTCCCCTTGTCCCTTCCTCCTTGCTTGCTACTATATGCACGCTTTGTCATATATCTGCTGTTCGGAACGAGTCCACGTTCTGATTAGTTCCATCATTAAAGAACGCAGTGCTTGGAGAAGTGAGTGTCAGTTTCTTTTATTGTTTCGCAGATTTCGCGAGACCACAGACTTGATCCAACTGCTCGACACTGGCGAGCGGCAACTCGTTGTTCACATTCGATAGCGCGCCATGTTGGTTTTTCGTTTCGACTCGTAACAATTTTTGTTAGCTTCAGCTGTTGATGGCTCTTTTCAATCTACTTTTCGAACTAGAACTGTTCAATACGCCGAGTTTTACGCGGAGTTTTAGAAAGTGACGGCGTTTATAATAAGGCATTCGCTTATTATCATGCGCAGACGTTTCTCAAGTAGCCCGGTTCCCATCGTCAGCGCTGTCGTTCGCGAGTGAAGCAGTGAAAATGACTGCGTGGGAGAGATGGGAAACTATGGAGGCGACGAAGCGGCGCCTCACACACTAGTGGCATTATGCAGCGGTGCACCGGATTGCAAAAATCGACAGGGCACAAGGCTAAGACGAAGTTTTCGCTGCCCTCGGGAAGTTTTTAAGCTTCTTTTTCTGTTTTTGGCTCCGCCTCGCCGTTAATTCAGTGGTGACCCAATCCAAATATACCATGTGTTTCAGGAAAGGTGATGACTAATTTTAAAAAAAATATGGTTTTTAAGGTAAAGAGAAGCTTTTTGAGCCATAGCAATACCATTGTTTGCGGACGTCAGAAAACAGGCCAATCATGTTAACTACTAAGGTGATTAACAAATTTCTAATAGTTAAGTTTTGAACTATTACTGATAGGCACCTCATTGCCATTAGAGGTTTGTAGCCGGCCTTTAGTAATAGCCATATCAGTTTTTAGAATTTCGGAAACTCGATCATCTTCCGCGCTGCGGCTTGACAAAATTTGTCTGTATCGATTAGTTACGTGCACTGGAAGGTACTTTTCGAAGGTGCATGTATTTTGGCACGATGTTGCCAAATTTTGTCGATCCACAGCGGCGAGGGCAATCACATTTTCAAAATTAAAAAAAAAGCTGATGTGGCTATTACTAACAGCCGGCTACAATTCTCCAATTGCCAATGGGTAATAGTTGAAATGTTAACGATTAGAGTTCAGTTAATCACTTCACTTGTTAGCATGATTCACCGGTTTTTGACGTACAACACTGGTATTAGTCATCATCATCATCAGCCTGACTACTCCCACTGCAGGGCAAAGTCCTCGCCCATATTTCTCCAATTAACCCTGTCCGTCGCCATCTGCGGCCCCTGTATCCCCGCAAACTTCTTAATTTCATCCGCCCGCCTAACTTTCTGCCACCACCTGCCACGCTTGCCTTCTCTTGGAATCCACTCCGTTACCCTCAAGGACCAGTGGTTATCTTGCCTTCGCATTACATGGCCTGCCCAAGCCCATTTCTTTCACTTAATTTTGACTGGGATGTCATTAACCCGCGCTTGTTCCCTCACTCACTCCGCTCACTTCCGGTATCTTAACGTCACATCTATCATTTTTTTTTTCCATAGCTCACTGCGCTCTCTCACTCTTACACTCACTCTTTCATTCTCTCTCTCTCAATCGGGCACAGCGCGTTGTCAGATATATGTCATGTGCGAGGCCCTTCCCCAGGCCAGCGGAGAAGGACATTTCTTTGCAGTGCACCCACCTCTCCTGTTCCCTCTTTTTTTGACCACCTACCCCCATGCCTTTCGCTTTGCACTTCGCCCCCGCCTCGAAGCACATGCCTCCTGTGTCTAAGTTGCATGCTCCGAGGAATTAGGTGCGCAGATTCGTTTGAAGTCGACTATAGGAAATGTGTTTGTAATTATACTCACGTCTACGTGATTGTCGAGGCGTTCATGGATCGGCGCTCTACCGAGGGAGGAAGAACGATTCGTCTGGACAAGGAACAAAGGTACGCTGGAAAACGGTGCGAAAATGATCACTTCTAGTTGGCAGCTTCTGAAAACGATGCTTGAGTCGTATTTTTTGGCATGCAATACAATAATACTCTTCGGAAGTAGCACTTCCGAACAATATACCGAATGTTCTGAAAAAAGGCAATGAAATTTTACGCACCAGGCTATGAAACGCACCGCAATAGAATGCACCAAGCTGGTTTCGAGCACGCGGGGTTCGTTTAACGTGCACTGACACCGCACAGCACACGGGCAGCTTTTGCATTTCGCCTCTCCCAAAATGCAGCCGCCGTGGCCAGGATTAGATATCGCATCATCGGACTAAGCAGGCGAACGACATAGCCACTGAACTACCACAGCAGGTCCGACTGGTTTACCACGGAGGAGGAAAGAGTAATCCATTTATTGTAGCTTCAATAGAATTAAGCGTTCAGCTCAAGCTTAATCGGCATTTCGCCCTCGACAGCACACGATAGACACCACCATATCTGCCGATTTCTGCCGCATAAACCTGAAGAACATGACAGCTGCGATGCATTTAGTGCATCGCATTTGTAGACGCAAAGCGTTGATCTCTTGAAACCGTGATCATTCGTGAAAGGTTAGAATTAGAGCCCACTGAAAATTTACCTGAACTGGCACGAGACAGTGGCAACGAAGCATAACGCTGCAGTCAGTGCGAGCTGGGAGCTCGTCATCTTGCAAGTCTTCAGCACCAAGCCTTTTGGAAAGAGCTTAGCTTCTGTACCGTTTTCTTTGCAGCCACTGCATTATATGGCCACGTGCCTTGCCATGTTTGCGGCATATTCTTATCACCGAGCTCCGTCAGCCCGCTCGAACCCGAAGACATAGAGGGAAAAACTTGCCATTTGCACACGCCCGCCACTCGGCGTTTGTGCTTGCCGAAAGCAACTTGGGGGTTGCAAGCCCTCGCTCTCGATAACGGGCCAAAAGGGCTGCCTCGTGCCGTGCTCGAAGTGCTGATCGTGGCAGTCTGCGTAACTTGCTCCTGTCCGCAACAAAACGACAATGTTGGACTGCCTTAACAGTGGTTGCTCTGGTAAACCATCCACTGCAGCACACTGTCTACCGCCAGCCCTTGTACGGGTACCCGCGAATTAATAACTAAAGGCGTGTTTATAGTCTGATGTGCCCGGAGTGGGGGCAGGCGTCGCTCGCGAAGCGTCACTCTACGCCGGTTTAGCTACGCCAGACGAAATGAGCGCGCCTTCGGCGGCTCTCTTCGGAGCATGCGCAGAACGACCGCAGACGCGTGCGCCTATCGCCGACAGCGGGCCGTGTGCATTTCGCTCGCGCCTTTTTCTTCGCAGCCTCTTCCGTTTCGCTGTGCCCACGTCATGGCGGGAGATGCAGCATTGTCCCTGCAGCCCTACTTAATGCGCCCTTACCACGGCATGCAACTGAACGACACAGAAAGGGTGCTTCACACTTAGGCTGTCAAGGGCACGCCGTTGCGTTGAGAACGCGTTTGGACAAACAAAACTGGCTGCCAACAAGCTCTAGCAACGCCTAAGAAAGGCCGCTAAGCGTACGCTTGACCACCACTGAAATGACCATACCATTGTTGCCACTAATGAGGTTGTCAAAATGGCCTCAGTATCAGCAACAGAAGCGCGGACGCGGCCGGCGTAAGAACCTCTTTGCGGTCATGTAGTGCATACGCGGCTGCTCCGGAGCAAAGACTCTGTTGGATGATATCTATAAATAACAAGCTTTGCTTATGTACTCGTTTCGGACAATTGGCGTTATCTTCTGGGTGGTCGCTGTTGCAAAGGTAAACAGCTGGTAGGGTTATCTCAGGTGCAGCTGTTAAGAGAATGGCCTTCGCCATGAACACAGCAGCGTGTCGCCGACTTGCACGCTCTGCAACTATGCCCGAACCGTCGGCAGTTATTAAACTGTAGGGGCGAGGATACTGGGGGTACACCCGTTATGCAACTGGGCAAATTTTTAGTTCTGAAGGGCAGGACGATCTAGAAAAAGTTATTACTGACTCCATAGCAACGCGCAAGCCACCTGCCTCCTTGCTGCAGCGGTACACTGAAAGTACCCCAGCTCCCGCGTCTTGAAATTCCTCCAGTACTCCTTGTGCGGAACATGATGAGAATTAGTCCCAACCGGCAGTGATGAGAATTTTTTTGCGTTTTAACAAGTAAGACACACAATCTATGTCTGAGTACATGCAAGCGAATCCTCTCCACCCGAACTGTCGCACCTCAGAGGTCTTAAGAAGCGGTTACTAAAATTCCTGAATTTCTGTTGAATTGTTGTGAGGTTTTTCGTTTTGATTGGTAAATTCGTTTTTGAGGAAAGGAAATGGCGCTGTATCTGTCTCACATATCTCGGTGGACACCTGAACCGCGCCGTAAGGGAAGAGAGGAAGGTGGGAGTGAAAGAAGAAAAGGACATACCCATAAGGATGATTGGCCATAACCAGGCGGTGACTACCCGTATTGCAAATTGCAGGCGGCAAACATGGGATAGTCTAAAAAAATTGGGCAACTCAGTTTCCGTGACAGAAGTGGTTGAGGGTGGTAAGGGGGTCTGTGTGGTGAATAATGTTCTGATCTTCTTTTCCTTCTTCCCTTCTTCATATGAAAATACGAATAGCCCCTTTATCAGAGGAAGCGCCGTGTTTAATAGAGTATCATCATTATTACCACCATCACCACAGCCACCACCGATACGCAGCAACGTATGCCCTTTAGCTTCATTGTGCCGCGGTCCTCCTCAGCTCTGCGATGCGCGCTGATTCTGTATCCTGCTCACCTTGATCGCAGTGAGGTCTCCCGTGGCACCGACGTCCTATAGTACTCGCGAATGGCAGCCTATCAAGCCATGAATGATTACTGTTCGTGCCTTTCTCTTTCACCAGTTCATGCATACGAGTCAGTGCCCGCTACTTGCCACTGGCATCATGGGCTTCAGTTCACGTTCATACCACCTTTCTCTTTGCTTTTCAGATGCTATGTTCGCGCTTTCGCTGGGGTCCGGGGAAAATTACATTAAAAGCCTAAATGGTATTTTGGCCTGCACAGAATTGGTGAGTACCTTCACGAAGCTCATCGTGCATGTCGGTGACATGGGTACGTAGCTGGGCTGTTGTAGTGCTCTCTCTCGCACGGATGGCCAAGCGAGGAGCACTCTGTCACGATGTTAATTTCTCTGTCACCCGCCTGAATGCCTCAGTGAATTGGGAGGTTTGCTCCTGATCCCAAAGTCATGGGATCAAATCCCGGTCCATGGCTGCCGGATTTATATGGAAGTGAAATGCAGAAAGGCCCATGTGCTGTTTGATCCCAGTGCATGTTAAAGTACACCAGGTTGTCTAAATTAACCAGGAGCCCGACACTACGGCGTTCCTCATAGCCCATGTATCTCGTCGCGACGTTAAAACCCACAATTTACAATCCCATTGCCGCAGCCTGTGTGATTACGGCGGGTTGGAAATTTTTGCGCAGAAGCTTAATGCTCTGCGACAAACATAACACGCCGCAGTGACATGCGTGCAGCCATCTCTCCAATTTCCGTTGCAATGCTCAACACAAGATGGTTCAGACTAGTCACACCTCGGAAGCAAAATTAGCAGCCGCTAACAGCAAGGTGTGAGCGCGATATCTTCAGGGTGTAGGAGCTGCATGTTGCTACATACGAAATTGTAGTTTCCGCCTCTTTGACCACATGATTGTGTACTCTAACTGTGCGGCACCATGAAACCTAAAGTGCGTTGAAAAAGCCAGTAGGTACAAGGTAAATCACCCCTATTAATCGACTATCCTTCGACTGATCCCGTAGCACAGAAAACAAACTGCCTGAAACAGCTAGGCTGTTGTTAAAGCGAATTTACTTCCCGCTCCCGTTTGGTAATACCATTCGGATTAAAAACACTGGGCCTCGCAAGCAGAACCTGCGAGAGCACTAGCGGATGTGTGTCATTACTTACGACGTATCGGAGAATGTACACAGGGCAAAAGACATGTCTAGAACGACGGAACTGTGCGTTCCATAGATCCCACAGCCGCTGCGACCAGTGGAGCAAAAAATGAAGATGAAAGGTTTAGCTGCACATGCTTACATTCAGACTATTTTTAACCAAATGTTATTGCTAGATATCGCGTGTTTAGACCGAAACACGCTCAGAACGTGTTCTAGAAAAGCGTTTTGCCCTCTCTACTTACATCTCATGTCTGAAAAGCCGGTGAACGACAGTAAGCCTTTATGCTACTACTCAGACACTTTTATCCTTTCGTTGATGCAGGTATTGGCTACCTTCGTCTTCTTCGGCATGTTCGCAAGGCGAAAACTAAATTTTCCTCAGAAGTTTCTACTCGCTACGGGTCTCTCTTACGGCCTCAACGATCTGAACGTTGTGTTCTCGTCATGGTTCTCCAACAACACCGCGGACCTGTTGCCCAGCGTTTTTTACGTAAGATGCCCGCGTCTCCCGCCACCGCCTTGCTGACGCTGCATGGAATCAACGTTTTTGAAGCAGAGCTCCTGTTCCAACTTGGGGGTCATAGCTTTCCGCGTTTGAGAGGCATTCGTGCTTGTGGCCTGAAAACCGCGCCTTCTTCGTCTGTACGAAGTTTTTAAAGCTGGGGATTGTACACTGCAGAGGAAGTGATTCTGGCCACAGCCGATTGACGTTTTATACGCTCCAAAATGCAGCATAAACGGGATATTTGTCAGGGGGCCAGATCGTGAGAAGCTCCATTATTTTTTTCACCTAGTGGTAATGCTGCTGTATGTACTGCTCGATGGCCTGATTTTTGTCGTCTAAATTTTTGTAGGAATTAGAAAGACACATTGATTTAAAGCGTCATCACTGACTACAAAGGCGAAATCTGTTCTGGCTGCCACCTTCAGGAATATGGACCGTCGGTTTCACTCGTGTTCGGACGCTTTGGGAAGCTATATACGAGGTCTGTTAGAAAAGTATCCGACCTTTGGCCGAAGAAAAAAAAACTGGCATAACTGGAGCGTTAGAAACCTAATAACCTTCAGAGTAGTCCCCTTGGGGCTCCATATACATCTCCCAGCGGTGCTGCCATTGTTGTAAGTATTCCGAAAAGGCCCTTTTCGGAATGGAATTTAGCTCTCCTGTCGTTGCAGCCATAATGTCCTTTCTTTTCTGAAATCGCGCTCCTTTCAATGACCTCTTGATTTTAGGAAAGAGCCAGAAGTCGTAGGGGGACATATCAGGAGAGTAAGGAGCCTCTTGAACTACAGGAGTCTGGTTTTTCGCCAGAAAAGTCTGAATCAAATGCGAGGAATGTGCTGGAGCAATGCCGCGAGGGTTGCGCCAATTTCTTGTTGACCTCAATTCCGGTCTCTTGCGCCGCACAGCACCGCGTAGGCGATGGAGGACATCCCTGTAGTACTCTTTAGTCGTTATTTGATCCTGTGGGGAGCGTACTCGTGGTGTGCCACACAGAGGGAGTCAAAAAAGCAGTCAGAAAAACTTTGACATTGCTGCGCACTTGGCGGGCCTTCTTTGGTCTTGGTGACGTGGAATGCGTCCTCTGTGACGACTGGGATTTGGTTTCCGGGTCGTACCCGTACACCCAAGACTCGTCACTAGTGATTACGGCGTCGGTGAATTCAGGGTTACTGTTTGTGGAATCCAGCATATCCTGTGAGACTTCAACACGAAACTGCTTTCGCTCCACCGTGAGCAGCTTCGGCACGAATTTCGCCGCCTCTATCTCCATGGCCAAATCTTCGGTGATAATGTAATGTGCAGAAAAATTGCTGATATCCACCTTTTCCGCAATTTCTCGGATAGTCACACAACAGTCCCGCATCACCACAGCGTTCACTTCAGCAATTACCTAGTAATTTAGGCATGTTGATGGCCGACCGGAGCGTGGCTCTCTCTCCACAGATGTGCGGCCGTCTTTAAACCAGGTGCACCACTGCTTAATCTGTGTGCTGCTCATAGCATCATCACTGAAAGCCCTCTGAACATTTCGAATGGTTTCCACTTGGCTATCGCCAAGTTTCTGGCAAAATTTGAGGTAGTAGCGCTGCTCCTCTCGCTCCGCCATTTTCCTTGCAACAAAAAACCGACGAGAGCACTGCGCACTGCCTCACTCAAACGCTGCTTCCCAGCGACTGACGCTATCGGCAGGCGGCAAAAAATTCGTGCATGCGCACGAGGGTTCAAGGTTGGCTGCTGTAAGCGCGCTTGTTTCATATCCATCAGGTGTTCGCAAAAAAAAAATAAAGTCGGATACTTTTCTAACAGACCTCGTATACTGTTAAAAGTGCGTTGTAATTTCCGTCTTTTCACCCAAAACGCAGATCAAGGTAATTTGTTTCACTTCAGTCTGTCTTCCTGCTTTGATCAGACAATTTTTGGGCCTGCCATTGAGTGGGACAACCAGAATACCTAGCGGGATGTCTGATATTTCCATATTATAAATAACATCGCTAGTATGAAACTAAATCACGGAAGTCCTGATGCTTCCGCTTATGGCGATACATTTGTTGGTACTTTTCGCCGCTCCCATCATTACTAGACCCCTTTAATAGCAGAAAATCGTTGTAATCGTACTTATGTCTTTCAAATTCCGCGACTCATGCCTTGTCATAGCTGCTATTTATTAATCTTTGTTGGCCTGAATGATAACCCTGATTCATAACTTTTTTTTCCCCATTTGAGCGTTTTAGAACTGGTTTTGTGAACTCACTGAAAAGGAAGCTGAAACCGAAGTTTGGGCTGTAGCTGGCTGCCGCTTCTTTGCGTTTGACTAAGTCAGACAACGATAACGACTACGGCATTGTTTAAATTACTTGTTGTGGTAAAACATGATCAGCGGTAAAAATTCTTGCTGATAGAAGCACTGCAATGCCTCCGAGGAATTTGTCGTGCTTAAACACTAATACCTTAGTACAAGTGCAATTGTGTTTTTTCGCAGTGTGATATCGTCAGTTTCATCATTAAAGGAGAGGGAAAGTATATGTAAGAACGAGAAACTGGGATTCCTTTTTCCTTTTATTCACTGTGTAAGTCTAATACAAAGATAATTTACTTTTCAAAACGCGTTCATTTTCTTGCTTATTCACGAGAAAGGATCTTTGCAGTTTTCATGTCAAGATCATTCGTCGGGCATTCGCTGTTTTGATGTTTGGTTAAAAATTAGTGCTTCCGAAAGTGGAAATTTCATTTCTATGGAATAATAATAATTCTATGGGGCATAATAAAAGGAGCACTAGTTTTACCCTGATGTCACAATCGGCGGCGGGATATGGTATCAATGCTAGTAGTGATGGAAACACGCTGCTGACGTTTTTTTTTTTTGGAATTTTTTAAGTTCACTCTTGTTCCTACGAGTGGAATCGCTCTCCGATGTTTTCTGATCCAAAAAGAGGGTAAATCTATAAACATAGAGGCTAAATTCTCTGAAGACATATTCAAACCTCGGTAGCTTTGCCCTCGCTCGCGTCAAAGCTGTAATGTCTGACGGTGATCAGTGTAGAACTAAGGGCTTGAACGTGCGTGTGCGAACAAATAAATTGTTCTGAACAAACTGTTCACTACTGATGTTTTAGGATAGAAACTGGACCTGAATGGATGAATATTTCCCCTGGCGAGAATACAAAGTTACTGCACCAGTTTTCATGTTTGAAGATATCGTGACCTTAGTAGCATGTTGAAAAACGCAGCGATGGTCATTTTTTTTTATTGCAATAGCGCATGGGACCGAAGACAGCACTGCCGTGTTCATGAGTGGCTAGCTAGAGTTACGAGAGACAATCACAAACAACAGGATTGGGAAAGAGCGATATACAATGTGACAGCATGCAAGTAGAAAGAAAGCTAGATGGAGGTCTTTGAACAGAGCCGCCGCGGTGGCTCAGTGGTTGTGGTAATCTGCTGCTGACCCGAAAGACGCGGGTTCGATCCCGGCCGCGGCAGTCGCATTTCAATAGAAGCAAAATGCTAGAGGCTCGCGTACTGTTCGATGTCAGTGCACGTTGAAGAACCCCAGGCAATTCAAAATAATTGGTCCGCCACTACGGCGTCCCTCATAGGCCGAGTCACTTTGGGACCTTAAAACCCCATAAAACCTAAATGTCTTTACACAGACAGCCTGGAATGGCACCTGGGTGCGCGGGAGGAGACACAACAACGCTCATCGCGCACATGTGATACAGCTCTGTTCGGGAAGACGTTATTTAGCCAGCCGACACATGTTGAGGAAAGGACTGGCGCAAAGGTGGGTGCACACTCACTACGCACAGAAAACTTCGTGTTTTCTTTACGGAGTGTGTGCTCACATTTGCGACAGAACCTTTTTCATCAGCTGGCTCTGCCTGGTGTCGTCAGAGTATCTAACGATGACAAAAAAAAAGCCGTCCATTACTAATAGTTAAACTGACGTGATCAAATTTGTCATGTTATTTCTCTAATAATTACGAATATGATTCAGCTGACCAGATGAGTCTTACTGAAAAGCCTGCCGAGGAAAAAGAAAACACCGAAAGACTGTTTGCGCTGCCACATGCGGTTTTCACCAGGAAACTGAAATGACGTCAAGTGCTCTTATGTTTGCCGATCTCAGAGATTAGACCATACTGCAGCATTCATTTTAAGGCAGTTATCACGGAGCGCTTAATGAAATCGACGTGATCATTAAAGTCGTGAGTTTGAATAGATTAGTGGGAAGAACTTTTTAATTTCTAATTCCAATTTTCTCGGGAGTGAATATCTGTTTTGCTGTCCAACGTGAAAACAGCCGCAAAGCGCCATGGATTTGAATTTCGTTCAGAACGAAAAGTGGGCGCAGTGTCCCTTTAATTGGGCGAAATATTAAAATTATGCTGTGCGTGTGTACCCAAGCCCACAAGAAATCGTGTTTTGTTTGTCTACGTATTTAGTTCGAAATAATTTCAATTCATGATAAGTAGCAGTAGAATCGGCGGCCTCGAGGAATTATAATTAGCGCGAGTCTATGTTAGCCAATTCTCAATTGGTATAGAATGCAGATCTAAGTGGACTTCATGGGACAGTAATCTTTGTCCAGCTAGACTCTCTCGCATAACTGCTCTGTTTTCAGCAGTACCTGATGTACCAATTCACAGCGATGGTGTCCTTCACTCTTGGCAGCGTGCTAGCGTGTATTATTCCTGGACACAGTCGGCCAGCTTTACAGGCGGTAAGTCCAGCCTCGTCAAGGCTCTGTTCAGAACCAAAGGGGCATTAAGTACATCTTCACTTACCCGTGTTTTAGTTTTTGGTCACGTGCACCAAAAAACTTGTACCGTCCGCACTGTTTGACACCTTGACGTAATCCCATATTATTGTAGAACTGCCCCTGAAATTTCGTTCGCCTAAGCTGCGCGCTTTCTTTGCTGAGCTTCCCTTGCCTTCATCTCTTAGCATCCCTAGTACGCCGGAAGGCTTAGGCAGGTCCTGTGCACTTTGCGCAGTGCCCCCTTTGCTCTGCCAATCGTATAGTTCATCGTAGTGCTTTTTTTTTTGTGCCCTTGTCGTTCATAACAACAAAGGGTGGGATATCACGATGTATTCAAAAAGACAATAAAGTAATAGTCAGGACAGCTTGAATTTTCCCTATATAGATACACGTTCTAATCAGACTATTCTCAGTGGAAACGAAACTGTTACAAGCTAGAAAAGGTCAAAAATTAAATACAGGTATTTTGACCACCGGCTTTTTTTTTTTGTTTTCCACTCCGATACATCAAGACAGTTTTAGCGCGCAGATCCCTGGTGCTCGCCGCCATTCGTATCTAAACTGTCACCACCGGGTCTTTTCCAGTCACGACGCCTTGAGTTTGGTTCGACGAAAGGAAAATTTTGCAAATCAAATTTTCTCAGCTATAAATGAATACTTTGCTGCCGTACAAGCATCAACATAGCCCGAAAGAGTCACACAATCGATTCTTGATAAACCTGTGAATTTTATGGAGCCGTCCTCAGCGTCCCTAAGAAAATCACGGGCCCTCTCCGTTCAGGCTAACTGCAACAAAAAAAATATATATACACTTTTCTCGAGACGGCTCTGCGTACGCTATTCAGCGTTGGAACCTCCGGTCTTTGTTTCTACCGCTTCGCCATCTGGCAGCCCCCTGTTCCTGAAAAGCGAGTCGAACGCACTGTAGTAGGGCGGTGGCATCGGTCGGAATTGCAGGAAACTACAGACACACGCAAAACATATTTTGTGCGAAAAAATAAATGGAATCAACTGGGCGGGCAGCAGCATCTGCCCCTGTAAAGAGGGACTACGAACGTGGAGAAATGGTTATCCGTGGATGGAATTTTCTCCGGACTTTCAAGATCGATTACAGTGCATGCTGCATAAAACAAAAAAAAAAGCGCACCAAGATGTTCTAATGATCATTTAATGCCAACATCATAGCATTTATTTACTACTAGTGGTCATTTTATATTGCATTTCGTTTGATTACGTACAGAGGGCAAAACGCTTCTCTAGAACAAGTTCTGGGCGTGTCTTCGGATAAGCACGCGATATCTAGTGATGACATTTGGTTCAGTAGGGTCTGGAATTAAGCATTTGCAGTTAAGCTCATAGGATTTCATCGTAATTTTTTGCCTTCCAGGTCATATCGGCTGTGGGAGGTGCGGACAGACATTTCAGTCGTTCTATGCATGTGTTTTGCCCTCTGTGCATGCCCGTCCCGCATGTGATATTAAGAGGTAGACACAACTTTTGACACGCCGGCGCGGTGGCTCAGTGCTCGGCTGCTGTCTCGAAAGACGCGGGTTTGATCCCGGCCGCCGTGGTCGAATTTCGATGGGCGCGAAATTCTACAAACCCGTGTACTGTGCGATGTCAGTGCACGTTTAGAACCCCAGGTGGTGGAAATTTCCGGTGCCCTTCACTACGGCGTCCCTCATAGCTTGAGTCGCTTTGGGACGTTAAACCCCCATAAACCAAACAACTTTTGAGACATTTGTTGTAAGTTCTTCAGCGTAAACTACAGTGCAAACGGGCAACTATGCAAACGCGCTAGTAATGAGAACTTACGAAAGTCGACAGTGAATCATGATTTATTCCATGCCTTTTCTCCTTAATTTACTCCGATGCGATGACACATTTGTAACCTTCTCTTTGTGGTAACGAATGTTGCAGCAGCCGTTAGGATGCAGACATGGTAAATATCCTGTAACATATTTAAAGGGGCCCTCAAACGCTTTTCAGAAAAGGTGCGGTGTACACTCAGCTTGAAGGACACTCCTTCGTGAATCTCCCCCCAGAAGATTTTTTAACGCGGTTGTTGAAACGGGTTGTCGGTAATCTGAACTTACACTTCACTATCTTGGCAGCTTTTTTTTTTCTCTCAATGTTCCTACCGCGCTGAGCTAGCTGCCTCTCCATCGGCCTCGCCTAGCGAAACGTCATCGTTGACGTAATCGTGTAGCTTTTTGTTTTCACTAGTTTATCTCGCGAGGTAGATACTTTCAGTAATGACTCATGGCGCGCGTGAGTGTTCAGACTGCCAACGCTGCATGGACGTGCTCCGTCTGCTCGTCATTTTAGTTCCACTTTCACTGTACTTGCTGAGTGGCTTTCCTGTTATGCTTGGAGGCATCTGACGAATAGCCGTCACTAAACCTATGCACTTAGACGCATTGCACTGGAGTTTTACCCGTAAAACGTCAAAGAGGAAGCGAGCTTATTTGTGACGTTCGAAGAGCGTTGCAGGGCTTCTTTAAGACGCTAAGAACCATCACGCAAGAAAAAAAGACGCGCAGTTTGAATCATACGTTTGACGCATGGCAGCCGGTGTTGCTAACACGCCACAAAACCCAGCGCAACCCGACATAAGGGATCTGTTGAAAAATGGCTTGTGTGGGGAAAAAATTCACGCACCAGAAAAAATAAAAGCACTCGTAGTGTGCCACACGCTAGCTGTCGGTAAAGACTGCCGAGAAGTGTGGTACAAAGTGGTAGTATTTGTATTTACTGGGAGTGAGCAGTTCACCAACATCAGACTATTTCCGACTGACCCAATCACTCACAACTGGTAATTCATGCACTGCTGGTTCTGTTGGATTTCTTGCTGTTAAAGCAACAGACGTGCGCTAGCGTTCGTCACTGCAATCTTTTTTAAAGCTCTACCATCTTGGATTTTAAAAAGTGCCCTTCAAGAATGTCTCTTTTTTGTTTTTTATTGAGAACAAACGCGAAAAGCATGTTCGACGACACCAGCCGTGTGGAGGACAGTGCAAGCTTTTCTCATTAGATTGTCGAACTTCACTCTTACCGCTAATTGCTAAGTGCTTCATGGTATGTGAGGAAGCGCAAAACGGGACAAGGGACAGAGAAAGACGCACACAACACAGGCGCCTGGGTTGTTTGCGTCTTTGTCACTTGTCCCGTTTTGCGCTTCCTCACATACCATGAAGCACAGTTACCGACTCGCCGAAGTTTCTACCCTTGTGCTAAGAGCTCCGCGCTTTCTGCAAGACTCGCATTTTTTATGGAGTATAATCGAACTCAAGTATCGCCGGCATGACAGAATGCATGACCGAATTTCTTCGCTCATGAACTGAACTGGTTGCGATAATTTTGGTTGCGCATTTCAGGCTTTCGGTCTGCTGTGCGGAGTGGTCCACATCGGTCATTTTACGTACCTCCTCGTGAGCTGACATCCACGGAGTGGCGAACAAGCGTGAATAAAGCGTG